>NC_088208.1:12922046-13222046 GCF_037126465.1 Ornithodoros turicata
ACACGAAGAGAAATGCATCGCTTTTTATTTACACATCCTCGTCGTCGTCGTCCTCTACATCGGAACTGCGTTCCCAATACAGATTGTCCAGGCTAAAGTTGGACTTCTTTTTCGTCAGTCTGTCCGCCGCTAAGATGCGGTCGAGCGTCTTCATCTTGTCCTGACACATTTCTTGACGTGCTTGCAACCATTCCAGACGGTGGACTTGAAAGGCTTCCTCCACGATGCCGCGTATAAATTCGCGAAGTTCTTCGTTTTTTGTCTTTTCCTTGCGACGACGAGAAACGCAGGAGAATAAACCACACATGGCGTTTTCCACGTATCGGTCAGAATGATGACGCGAGCGCGGTGCGCGCTGCCTTTATAGAGATAAACGCGCGCGCGCAAAGAACGGAGAATGAAAGCGAAACTGAAAAGCCACCCGTCGCCGCTAGGAGCGCGCGCGCAGCAGCAGAGAGCCGAAACCGAAAACACCCGCGGCCGGCGCAGGGGGCGCTAGGAGCGCGCGCGCGCGCATGCGCGGACGGGTGGAGCAGAGGGCGCGCGCGCGTCGCCTCTCTCAGTTTCTCTCGGACCGTCGCGGAAGACGGACGTGCGCTCCGCGCGCTCGCTCAGTTGCTGGCTGGATCTCGTAGGGAGCAGACGTATGTTCTCCGCGCTCGCTCAGTTTCTGCCTGGAAGTTGCCGCGGGGGAAAAGGTGAGTGAGTGATTTGACGCGCTCCTTTTCTCGTATGTTTGCCGTGTTTAGCGGTGACCGCGCTCGTGTTAAGCCTTTTCTCGCATGTTTAGACTTGTTTTGCGGTGTCCAAGCCTGTTGACGCATGTTTAGCGATGTGTGGTTCCCGCCTTGTGTTAGCTGCATAGTGTTGTGGTTAGGGCTAAGCGCGCTCCTTTTCTCGTATGTTTGCCGTGTTTAGCGGTGACCGCGCTCGTGTTAAGCCTTTTCTCGCATGTTTAGCGATGTGTGGTTCCCGCCTTGTGTTAGCTGCGTAGTGTTGTGGTTAGGCCTAAGCGATCGTCCCCGTAAGCCTTTTTCCCCCGATGTGTACTGTTTTCTGTTTAGCAGTAGCGGTTAGACCTTTTCTCTCGCATGCCTAGACTTGTTTAGCAGTGCTGTCATTTTTACCTGCCGCTAGTATCTTGTTCTCTGTCTCTCTCCTCTAGAGCTATGATGGTGGCGCCATCTGGTGTGATGCCTTGCAACTAAGTGGCCACCTGTCGTCGATCTCTGCAACTACCCGACGTCAACAAGCACTGGTCACCCCGGAGCCGTTTCTTCGCCGCGGCATCGTTGATTTTCGAATAAATTGTTTCTCTCCACTCTATTTCTATCTTTTCATTTTATTTTCTACCTATTTTTTTATTTTTTATCAGCTCAAGTATCCGGAAACTCACATCTTCGTCTGGACGTGTCTTAGATGATCCCCAATTAGTGTAATGACTCCCTGGTGGGTCCTGATTAATGTGGGGGGGGTCCCAATTAGCTCTAATTGCTAATTAATGGCGTCCAGGCAAAGATGTGAGTTTCCGGATACTTGAGCTGATACATTACTACTTTTTTGGTGCCGAAACCCTGGAAGCGTAGCCTCACCTATTGACGGAAGGATTGCAGGATCGGGAAAATGGTATTCAGTAGCGTTAACGTAGTAATGGTTCCGGCTGTTTTCAGCCAGACGAGAGCCGCGCATGCGCTGTGCAATCGCATGCAAATGATCCATTCGGGTGGTCATTGCGTGGCAAGTTTTTGGCCAGATCCCGAGCAGTCATGTTCGCTTGGTGAAAGCACGGCAACCTCGCATGTCCGCGCGGCGCTTGACGAGCGCCCGGAACTCGCAAGCTGCCACATTTCTCACCCATTCTCGATACGACCCGGGAGCGGATTGCCCAGCTATATCCGGTGTCGTCATATCTGAACTGTGAGGGTGGCGAGGGCCCACATTGGCCCGCACGTCAAATTTCACGTGGGATAGCAGAAGACGAAACCCGAAGATGGAGAGACCGCGATGCCCCTAGCGTGATCCAATTGACTAAAACCGCTAGGTTCCTGGCACACATGTTCGGGTGGCAACTGTCACGTGAGCCAGTGACGGCAAAAGCAATTTGCGAGCGGTCGGCCGTTTTGCCACGTTTTGACCAAGAGAATTCGCCATTAATGATTCTGTCTTCGGACGCCGTGGATATACCGGGTCCTGCTGGCGCAAAAGCTTTGCGGCGAGCACGAGAACGCGAACGGTAGCGCAGAGCTCGCGAAGACGCAGCTCGTCGTGCTGTCGGGGCTGCAAACAAGACAGTGCGACGTCAGGATCCCTACGTGCTTGCCACCGAAGCAGAGGCAAAGCGCACTCAGGGGCAAGACCCTGCAGTACGTGCCGCCGAAGCGGAGGCAAAGAGGAGTCAAAGGCAAGCGAAAGCCGAAGAAGCCGCGAAGGGCTTCACCAAGTCATTCAGGAAGAACCCATATGGGTATAGTTGCTCGGTGTGCAATCGCTTGCGTTGCAAGAGTGATCTCACAGCGCTGCGGTTGACCTGTCATGCACTGCTATGACTATAATTTCCAACTGTCGACCTTACCACCTTCCGCTTATATGCATCTACCTTGCCTTTGCAGTAAATAAATGTGAGCTTTGGCCCTGGCTACAGTTTCTAACCCAGAGAGCACTGTACAAGTACTAAAACATCAAAGTCCACAAACGTCCTCTGCATCAGTTCTCAGACGCCGACACAGACATCGACGAGGAACGTAGTAGGTGGTGCTCGAGTGCAATGACATCTCGGACGCCACGCAAGTGGCCACGACTATGACCCTCCATAAGCACACCATCATTTAGGATGAGGACAAGCACCTAATGGCACTGGGCAAAGGGAAGCGACCCCAGAACATTCTGTACGATGAGCATGCAGAAACATTGTCCTGCCATAAATTTACCTCGGTGAACTGAGACACATGAAGCCCCATGCGAGGCCGATGCTCTTCACTCATGCCATGAGTGAGATTAGCCGCAGAGAGAGAAGGGGGCGACACCATTGCACGTTTTGTACATGGCAGTTATAGTGTCCGGTATCGAATAGCCACAGACATGTAAGTCACCTTGATTATTTTTTGATTCCGTGTTACTGCCGTGTTGCGGTTGCCCGTGTTGCGAAGCAACTGCTGCTATGAGCAGCGAACAGACGCAGAGAGCGGACAGCAGGAAGCGTCCTGGGCCGACTTCATGGGGAACTGTACCGACATTTGTCTGGAAAGTCTGCCGCAAAACCCAGGGAAAACCCCAGACAGCACAGCCGGAGCGGGGATTCGGTTTCCTAGAGAAACAGGGATACGTTTCAGACGATCACGAAGCCACAACTGCTGGATAAAGATTTCATACAAGATGCCGTTGAACATGACGTACCATCCATACATGGTATCCCCAACACGGTGCAGTATAGGGCGAAGCGTAAGGAATACTTCTGCCATGATCAGACAGTTGGGCGAGCCGAGGGCGTCCTCAGTCTTTCAGCATCAGAAGTGCACAACTAGTTCTTTAATAAAATGTGCGTACCTTTTGGGGGGAGGGGCTAACGTAGGGGTTCGAGCGGTCTGCCTGTCTAGATTTGTGGCACGTTGGACGGGGAAGGGATAAAAGGGGTAGGGGAAGGCTCACACGTCTAATTCTATAGTTTTCTGCACTACAGCCGTCCTTGGGGATCCACGGCGTTTAGAAAGTTCAGCAGGTCTTTTTGTACGGATTTGCGGCGCTGGAGGTTGCCGCGTGGGTGGACGATCTCCTCAGTCAGCAGCTTGTGATGTTCCATGTTTGTGGGGAAATACAACGGCTCGCGCTGAATGTCGATGTGCCCGAGATCATCTCAGGGTGATCGCTGGTGCACGCTGGCCCTCGCAGGTTGTCGTTACTAGGGTACGTGATCTAGGCAGCGCAGCTGTCATGCGGCTAACTCGCCACGAAAAATTCGCTTTTGAGGTGGACTTATAGCGGCAGATTCCTCTAGTGAACATGGCCGTATACTACTGTCTAGCGTTTTAGTGTCATCGAGTCGCGCTGATACTGCTGTATGTGTGTCAACCAGTTCTCCAGATTATCTTCCTGAAGCCTGTAAAAATATCTTGTAATCGCTGTCAAATCGAGTTGCGAGGTGCTGATAACTGACTTCAAGGATTTTTTTTTGCAGGGAAACGAATGTGCGCAGCTCGCCGTTCCCTACTTTCTTCTCGGCGTCACTCTCCGATCCTCCCCCTTTATCTTCTTTACCCTTCCTATCAGTTACAATATTCTAAATTTCGACACTGGATCCATTCACAAAAGCACATATGATTTGGGATATTCACAGCCAACAGAGTCTAGCATATTCATTTGTTGTATTTATATTTCATCGTGTGTATATTAATCACGAGGCAGCGTTGCTCTGTCCTAACGCTATAATGTGAAAAGCCTCAGTCTTCGTACAACAAGAGGGATAGCGGGGATGCGATTCCGAAACTGTAGTGCCGTTCTACTCCGCGTTCATCATTGATAATAACGCCAAAAAATCCGAGGCGGATTGGTGGCGTTGTTCCTGTGCAGTTGATGTAGCACATGGCAAGAGCAGACGAACCATATTGACAGTAATCAGTGATACCCTCTCTGGAAACGTCATCCGGACAAGGCCAATCAGTGAGCGCCATTTGGCGCGGACGAGACCAGTCAGGGAGCGGCTGGAGGGACCTTGGTAGCCTTGGCGACCGACCGTCCGACCGACAGGCGGGGGGGGCGGAATACTAGGGGACGGCGTAATGCTCTGTGATCGGCTTGCAGAATGTTGTTTCTGGTGAGCGTCGGACCTGTTTGTTCAGTAAGGAGCGTAACACCATGTTCCACGCAACATGATCACGTCAAACAAGTTTATTTTAAGCGGATGACTGGGGAGATTCATCGCCAGCGGCGATACTCTACCCCATTGCTGGTGGTGATGTGGGCCTTCACAATACGGATTGAAGGCGTTTGTGATGACGTCAGGACTGCCACTGGTAACCAAAAGTCGGCGTATTTATTGATGACTTTTCACTTAGTATATTGCGATACGAACGCCAACCAGAGGACCTCGGAGACAATCCCATTCGTTTGCCTGTCTGACGTCATCATGGTGTTAGCTGCAAAGGGTGATGATGGTGATTCGTGTTTTAATGGCGCAGCGGTAACTACGATCATAATGCGCAAAGACCCTGGTAAAAAGCATTAACAATTTAAGAGAACATGATGCAGTGATTAATTAAAAGATAGCTGCAGAGGGACTACGAATCTTCAAAACTCGTTTATTTAATACGCAAGCTGTTTACGGAAGAGAAACTTGGCCAAATTGACTGTGAAGCGGTGACGAACATTACATATCGCTGTGATACATACGTTCCCGGATGCGATAGTCCCTTTAAGGTGCTATTACTGTAGACCTTCAGACTTCACGGCTCATTATGGTCATCGTGTTAAAGCGGCATGGTTTATATTGTTCCATGTTGAAAGGCAAAATGCTATGCATATTACAAGGGAAGACTGTACACGGGCTTCACATAGCAAGTAAATGTTTTGGCAAGCATGATGCAGTATGTGCGCGGTAAAGACCCACACGCATATGTGTGTGTATAACAGCAAAATAAAACTGGAACACGAGGCGCACATGATTTAAACTGTATCACAGATGACTTGACGCCCACATATCAGGAGCATATAACTATAGAGTCCTGCAGGATAACCTGTGCTTCACCACGCGGATTTGTGATCTTGTGCGGACAGTGGGTCAGGCGTTATTTCTGACACCCGCACGGGTAGCGGTTCAGACATTTTCCAAAAAGAGGAATAGAAAATATTCAATGAGTGCATCGTTGTTTCGTTGCATACTAAGAACGCGGGCAACTGGTGCAACAAACACTTTAGGCAAATAAGCCATAAGGGACAGCCTAGACGACTACTCACACCCGTGTCTCTTCTCGTCAGGGGATTTTGAGAAAAAAGTGCGCGTTGCGGGCGGAGGCGGGTTTCCTTTTATAATGGAACGCTGGTTGGACTGGTTGGGTCTTGCACGAGCGGGCATGGGTCAGATGTAGATTAAACAATTCCAACAAATGCGAGACCTACATATGACAACTCAGACAGTGTTGAATACCATTAGTCACCTCACGAGGTAGGGCATCGAAACGTTCATTGTGTGGAGAAAGAAGGAAAGCTTTCTTTCTCTGGAAAAGACATACTTTTTGAAGGACTGGAACTGGCTCTTGATTTGGAGAAAATTAAAGTTTGTTGCATCCTGATGGAGGTCTATGGACGTGACAATAACATTGCTCCTCCTGACGCACACAACATCGATATGTATATACCAAAATTGCGTGATCCCTTCAGTTTCACACACGGAATCCAATAAAATAAAATAAAAAATTGGTTCAATTTCCTGTAGTTTTATTATGCATGTGCGAATAAAAAAGCCGGTTTCTCGTTTGCTGGATTTCAAACGACACTTTTGTAAACACACAAAACAAGTGTCAACCAACGAGATGGAGATACATAGAGCGCGCAGCCGCCCGGCGTTCCCCCTTGAACTTTGAAGCTTCAAGGAGAGCTCTCGCACTCCTTCGTTCGAGGCAAAAACGAAAGAACTGCGAACCGAAGGACCAATGAAAAGCGAGTGGCGCGACTCACGTTGGGTTGAAGCGGCCGACAGAGATTTCGAAGCGTACGCGCGCAAAGACACTCACCGCATGAGTCCCTAAAGTCCGCCATTTGCAAACAAGGCAAAGTGAGGTGAACATGGCACCATCCAGGGTGGCTTCAAATATTGCTGCCAGTTTCATCCTATATTCGGCCCTCTCTATCTCGTTGGTTTCAACTGGTGGTAGCCATTCCCAATGTTCACTGCTAAGGACCCAATATGTCGCATCCGTCCCAGTGAATTGCGATACTATACGGGCTGTTTTATTCCTTGTTCATCGCCGGCAATAACGCCGAAAATAATATCCGACGCGAGTTTGTGAAGTAGCTACTCTGCAATTTGATGTAACGAATTGCAAGCGGAGAAGACTGGTGTTAAAAGTATGCCCGAATTCCCTCTCTGGAAATCGGAGAAAACGTCTCTCAGACAAGTCTAACCAGGGAGCTACCGAGGGCCTTTGGCGACTAGCGGGTGCGTGGGAAGGCGCCCGCAGGTCGTGGATAGTCTGTGATTGGCTTTTGAAAGATGATGATGATGATTGTAGGTGAAACAAAATGGAGGTATGTGAGATTGGCTTGTGAACGTCGTTTCTGGGTTAGCGTCGAACATGTTCATACAGCCAGGAGCGTAACACCATTGTCCCACGCGGCATTATCGCGTCAGAACTCACACTGGTAAGCGAAAGTCGGCGTTTTTGCCGAAGACATTTCATTTAGTATTTTTCGGTGCGAACGTGAAGCAGACGAGCTCGAAGACAATCACTTCCACTCGTGTGCCTGGCTAATGTCATCATGATCTTACTATCGCTGGGGGAGGTATGTTTACTGAAAAAAAGAAAGGGAGGAAAAGTTAGTCGCTGGAGCTTCCTTTTCTGCAGAAGGAGGGCCAATCTTCGAAACTCGTTTATTTAATATGTAAGCCGTTTTCGGAAAAGAAAGTTGGCCAAGTGGTATGTGAAGCAGTGCCGAATATTAACGTATCGGTCTTATACATACATTTCCGGATGTGATAGTGCCTTTAAGGAACGCAAAAACTACGCAGAACTAAAGAATCTCACCAACTATTTGCAGCAACATTGCCATTCTTTTTACTTTACCCCAAAGCAGTGTAGCAACTGAAAACGCCATACCTCCACACTGTAAAAAAAGTTCAGAACCGAAGATGTAACTGGTAAGACTTACTTAACCCTTTGCCACACCATCGCATGGGTTGAACGCTCGCTTGTCGAAAGTTGGTCCAAAGCAACGTGAAAATTAGAATACTGTTGAGGACAGCCGACATACTTCAGTTGCATCCTGTTTCTCTCTAGCACACTAACCAGAGAGCGCACTATCCCGGTCATAAATCATGGTGGAGCGCGCCTCTTGCGCAGCTGTACCCACACTATGGTGTTGCATGTATAGAAGCAACCTCCTCCCCACATCGACCTTGCAAACTACTGCTCGGCCTTGTTCCTGCCGGTGTTACAGTATTCTGGCTGCCTTCCCACGTGGTATGTTTTGTTTGAGCGATATGAAAAATTTGATTTCCGCACCTTGTTCAATTTTCTCGGCATAGTTTCTAGCCCTATGGAAGTTACGCGCACACTGTGTACGAGGCTGCTCTGAAAACATTTCGGCCCGAAAAGGAAGAACGCGGCCAAGACAATTATAATTGAATTCCAATTACAATTCGACATATTCACCTCGAAATTCAACGCACACGACACATTGTCCTCGAATCTTCTTTAATTATCGACAAAAAGAAATCCGGCGTCTCCCAAATATGCTTCGGCTGCTCCTATGATCTCCGAGACCGCTGAGGACCTTTTTCATTTCCAACTTTATTTCAGGTTTGGAAACAAAAAAAAGTTCGATGGGGCGAGATCTGGCGAATACAGTGGATGTCTAATGCGTTGTGATCTCAAGTCCTTCAGAACCTGCACTCTTGCCCGCTTTCTCGAGAACTCCTTCCCGTAGCTTCCCGGGCCGTTTTGCTTTCAAAGCTTTGCATGAAGAGGCACTAAAGTGCAAACGTTTCTCTTCGCGGCATGAAAGACCCAGTCGCAGTGGCGGCGTTAAAGAACGTGCCGCGCCGGGGCGGCCAAGTAGGCATGGTACCTCCACCCCCACCCCCAGTCGTTAGAGCTGCGATTAATGCCTCCTGGAACGGATTCCGCCGGGACGTTGCCCCGCTGGCCCCGGCGCTAATGCGGCCACTGCCCCTTTGCCATGACCGTTAGCTGCCATGAAAGTTAGTTGCACACGAGTGACAACGACGCGTCTGCCGGCGGCGAGATCATCACATGGTGTCATCGGGACATTGTGAGTGAGTGCATCATCCACCGAGGGAACGCCGACTACGTCCAGAATCCGACCCCTCCGAGCTCCAAGTCGTCGACGCTGCCACGAGCTAAGACTTTTTATCTGTCAATGTTTTTACCTTAGCATGTTATCCGGCTGTGTTTCCTGTCCTTTGAATGGCAACCGTTGCGCCGTTTGTATTTAAAACGCGAGGAAAACTGCCAGTTCAGGGGTTGCCCTTCCCTTCCTCCGAACCAGCGAAAACCGTCAAGTATACGTCACATCCACCGCACCCAACTGACGAAGGGAATATTTTTGTGCACTCCGAAAGAAAAGGAGTCAATCTGTGTGAACGCTTTCAGGGTGTTTCGGCTTGTCCGTATGGAGCACCTGCTGGGGTTTTTTGGACAAACGCACTTTAAAGCATCTAGACCAGGCGTCGGGAATCTGTGGGCCGCTTGCGGTGCAGCAGCGGTACAGTTGCGGCCGGCGCAGTCCAAGCGCGTGAGAACAACACGCGGAGGAGTGCAACACGCTTAGATCGTTTTCGTTTATGTCCAACAATATTCCTCTCCCTGTTTGTAAACAAATGACGTCATAGTGTTCGACAGCGCCAAATTTTTGTAGAATTGAGCTACGCTTGAAGCTAGAGGTGAATAAGGTCGTGCCCGAAAGCCACGCTCCTGAGGGGATTACGATATGGTCCCTTAAAGGGACGCGACCCTCGGTCCTACTTTTCTTTCAATGCGAGGCAGCGACCAAGTGCCTGTTCGTAAAACCCAGCCCTCTCCCTCCGATTTGTTTCGCTTTCAGTCTGCCTACCAATGTCATAATGACGTTTCTCTGGTAGAGGTCTATTCGAACGCTTTGCATCTTTACTCCGTGTGGGCGCACAATGATTCAGTTTCATTTCAGTGGCAGCGGTTCTTACTTCCTGAATAAAATACTGTCATTGATTGAATATCACGTTTTATGGTAAAAAATGCCATTGAGGAACCGGAGAGAAAGCAAGAAAATATGTGGATGTGAGTGAAAAGCCAGTTAAAAGTAACTTGGAACTTAACTGAAGTTACTTTGGCAAAGTTACCTGAAAAAGGAACGAGTTCCTCTGAAAGTTACCACGGCGCAAAAGTACCGAGTTAAGTTACAAGTTACCAGAAAAAAGGAACTCAGTTACAGTAACGAGTTACCTCAAACTCTTGTGTTGTATAATCCTATCTGCTCACAATTCTGTGCAATGCTGAGCGCCAACACAATATTCTAGTCTGTAATGAGTTTGTAGGCGCGCGTGCTTGTGAAGCTACAACTGTAGCATGCACATCTTATTCACCGTTACAGAGGTTATTGATGACTGCAGCGATACAGTCACTCAGGCAGCAGCGTCCTCATAAGTCATAACCTGCTAGACTTCGCTCAGACAGCAACAGTTCCTCATATACTGCCAGACTTTGCTCAGTCAACAGGACTTCCTCATGGCCTGCCAGACTTTGCTCAGACACCAGCTGTTCTACATAACCTGCCAGACTTCACTAGGTGGTACGCAGGCGAGTATACTTTTTCATATGTATAGTTGATAACAAAGACATGCACTTGAGTAAATGTGCATTTGTATTTCCACCTAAATGACGGAGTCATCATTTCTGCAGCTTGTGGAGTAAGGTGATTGTGATAGTTAGTTTTGAGTTAGCTTAGCACCTATAGGAACAAAAATGACATCTCTAAGCTTCCCAGAAAGGCGCTCACTCCCCAAAAGGTTGAGGTTGTTGTCGGTTACTATATTCGTTTCCTGAACGTCTTAATAGTGCCACTGTACATTGCTAATGCTTACTCATGGATTACTAAAGCGAGGATTGTGATTGTGAGTGTGAAATAGGAGCCAGAATCCTGTCTTTGTATTAGCCCAATAACATGAATTCATAGCGTGACTACTGATGAGGCTTGATGCAACACACATGAACAGACACGTGTATGTGTTGCATTGTGCCTCTTAATGCTTTGTGCAAGCAAATTCCCTCCAATTAGTTTTCTTAGAAGGATGGCGCTCTCTACACAACCTTTCAACAGCCAATTGCATATACGTACGGACATGCCGGAACCATGCGGTGCTACAGAAGGCCTAGAGCACATTCTTCTTCATTGCGCTCACCACCAACCTTCCCGAAGCGCACTCTTCGGGTATTTATATCAGCTGGACTCTCGCCTCCTCTCATTATCAGAATTACTTTGTCCATGGCCAAATCGAGCCCACCAACGCTCTGCCCTCAAAGCTCTTTTAACCTTTTTTGGACATTGTAGGACATTATTTCATTCCCCACATCACTACCTGCAATGGGGTAGAGTATCACCCCTGGCGATGAATCTTCCCACTCATCATCTCGAAATAGTTGTTGTTGTTGTTGTTCATATCATACATGCACCGTACATCGTACAAGTCCCAACAATGCCCACAATTTACTTGTCTTTAGAAGACACCTAGAGTACACGAGCTGGGAGACAAAAATGATTGTCACCAGTTAAAGGCATGAGATGCTCGCTTTTCTAAGCAAGTTCGGTTCTTAATCGAAGTGCACCTTGTAGTAACCCATAAGGAGGAGAAACGCTCAAGCGGTAGGCCAGGGAACAAGTCTTTAATCGCTATGTATCATGGCGGCTTGAATCCTCGGGGTGCGGGTGGCAGACACGCTCGTCGTGATGATGATGATGATTGAAAGAAAAAAATGGGGATTGTAGCCCTCATCACGAAGGTCGGTTTCCCCAGATCACCTAAGGAAAGGAATGCCAGACACATCCACCCACACCCACTGGAGATGTCGCGAAGCGGCGACGAACGTCACAGACAGAGTCATAGCCCGTCTAACAGCTTGCTGTCCCTTAAAAACTGTGTAACGGCTCGCAAAGCTGGCAGTTGTGTGCTCGTTGGTCATGGGCCCAGCACCTTCTGCACTCCGAAGGGTCGATAGTCAACCCGGCCTAACGCGGCTACAAGTCTGTCACGACACTCAACTATAATATGTTCGACGTCTACGATTGAGCCACAGACTGGACAATTAGGAGAGTCCGCCTTCCCAAGCCTGTACAGAAGTCTTGCACTGTATGGTACATTGAGCCGGAGCCTGTGAAACAATGACGTAAGCTGCCGTGGCATGGATGTTGGGATGACCAGGGCTAGTTCGGGGTCAACCCGGCCTAACGCGGCTACAAGTCTGTCACGACACTCAACTATAATATGTTCGACGTCTACGATTGAGCCACAGACTGGACAATTAGGAGAGTCCGCCTTCCCAAGCCTGTACAGAAGTCTTGCACTGTATGGTACATTGAGCCGGAGCCTGTGAAACAATGACGTAAGCTGCCGTGGCATGGATGTTGGGATGACCAGGGCTAGTTCGGGGTCAACCCGGTGCAGCCTCGCCACAAAACCATTGATCTTTTGACAGCTTATGGCTCAGAGACTTTAAGGCACTCTTGGCGTCCGACTTCGTGAAGTAAACACTGCGGAATGTACTATTCTCATGTGCTTTCCCGGCGTAGTGATCGGCCGCATCATGTCCGGTGATCCCACAGTGGCCAGGTATCCACCGGAAAATCACGTCATGGCCAGCGATCACTGCTTTTTGGTGCGCTACTAGTATGCCATTCAGTACAGGAGCTGAGAGGTGGTGTGTACCCGGTGTCATAAGGGTCTGTAAAGCGGCTTTAGAATCACAGAAAATCACCCATTTTCCCTCGGAAGGCGCGCAGGAGATATGCTCTATGGCTAGAAGAAGAGCATGCAGCTCAGCTGCTGTCGATGAAGTACGATGCGATAGTCGAGCACTGCGCGCAGTATTCGACGCTGGTACAACGAAGGCACAGGCGGATCCTGTAGATATCGTGGAGCCATCCGCATATAGCGCCGTGCGATAATCCAGACGTTGCATCAGTTCCAAGCTCAGCTGTCGCTGCATGCAAGGAGGTGAGGACTTCTTCGACGAAAAGCCTGGAACTTCTGTATTGACTCTGAGAGGCACAACACCCCACCATGGCAAAGGCGATGCTGGAATGCGTTTATATGATGATGAGATGCCTTGGTATGGCAGAATGGCCTGGTGAAAAGTGGAATTATCTCTCTTATTAATTGCTTCAACAAGGTGGTGCCGACGATGCCGTGTTGACAGTCGGATGAAATGCCGAAGTGATTCCTGAACTCTTAGAGCTGGTACCGGAGGTTCCTTCGCTTCTGCAGCTGGTTAGAAGCTTACCGATGAACCCCCAAGCACACTTTTAGGCTCCTTGCAACCCGACTCTCGAGGATAGATTCTGAGGTGGGACACAGGCCTTGTAGAAGTGGCAGGGAGTACGCCAACATCTGACGAATTAGTGAATGATTCAGACTCAGCATAGCCGTCGGACACGCTCTCCATCGACTGCCTGCGATGTAGCGCATGACATTAACGACGGATGTAGCTTTCTCCTTTATGCGTTGAACTTCGGCTGACCAAGACAGAGATCTGTCCACGATGACCCCAAGGAACCTGTGATATGTTACTCTTCGGATTTGTTGACCATTGACTTGAAGCTGAAACACGGTCGTCGTCTTCAGCAGCTACTGCACACCTCAAGGGGCAAAGTTGAAGTTCAGTTAGATTTCAGAAGGCGATTCAGTAGTTTAGGCTGTACTCGCACAAAAGTCTCACTCTACTGCCGAAGTCAGTCTATAGGTATATGATTCAGTAGCTCCCAGTAATTTTAACGACAGATTTGAGCATGCACTATAGCCTCATGTTAAAAGCGCGCCATTAGGGACAGCAGCACATACTCAGTTACGCACCCTGGTCTATTCATACGGCCATGTGTTGATATGTTCTGCGCCAGCAGTATTTATTTTTACCTTTTTGTGTCTCTGGACCGAAGAGCTGTTCAGTAATTATAACCGAATGCCATGTTACATAATCACCCTAATCTATTACATTAATCTATTCATCAGGATATGTGTTGTGTGATCTGTGGCATAAAACCTAAGAGCTGGACAGTGGTTTTAACCACACGTCATGTTACATATCCACCCTAATTCATTACATCCTAATCTATTCATCAGGACACGTTTTGTGCGTTCTGTGCCTTTGAACTTAAGAGCTGGACAGTACCTTTAACCGCGTGCCAAGAGAGGCTGTTGCACATATCTCTGTTACTTTGCAGTAAGATGTGATACGTTGTATGTTGATTCCCTGCTAGAATGCAGAGTTCACATTTTCCAATAATGTGAACCCTGCATTCTAGCAGGGAATCAACATACAACATATCACATCTTATTGCAAAATAAAAGAGACTGGACTGGTCCCGGAATTGTTCCACTTGAATCTGGACTGGTTCCAGTTGAATGTGGATGGTCCCGGAAGCGTATATCCGTAACCTAGCCAGCAGTACGCATGGGGTGCCTATACGTACCCTGATTGGCTACTGCGGCGCAGGCGACATATAAAAACCTGGTGCTTGTCGCACAGCGAGTAAAGGAAAAAAATCTCTTCGCCAAAGCGCCATGGCGCGGTTCAGTTGACCAACTGTGACCAACATCGCTTTCAGTAGCCGTTATCACGGCATATTATCGACCTATTATCGCGTTTACACAGCTCTGGCATGTGTCCGCTTTCTTGTTGGTGTGATGGTCGATGGGTGGTGGTGTTTACATTGACCGTTTAGCACCGCACCGCAGTGAAGATTCAATCTTCTGCAATTATCAGCTGCCTGTGTGTATACTACGCCAAAGTGCCATGGTGCTCTACGTCTGTGATTTGTTTTAGTTGAGTGTGGGTATGGTGAGCTACACGCTGTGTGTTGCCGCTATCACGGTATTACAGCGTTTACACCGCTGTGACAGCTGTTCCGCTTTCTTGTTGTGTGTTGGCAGATGGGTGACGTTTACTTGCATCGCTGTGACGCTTCAATCTTATGCAATTATCGTCTATCTGTATTATCTGTCATGCCTGTTTGCGTTTGTGGTGCTCTGTTGTCCCTTGGGCGTCATCTTATTGACAAGATAATGCGATACTTTTCAATGTGTTCTACCGCAGGCCCATAACGAGCGTCCTGTGCTATTGCATAGTGCGTAAGTTTCATGGGCTGTTGCCACCCTCCGCTTTGGACAGAACTAACATGACCTTCTTTTATTTACCAATACTACAGTCTACTTGGCCATGTAGGATTGAGATACAATAGCGTAGCACAGCCCCCATAACATTATACCGTACTACTTTAGCATGATAACACTTTTCACCAAACATATTATATTAAACTTTTCCAAAATGCACCAACTGAGATTGCTGCGCCTATGTTATTAGGCAAGGGATTCCATGCGGATAAGGTGCGAGGGAGAAATGAGTAGAGTACAAATGCACATGTTGGGATTATACCGCTTGAGTTGCTTCGGATTGGTGTAACATAGACTTTGTGTTAAAGATGGCTGTGTTTTCTGATCGTGTTACTCCGGGCGCGGATCTAAAGGGGGAGTCCAGATGTGCTGACCCGCTGCTAAGTTTCTGTCTAGACATAGTGTTTAATCGACCCTAGATCATGTGACTAGCATTGTGGCCGAGGCTAGAATCCCCCAAGGAAACTACTGGATCTGCCCCCTTGTTATGATTTACATACAAGTGTAACTATCACAGATGGTGCATCCTCCACCCGCTTTTGCACGACGTCAATTTCTGTCACTGTATACATATCATTAACATGTATTTGGCCCATATTAATTAAGAATGAACCGTATTGCCTGTGTGTGAACGGCTTCTATTATAATATTCTGGGCAGTATAAGGATTCCACACTGCGTCTGCATATTCAAGCACAGAGTGCACACATGATCGATAAGCTTGCAGTTTGGTCCCTGATTCTAATATCGTTCAGCACTGGGAAAACATATATCTAAAATCAATAGATCCAAAGGTATGTCTTCTACATTGGTTCATGTACCTCCTACAAAATGTGTCCACAGCTATGGTTAGTCCAGAAGGATTGCTAATATTTATGATTCGAGAAAGGTGATGTGTGGTATAGCGACATAATACATAAGAGGGACATAACGTACGTGGCTGAACAAGTATCTATTGTCTAGGCAACTAGAACGCTCTACGTTCGGCAAAGTGTCTTGCGATGTTGTGTCTTGATGTTATTTTTTCAATGATTTAAGTAGAACAGGCACATTGATCGCACCACGCATGTAGCCTTCACGAAGGCATGTTCTCTAAAGCAGAATCTGCAACTAAAGCAGAAGCAGTGCAACCCGGTTGGGATATCTTCGGCTTCGTGTGAAACAACAAGTTGCGGATTGCTTCCGTAACATTCATCTGAGCGAAATGAACGGCTCTAATCGCTGCTTTCGAAGGTGGCGCCCAGTCGGAGTTGTAACCGATTGTTGCAGTCCATAGCTTTTTCTTTTGTCTTTCGGAAACTTGTGGTTTGAAAGATTGGAAATGCATGGTGCAGTGTTCTTGCCGACGGGAAAAAAACACTCACGCGCATTCTCGGCACGCACCACAGAACACGAAACAAACCAGGAAGTCTCTACTGGCCTAGGAAATGTTTTGCAGTCGAAGGAAGCAAAATTCATGTTCCTCGTGGGTACAGTGAAGTCACAGAAATATATTGGGTCCCTAATAGCTAGCTTTCATATTACTACTCCAATCTCAGGCTGCGCTGCAGACGGCTCGGCAGAAGAAACGGGCCGGCTCGCATCCCCAGACCACGAATGTGCCATCGACACAGAACTAAAAATTCACTTTTTCGAAAAACCGCGAAGAGTTTTGGATAACTATTTTGCCCACATAATTAGTGTTGCCCTATGAACACATCATGTGAGTAGCATTCCATTCTGTAACACTTGAAAATCGGCGTAGCTGAGCTTTAAGGTGACGTACGAGCGCGTGCGTTGCGAATATGAATACGCGCACACGCCTCACGGTGAGACATGGCTGGTTAACGCGCACCTGCCAACATGAGTATATTCTACGAATGCGATGTAAGCTGGGCCGTTGGGCTGGGACTGCTCGGACAACTGCCTCGAGCAAGTACATCGCCGTATATCGCTGTGTGGCGCCATCACATCCATCCGCTCTGTTTCGCGCTTGCCGTGCCTTATTATCTTCTTTGCAAAATCCACATAAGACATGTATCCCTTTAGGACCTGACACAAAAATAATAAACTTACCCGCCCCTTTAATATATTGTGACACTGACCCAGAATAAGATAAAAAAATAAACTTTTATATGCAGTTACTCAAACACAACTCAAACTAATTAACCAATATAAATGTGTTGGTTGGGTCTTCATGCAGGTATATACAGGGTGTCTCCTTTTATCTGCAACATTTTTTTTATAAATAGGGGAGTTTCCTTAGGGCGGTTTTACTTTTGGCATTCGATTACTCGACGGGACTACAAGTAATCCTACTACGGAATACTAGGGAACCAACTATTTCCTCAGTTGGGGGGCAAACTAACAGAGATCTCGCCCCATCGAACAATTCGTCTTCTTTTACATTACCGCCGTCTGGAGGAGGGACTGGGCAGAAAGGAGCCGTCTCGACACCATCGGACTCCGATCGTTATTGCGAGGGGGCTCTGCATTTTATACCCCACATCCCCACCAGCAATGGGGTAGAGTATCGCCTCTCGCAATGACCCTCCCCATTCTCCCTCTGCAAATAAAGTTGTTGTTGTTTTCTTTTTTTTTTTTTCCAAACCTGAAATAAAGTAGGAAAGGAAAGAAGTCCTCAGCGGTCTCGGAGATCATAGGAGCAACCGAAGCATATTTCGGAGGCGCCGGACTGATTTTTGTCGATAATTAAAGAAGATTCGGGGACAATGTGCCGTGTGCGTTGAATTTCGAGGTGAATATGTCGAATTGTAATTGTAATTCAATTATAATTGTCTAGGCCGGTGTTCTTCCTTTTCGGGCCGAGAAGTTTTCAAAGCAGCCTCGTACACAGTGTGCGCGTAACTTTGATAGCGCTAGAAACTATCTCTAGGAAATTGAACAAGGTATACGGAAATCAAATTTTTCACATCGCTCAAACAAAGTATACCATGTGGGAAAGCAGTTGGAATACTGTACACAGCGACCCGAACAAGGCCCCTGCGAGCGGTAGTTTTCAAGGTCGATGTGCGGAGGAGGTTACTTCTACGTGCAACAGCATATAGCGTTGGTACAGCTGCGCGCTCCACCGTGATTTATGACCGGATTAGTGTGCTAGCTGGTTAGTGTGCTACAGAGAAATTGGATCTTATTGAAGTATGTCGGCCGTCCTCAACAGTATTCTAATTTTCACGTTGCTTTGGACCAACTCTCGACAAGGGAGCGTTCAACCCATGCGATGGTGTGGCAAAGCGTTAAGTAAGTCTTGCCAGTGACAGTTTCGGTTCTGTAACTTTTTTGAAGTGTGGAGGTATGGCGCTGTCAGTTACTACACTGCTTTGGGGTAAAGTAAAAAGAATGGCAATGTTGCTGCAAATAGTTGGTGAGATTCTCTAGTTCTGCATAGTTTTTGCGTTCCTTAAAGGGACTATCACGCCCGGAAATGTATGTATAAGACCGATACGGTAACATTCGGCACTGCTTCACATACTATTTGGCCAAATCTCGTTTCCGAAAACAGCTTACATATTACATAAACGAGTTTTGAAGATTCGCCCTCCTTCTGCAGCTAAGGAAGCCCCAGCAACTAACCTTTCGTCCCTTTCTTTTTTTTTTCAATAAACATATCTCCGTCGCAGTTAATTGCGAAACTGTAGCGCTGTTTTATTCCTTGTTCATCACCGACAATAACGCCGAAAATGAAATCCGCCGCGAGTTATATTGGAGTAGCTTCTCTGCAATTCGATGTGGCGCATTGCAAGCGTAGAAGGCGGGTGTTAAACGTATGCCTGAATTCTGGAAGTCGCACAAAACGACTCTCAGACAAGTCTTACCAGGGAGCTACGGAGGGGCTTTGGCGACCAGCGGGTGCATCTGATGGCGCCCGCAGGTCGTGGACAGTCTGTAGTCAGCTTACGAAAGATGATGATGATGATGATGCTAGGTGAAAAAAATGAAGATATGTGAGATCGGCTTGTGAATGTTGTTCCTGGGTTAGCGTCGAATACCAGGAGCGCAACACCGTGTCCCACGCGGCGTGGGAATTCACACTGGCAAGCGAGTTGGCGTTTTTGCCAAGGACATTTCATTTAGTCTTTTTTTGTGAGAAAGTGAAGCAGACGAGCAGGAAGACAATCGCTTATACGCTGCGCTTCCTTTCGTGTGCCTGGCTCATGTCATCATGACCTTGCTATCGCTGGGGGATGCGACTTCTCGTTGATGGGGATATATTTATTAGACGAAAAGAAGAAAAAAAAACGGGGGAAAGGTTAGCCAAACGGGACGTCGACTTGCTATTCCGGAAATTAATAAAGAAAATTCAAAAATGAGAAAAAATAAAAATAAAATAATTAAAGAAAGAAAGAAAGCAATAAGAAGGAATAAGAAGTAAATAAAGAAAGAAAATTAAGAAATAAGAAATAACTAAAAAGAAAAGGATTGGGAAAAGGAAAATTATCTTGTCCAAGGAAAAGGAAAGAAAAGGAAAAAAAGAAAAGGACAAGCGCATGCGATTGTCTCCCAGGTCGTCTGCTTGGCTTTAGTATACAATACAGGTCCTCAATAAGTACGACGACTTTCGGTTACCAGTACGAGTCCTGACGTCGTTTGTGAAGGGGCTCATTATTTCATTCCCACACCACCATCAGCAATGGGGTGGAGTATCGCCCCTGGCGATGAAACTCTCCACTCATCAACCTTAAAATAAAGTTGTTTGACGTCATCATGTTGTGTGGAACACGGTGTTACGCTCCTTACTGTACACGCACGTCCGGCGCTCACCAGAAACAACATTCTGCAAGCCGATAACAGAGCACACACCGTCCTCTAGTATAACCGTCTCCCCCGCCCGCCTGTCGGTCGGTCGGTCGGTCGCCAAGGCTAGCAAGGTCCCTTCAGCAGCTCCCTGACTAGTCTCGTCCGCGCCAGACGGCGCTCACTGATTGGCCTTGTCCGGATGACGTTTCCAGAGAGGGAATCACGAATTACTGTCAATATGCGTCGTCTGCTGCTGCCATGCACAGGAGCAACGGCACCAATTCTATTTTCTGCGGTATTACCAATGACAAACGCGAAGCAAAACGGCACTATCGTTCCGGAATCGACCGCGATGGACGCGATAGTCCCTTTAACGTAGCATTAAACACATTAAAGCTGTACTACGAATAAAAAAGGCCTTTAAGTGTGCCTACTATTGTTGCTTGTTTATTAGCAGTTCTAGATACAGATCTAGCACCGTATGTTAAAGGGACTATGAAATTTCCCGAACCCCCATACTTTTTTTCGATGGAAACTGTTCTTCCCGCAGAGAAACTAATATGCCACAAATTTTTCCGGACGAAATCGCTCCATTCTGCGAGGAGCGCGAGCTAGAAATGTCTCTTCCGCGTTCCTCCTCTCCCGCGCATATTTCCCTGCCAATGGTGTAACTGTACGGACCGCTCTTCGGTTCCCCGTTACGTCACCGGTGTTGCACAATGGCAAGTAATGCCTCGAGCTCGCGCTGTGGCTGCCGCCACTGCCGAAATCTGCCGATCGCGCGAAAGCTGCTGTCATGGAGATTTCCACTCCCGATGAACGCATACGCGGGATCCTACGGTGCATGCTCCTGGCGGGATTCCTCGGCTCGGCAACACGTCACGATGACGTGTTGCTGAGCCGGCCGTGGTCGCGTCAAGTTACCCGTTGTGTCTCCGCTCGGCAGCTCGTCACGGCGCGGCGCCAGCTGTCCTCCCTTCGCCGCTCCGTTTAAATTCGCTCCCGAGAAATCCGCTCGCGCGACGAAAGTAAAATTTCGGTTCTAGACTCACAAAAATGCCTTCTTTCGAACGAAACGAAGAAAAAAATCGTTTCATAGTCCCTCTAATAATTGCTCTGTGTGTTGAACCGGAGATGGGTGGAATAAATCCATAAATGAGAGACTGGCAGCCTAAGTGGTGGACAAACACCATAATGTGACTAGGAGCCCTATTGTCGTCAAAGTGATCGACTTCGATTACTTTATGTCTTTGCCTGTCATTGGTCGTTACATGAAGAAGGCGTGGCCACGAAGGCGTGACGACCAATGACAGGCGAGACACAAAGTAATCCGGGTCGATTACTTTGACGAGAATAGTGCAACAGCTGTCCTTCTAGTCGAACCAAGACTCAGGCTTTTCACATTATAGCGTTAGGACAGAGCAAAGCTGCATCGTGATTATTATACACACGATGAAATATAAATACAACAAATGAATATGCTAGACCCTGTTGGCCGTGAATATCCCAAACCATATGTGCTTTTGTGAATGGAGCTAGTGTCGAAATTGAGAATATTGTAACTGTTGGGAACGAGAAAATAAAGAGGGAGGAGCAGAGAGCGACGCTGAGAAGAAAGTAGGGAACGACGCGCTACGCACATTCGCTTCCCTGCCTAAAAATCCTTCCACTCAGTTACCAGCACCGCAACTCGATTTGACAGCGATTACAAGATATTTTGACAGGCTCCACGAAGATAAGCTGGAGAGCTGGTTGACACACACACACAGCAGTACCAGAACAATGCGACTGGATGACACTAAAACGTTAGATAGTAGTATACGGCCATGTCCACTAGGCGAACCTGTCGCTATAAGTCGACGTCAAAAGCGAATTTTTCGTGGCGAGTTAACCGCATGACAGCTGCGCTGCCTAGATCACGTACCCTAGTAACGACAACCTGCGAGCCCCAACGTGCACCAGCAATTACCCAGCGATGATCTCGGGCACACCGATATTCACCGCGAGCCGTTGCATTTCCCCACAAGCATGGAACATCACAAGCTACGGCTGGAGGAGATCATCCATCCACGCGGCAAGCTCCAGCTCCGCAAATCCGTACAAAAAGACCTGCTGAACTTCATAAAGGAGAATGCGCTCCAGGTCTTCTAGATCACTCCAGTGATGGCATCTGGGAGAGTCAACTTGTCTCAAGCGGCACCGCCACCGAGCTGTAAAAGCCACAATGAGTCGCATCTGATGAATCAGGGCTGCGTCCTGACGAGTGGCATCCGGAAAGCCAGTGCTCGATCAATTCTTCTAAGCATAGATGAGCGAAGAATGCCATTTGTCCATTGGCGGGAAGCCAGGGCTATCGCTGGACGTCGAAGAGTGGAAGGACGGTCTTCTTTCAATATTGCAATACCCGTCCGTCTTCGGTATGAGAGAGCTGCTTCTGCCGGGACTGTCAGGCTGTTTATTCCCAACGACCCTACAATGAGCTAGAACACACTGGAGAAATGCCTGTGGCCTGCTTCGTACTCAAGGTGGTAAGCCACTAACACATCCGTGCGCACCGTGCTCTCACAGTGCGTGTCACCGCGCGTCTCATCCGTCTCACGCAACGTATGAAAGCCGCATATGAAAGAAGGAAGTCACCTAAAAATTTTATCCAGCTGTAGGACCTTTTCAGTAACTTCCTTCTCTCATCGTTCTTAGGCACTTGAGGCTTGTGTGTTGTGTGTCCTTTCTTCTGTGTTACAGCCTCAGAACATCAATTTTCATCGTGAGCCTCGTATGCCTGTGCTTTCAGTAGCTTGTGGGAAACTTCTCTACCTTCTGTCCCTCAAAGGACGATAGTCCCACTCTCGGGGTCGTCCCCGACCCGTTCACCCTCCCGGAGGAAGTACCGACAACATCGTAAGGAACAAAGCAATGGTTTATTTTACCATTCGATGCACACGGCAGGCTGGCGCGGCTCCGCTCCGTGACCCAGCTCCTCCCGGGAAACTCCCTCGCTTTCTTCGCTCGTCCTTTTAACGTTAACAATCGCGCCACTCCAGCGCCCTCACTTTGGCACGTGTGTGGTCCCCCTCCGATTGCGGGCGACTAATCTAATACTAATAACTTATGTTGCTCGAGATAACCCGTGGCGGCTTTGATACAACCTGCTGTGAATCCCGACAACCCAAGCAGCACAATGTACTGGAAGTCGAGTGCATTAGGGGTGGACGGTATGTGTCTTATCAGTGTTATGTAGTTTCATGAATCTGTTCAAGGCCTTTCAGCTACCCGTCCACCCCTATTGCACTCGACTTTCAGTGCATTTTGCTGCTTGGGAAGCTTGAAGTGCTAGTTTTGAGTAAGTTAACATTGCCCATTCTCGTGGGGTAACATGAACGATGTTCTGCATAAAGAATGGAATGACATAGAGTTATGCAGCTGTTCAGCCCGTACCCCGGCTGCTCCATCGTCCACAGCATGTATGGCTGATGGGCCGTACTTCACCTTCAGCATATTACCATTACGAAGACGGGCGGCGTTCGCATTTTAATCGTCATGAAGCAGTGCCGAAGTGAAAGCCATGACGAAACTGCACCTTTCACTGCAACTTTCCAAGATTTTCAGTTCATAGTTGCACTCATATTTTGGCACTTTTTAGTGCACATTTATCCGCGCTCTAATAATGACACAAGGATGGAAAACTACGTCTCGAATATTTCGTAGCAAAAGCGCTAAAATGTTGTATATGGTGCAAAAGCAACTCATTCCTGGTTGTTTTTTCTGTAAAGACCCTGTTGATAGTGCTCGTCTTGGACGCATCGCCACGCAAGCCTTATGGGCTTGCAAGGGACACGTCATGGATCTAAACGTACGACCAAAAGTGATTCGGGTATGTCTGACTAATATGTTCCTTAGACGTCTCTATATCCCACAAGAAGAGATTCAGACAAGATGTCCAAGGCAGCTCAACGTTCAGCCGCTGCTGGGAGTTGCCCCCTGACGGCGGGACCCGGAAACTCATCTATGAAACCAATACCATTGTGTTCGGCATCGGCCGACAATGTACTCGGCTATTAAATAAACGAATTCTAAAGCCCACAGAAGCTCCGGTGGCGTGACGTCACTCTCTAAGCAAAGGAGGGAGAGGGCGGCGCCCAGAGGAGGAAAGGCGCCGTCGAGACGCCCCGTAAAGGCTGGTTCACACATACGGCACCGGCGGAGGGCGACCGTGGACGGCACAGCGATTCATGCGGTTTCCTTGCCGTCGTGATGCCGCGGCACAGCAAAATGAAGTTGAGACATGTTCAACTTCTGCCGTGCCGTGACCTCGCCCACTCTTCATCGAGCAATGGGTGTTGCGCATGCGAACTACCGGAGCGTAGCGTGTTTAGCCATGGAAGAGAGGGAAGGAAAGAATATATGATAATGAAGAACCCGTGTTGTTCGGGAAAGCACGCGACCACTGCGGGGAAAAAAACAATGTGATCAACGGCGAAAGGCGACCGCGTCACGTCTGCTTGTCGTTATCGTTCGCCGTCCCTGCAGTTGCCATATGCGTGAACTAGCCTATACTCTACGAGACGCCCACACGGCTGCGGCATTCCTATTCTCAAGGTCGCGCCCTCACTGGTTCTTAGGGGGTGACGTTTTGTCATTTTTGCAGAGAGGGAATTCCGGCATACTCTCAATATCCGTCGTGTGCTCTTGTCATGTATTCTGTCGAATAGCTCTCTAGCTACGCAGCTATTTCGCGTGGGATTCTCGATACATTATTCAGTGGTCCAGGAGGAATAGAATGGCAGTATAGTTTTGAAAGCGACTGGCACCCCATGTCTTGACTCGTGATAAGCATGCTGCATTAAGTACACACTAACAGGTGTCATGACAAAAAGTTAAACTGTATTGATTTTGACACTGATGGAAACATGCACGCCAAGAGAGAGAGAAACGGCAAATAAGTGAAAAACGCTGGGTTCAAATGGCAAACTCTACTCACATTCTTCCAGTGTTTTAATACTTAGAAATTGGTAATGTGCATGCAAAATAGACAAGCCTGGCAAGCAACATAGTCATATCAAGCACGAATTCAGTGCAACTGTCAAATCGAAGCTTGGGCCACAGTGCAGGGCATGTCGCTTGTTACATAATATTGACGCCAGTAGGATAGCAACGATAGAGCAGAGGGCATGCCTATGTGTGGGGACCACATGCTGACAGCATCGGCGACAAAAGAGAGACATTAAGTGCACAGATTCTCAACAGGCGTATGGGAGATGTGGCAAATTTCATCTAAAACCAAGAAAAGTTCGCTGTGTCAGCAACTACACATGTGTAGTTTGTTGATGCAGATAACTTAACAACTGAATGTACAAAAATACTGCGTCACACCACTAACATAGCAGGATTGTCATGATAAGGCTTGTCAACTGACCCTGAAAAAAAAATTATCAACTATTACCACTTTGAAATTTGTTATTGAACTGAACCCAAGGCTTATCATTGTCGCTTTCTTAGGAATGTAGATATGCTATATAGGTTTTATTTTCATTATTTTCTCGCTATTTATGGTAATAACTATTTCATGGGTTCATTGTCAAGCTTTGTCCAACAGTGCATTGTTCAGTTTTACTGTTATGTCGATGCTATCATCTACAAGCACCTAAGGCTCATTCACACATGTGTTCCAAAAAGTTCTGCCGCCTCTGTGTTCGCGGCTCGGTCGAGGGGAGCCGGTTACCTTGGCCAGCGTGCAAACGCGTTTCGTTGTTGTTGGTACGTCAAGATTGTACTGTCACTTCAGTCGCTCCATCCATATTTACACTGTGACCATTTCTGCTTGCACCATCAGCCGTAGGAATCACATACGTGTGACAATACGATTTTTTTTTATCAGGACTGATTTTATGTAGAAAGGTTACGAGAGCGGCATTGGTGTCGTTCTTGCGTTGGTTGAGGTTGAGTTCTGGTTGGTTGAGTTCTGCGGTTGGCCAGACGGATAGGCTGTGGACGAGAGAATGTAACTACAGGATGACTAATTACCTAAAACTCATTAATTATCACTAATTAGAGAATTACGGGCTAAAGCGAAATAACAGCACAAGAGACAATCGTCGTTGAAATC
The DNA here is from genome assembly GCF_037126465.1 of Ornithodoros turicata. Taxonomy (NCBI): domain Eukaryota; kingdom Metazoa; phylum Arthropoda; class Arachnida; order Ixodida; family Argasidae; genus Ornithodoros; species Ornithodoros turicata. The sequence goes on from NC_088208.1 coordinate 12,947,971, forward strand.
CATGCCATTTTTTAAAAGGCGCAAATTCAAATGAGCAAATGAGCCGAAACTAAAAAGGTGTCATGAGCACATCACCTTCGCTGACGGAGGCTTATCTGGTACGGAAAGTGGTTTATCTGGCCAGCAGATTGGCACCAACTCCAATCATCTCAACGTGCTCCAAGTCACGTGACCCTCTGACGTAAAATGAGAGCTGTACTCGTTGCGTTCGCTGTTGTCGCGGTTTCGGTTTCCGCTCATTTGCATATCAAAGTTCGGGCATAGAGAGTTTAACACATGCGCGTGTCACGGGATTTTTAAACCTGCAATACCTTTCAGCTAAGACAGTCTCTCATTCTGCTATTATCAGAAAATTTATTTATTAGCATCACCGATTAGCTGGTTGAGCTGCTGGAACTCGCATTTGCGTGAAATTCCCTATTGCAAAAAAATAATTGATGAGTTTTAGGTAGTTAGTCACCTTGTAGTTGCATACTTTCTTCGACAGGATGCCCGCCTGGAATGTATCACAAAACTGCAAAAACGGCATCTGTACTTCTCTCATTGCCTTTTTATAGAAAATACGTCCTGATTAAAAACATATTGTATAATACAGACGGAGAACAGGAACTACAGAAGAAGCGAGACACACATTTACCTGCTGGCACCAAAGGATATCACCACACTCAAGATCACATTGATTTTCGTTGATTCTGTTGTTCGCTGAATTCCCAGCTCGTCATCGACCACTTTACGTGACGATGAATTCACCTACATGGTGGCACCAAACACACAGACACACAAGGACAAACGATACGCTCGCAGTATCGCAGTTGTGCTGGGAGGCCCGCCCACTCCCAAGGAAGTCACTTTCGCCCCTCCGTGAGTGCCCCAATTGGCTGAATGGAAAGACGGTTTGTGGATCTGCTCTCGAGATCTGCGGCCCGAAACGGCTCTCGAAAAGATTATGGAAACGCGTCGCGTCTCGGAAGACGCGGAGCGTCTTCGTATCTCGTCGTATCTCCCAAGAGACGCATGTGTGAATGAGCCTTAAGATGTACCAGGACTGACGTTGTTTTCAGTTTTTGTGTTTACAATTTCATTCGTTGTCATTACTACCATTAGGAAGCAAACAGAATTTGTGCAGCAATCCGCTTGTGCTACTTCTTGGCTGACGGGCTAAAAGAGGTAAGAATTGACGACATGACACATTGACAGATTAAAAGACACCGAAGTTGTTACGACAAACATAAGCTCCAGTAGGATTTAGAGAAGAAGTAGAGATTTAGAAGCGCCAAAAGCGCTGTTGTACCACAACTCATTTCTCATTTGTTCGTTCTGTGTTGGAAACGTGCCAGAAGATAATGAAGACTGCGAAATGGCATGTTGGTTCCAGGCTGTCCGTATGGTACCTTTTGCTTGATACATTTCTCCTTCTTACCTTCCAGAAATTAAACCATTGAGTAATTAGGCAGTTTTCAAATCACGTAAGCTCTATCACAACTGTATACAAGGGAAGTAGTATAATTGGAAGTCCTATAGCCAAGAGTTCTCTCTAATCCAATAGAAGCCAATTCTAATTCAACATAATCCAGTTCCAATCCAACACAAGGCCAATTCTAAGTCATCTGGTTGGTCGGCCTTAGCCCCACCCCGTTATGTTAATGAACCTACTTGGCTCCGCCCCTTCAAGATGATTGGTCGACCATAGCTCTACCCCTTAATGCTAATGAGCTGGCCTGGCTCCACCCCTTCATGCTGATTAATCCACGCCACGCCTACTGATCGCTGATAGGCTGGCCGTAGCTCCTCCATTTTTACTAGCTCCACCCACTTTGTGCTGATTGCTCCATTCTAAGCATACTGATCATTGAACTATCTAGACTTTTTCTTTTCTAGACTTCTAAGCCCTTTGGTTGGTCCATGCTAACACTACTGATTGGCCCTCCACGCTGATTGGTTCATTCTAAGCCTAGCGATATTTGGCTCCACCCTCTTTTATGCTAATTGGCTCTGCCTCTTCATGCTGATTCGTCCATTCTAAGCCTTCTGAACAGTGATTGGCAAGCCCGCATTTGTCGCTCCTGAGCCAGTCCGACATAAGCTCCACTCTGTCCGCTGGGCAGCATCTTCAGACTAGACACAACAAAATATATTTCAAACTTTATTCCGTACAACTGCAACAATTGGTTTAACCTCCTGCTATTGGTCCAGCTGAGCGCACTCACAGGATGGTCACTGGTCCATCTGCATCATAGAGATCATTGGTCACTCGTACCTCATTGGTCCATAATTCTATCAAGCCACTCATCCAACTGCTCATTGGTTACTCTAGCCAGTCACTACCACGAAGCTCCCTCATAGGTTGCTAGACTCCAACTGCTATTGGTCCATCTAACTTCAAGCCAGTCATTGGTCACTTCCCCTCCCAACCGCTCATTGGCTCATCTAACTGCGGGCCTCTGATTGGTTGCTCATGTCCACCCAACTCCCGCCAACTACTCACATGCTCATGCTTCTAGCTAGAAAGGCTTCCACACATCTCTAGAGCTCTCTCATAGGCTGGCAGATTCCAATGCATGCCACTCATTGGTCACTCACCTCTAGTCCCAGCTGCTATTGGTCCATGCTTCTAACCGCGGGCCGCTCACTCGTCTCTCTCCCAACTACCATGCTCCTACCTGCAAGCCACTCACTGGTTACTTCCACTCACCTCTACCCATCCACTTATTGGCAGTGATGGCCAGTAGTTAACTACATGTAGCTAAACAACTAGTTAAACTAACTGATTGCAGTTAAAAGTTGCAGACGACTACTTACAGAAATGTTGCGGCAACTACTAGTTAAACTACCATTTCGAGTAGTTAACTACAGTAGTTAGGTTACTGCAGGTGCCAACTACTTTCGATTTTGCCACAAGCTTTATGGCATGATTATCCTTCCGACTTTTACCTCGAGCTTCTTGTTTGATGATAACGGAGGTGCAGAGCAATTGTGCCATGCATGTATACTAAATATTAACTTTAAATGCTTGTCTAGTGAAGCCTCGTTTGTTGTGAAATAATTCTGTAAGTTAGTTTATCACATAGACGTAGAAAGAATCCCACTGCAAGCTTTGTGTTTGACGATCGTAGCGGCCTGCGTAATACGTTGGTTACCATCCTGGTGTGCACATAACTGCATATGATGGCTACATGATCGATCATCCTGGCTAAGCGAAAATATTTTACGATCCACAGTGGCGCAATCGCCAGCTACCACAATATTTGTGCGCGGCGCATTGATCTGTCACAAAGGAGCCTGAGTGTAAATCTGGTACATGGTCCGTCGTATGTTGTACGTACCTTTATAGCGGACGCTTTCACTCCATAGAGAATATTTCCGCAACAAACTCTTTTCTCAGCGCATAATGTACAAGGGACAGGCAGTGAATTTTACGACAGTATGTGAATTAAGCGACGTAGCACCAAGAGTACATTTTAAATATAATTGTCACTGCTTGTGATTCATATTTAAGTGTCCATCAACACCAATTTTAGACACCAACACTACAAGGGATTGGTGTTGATGGACAATGTTAAGTAGTTATTGATGTAGTTAAGATACAACGGAGTAGTTAAAGAAGTAGTTTGAGCTACTCCCCTGAAATGCGGATGAACTACTAGTTAAACTACTCCATCACAAAGTATAGTTAGTAGTTATAGTTAACCTACTGTAGAATTAGTGGCCATCACTGCTTATGGGTTTATAATTCTAGCCAGACATCACTGCACCACGAAACATGTGTACTAAGCACATTCATTTCACATGATCCACACAAATTTTTACCGCAGAGAATCCGCTGCTGAACACGAATAAGACAGCTTACATCAACACGGTCCCTGAAGTCAGCCAGGGGTGCATACCACCACCTTCCTGCTTTGTGTTTCGCAGCGCTAACAAGGCCGATGTAGTCCATAGAACACAAGTAAAGTTGACTTAACCCCAGTGCATGTAAGCGTTAGGTGAAGCACATCCTTGGGGATCTTACTACGCGAGAATGCGATGCTATGAAGTGAAGCTCAGGAGCGTTTCTGTCTACACCAGAGTGGGAAAAAATGGTTTCAATATCCATGATCGAGAAAAGTTGCAATGCAGTGAAGCCTAAGAGCGAGTTTTTTCAATAGCTCCCCTCTAAACCATGTACACACGCTTCTTGAGAACACACACACACACAGAAATATGGATTCAAAATGCACTAAACTTGTCACTTTATGGACACATCCAACGCAGCAGCTTAAGAGAACAGTAAGGATAACAGTGACGTACACAGATCCAGCGCATGCGCGAACTTGTCAAGTGCACTTTCTAGGCAATGGACACAATCTAAGAAAGCAGAATACACAGGAAAAGAGAAGAAACTCTTCGAAAACACGCAACAAGACGTATGGAACAAAATACTTTCAAAGCAAGTCCGATCTGAAAACTACTCCATCTCGCCTGCCCCAACATGGGAGCCATTCGTTTTATGTCACAGCTCGCTTGTTCTGCATGCTCAAACAAGTGGAAGCTTCATCTAATGGAAAATAAACTACAGAAGAGAAACGTGAAACTCCTAAACCGCGCGGCTTATTTGGACTCCCTCCATTGGAGCACCAGTGTTCCACTTGAGTTCGAGCTCGCACCGCTCACCATTCAGAACAGCACACACTAATGAACTTGAGAGCCGAATTAGAAAAGGTATTCCGATTTTATCCGAGCACGTTTAATCAAAAGCGCTATTTTCAGTAGGGCGAACGGTCCTCGATGTCCTAACGGCGTTTTTCGGTTGGATCCTGGAAGAAGCAGTACCACAGGCGCTCTCTGAAGCTTTCATTGTGAAAAGAATCACCTCCATCGACAGAGTAGACGATGCTATTTACGAGATCCTACAAGTATATAATGAAATCGAGGTAGAACAATGAGACGCGAAACTATTCAGGATATCACATAATCTCGACGAAGCCCTAAAGAGATACTGCTACAGAGACATCATGGGCATAGATAGTCTCCATTTGCTACACATCTTAGTTTACCACTGGAATGAATGCTGTCGTATCGCGTACGAAGCAGATGGCTGCCCTTCAAAGATCGAGTGAAACTGTGTAATCCTCATGTAAAATAATGCTATTCTGCCCGCACAAAAGATTTTTGAAGGCATGAACAGGCTGGTCGACAGTTCCCAACGATCACCCCAATATCCACGTGCTTACAATAATGTATAGTGAAGATTTTGCATAATATGGTACTACTGGCTCGAGTACAAGAGTGCAGCAGCAGCGGCGCCCCGAAGCGCGATACCCACTCGTTAACGAGGGTCTCGGCCACCGTAGCTGCTTCCTGGTTAGGTAGGGGGTACGCTTCAGGCCACTTCGTAAAGTAGTCCATTACCACCAGGATATATTTGTTCCCCCGGTCCGTCGTCGGCAGTGGTCCTAGAATGTCCAGTGCTACTCGTTCAAAAGGTGCCCCCGAGGCACATTTCTGGAGTCTACCTCGAGTGCGCGTGCGGGGTCCCTTCCTGGAGGAGCATAGGTCACACCAGCGGCACCATTCTTCCACATCTATCTTGTACTCGAGCCAGTAGTACCGCTCTCGGACCTTGGCGAGCGTCTTGTTGATGCCGTAGTGTCCGCCGGCCTGGCTGCTATGGAGCATGCGCAATACATTGTCCCTGCACGTTGTCGGAAGTACGAGTTGTGTCTGGTTTCTCAGTCCGTCACGAGACTCCCATATTCGGTATAGAAGGTTGTTATGCAAATCGAGGGAGTCCCACAGCGACCAGTAGCCTTTGACCTGATCTGATTGCCCTGACACCTCGGCCCACGATGGTCGAGATCCCGCTCACTTCCATAGAAGAATGGAGCCAATGTTCCGATCCCCCTCTTGCGCCCGCCTCATGCGGTCGAGGTTCTCTTCGGAGTGTACTCCAACGGCGCAGGCTGTGTGAGTGGGAGAGACATCAACTCTTAACGGGCGCGCTGGAGCGAGGACGTCTTGACCGTCCGCATGCGCACAATGACCGCAATCTTTTCCTTCGCAAGGAAGTCGAGATAAGGCATCAGCGTCGGCGTGATCCCGACCTCTGCGATGTTGTGGCGTGAAGTCATTCCTGGAGGGTCTGGATCCAGCGTGCGATCTGTCCTTCAAGATTACGGAATGTCAGTGCAATGCAGCGTGGTCCGTTCTTAAGGTAAATGTGGCGCCCGTAGAGGTAATGATGAAAATGTTGGACCGACTTTACGACAGCTAAGAGCTCTTTATGCGTGACGCAGTAGTTTCTTTCTGGCTTGCGGAGTGTTCGGCTGAAGCATGCGATGAGCTTTTCGTCGCTTTCTTGTATTTGCGACAGCACGGCGCCGATTCCTGTCTGGCTGGCATCGGTGTCTAGGATAAAGGGGGCGTCCGGTACAGGGAAGGCAAGTATTGGCGGCGATGTCAGGCGGGACTTCAACGCAACAAACGCTTCACTGCACGCTGCCGACCATTCGAAATCATGTCCCTTGGCCAGAAGCTGGTATAAGGGGTCTGCCATTTCAGCGAAGTGGGGAACGAAGCGACGGTAATATGAACAAAACCTCCCTCGAGTCCCTCGAGTCCCTCGTCCGCTCCACCCTCAGTCCGACGGAATGGTGGAGAGGTTCAACCGCACTATACTGCAGCACATGAGTTTATTTGTGTCCGAGAATCAGAGGAACTGGGGTACTCTGGTTCCCCTCTTCCTTCTGTCGTACAGGACAGCGCTCCACGAGAAACACCAGCGATGATGGCGACCGGACGCAACCTCCGCCTTCCAACCGAGCTGGCTCTTGGTCCAACACCAGATGCTGACCACGCTGCAGGCAACGTCTCCGGCTACCTATGGACATTGCGCACACGCCTCGAGACTGTGCACATGTTTGCGAGAGAACATCTGCAGACAGCATTCACACGTATGCTCGACCGACTCGCTACGACGGGGCGGCGTCCGGAGGGAGGTTCGAGGAAGGCCAATCGGTGTGGCTCTACAACCCTGTTCGGAAGCGGGGCCTATCTCCCAAGTTGCAGCGGTCGTCGCTAAGCGCCTCAATGACGTCGTCTACCGGATCAGGCGGACAGGCCGTGCCCGGCCCCTTGTCGTTCACGTCGACCGTCTGGCACCGTACCGGGGACTCTCAACCGGCAACGAGGCACCCCAGGAAGATCGACGCAACAGTGCCAGAGGGGAAGAGAGGGTGTGATGTTGCGAAGACGAAAAAGACGGGCGTGAAAATGGGCGGGCGGTTTCGAACCGTCGCGTGCGCATCGTCCGAACGAACTTGGGGCGAGGGCACGGAGTAAGAAGACTAGGAGGTGAAACTGACCATAGAAGCAAGCGCCGGCGCGCGACCAGAGACTGTCACGTTGGGGGAGAGAAAAAAGGCAGTTGCTGACTTTACGCGACAGATGGCACGGCGGCACTGTCTTCCATTTTGGGCTTGTACATGGAAGGCTATGGGGAAAGCTGTGCTTTTCGCAAGTCGTACGGCAGCCTCTACGGATGATGACAAGCTAATGAACGTGAACGATGTTTGTCTTGGCAATAAAGGTCACGCTTGTCAACTACATAGCGCTTCTTGTTTAGCGAAACGAACGGAAAGCAATTTCATTCTCTTGCCTCTCGATTCTGTTGAGCAGACGACAGAAGCACGAGGATCGCGTAAGCGTTTCATCTTCTTCGTTTCTAGCGTTTAATTCACGTGCTTTCACGTGTTTTAGTCACGCCGCCGGAGAAGCGACAGTATCACGTGACCGCATGCTTCGGAAAGTCTGCGTCCTCGTGCAACAGATGGCAGTGCGGGCCGGGCCGCCGAGCACGTGCTCCTCGTACATTCTCTGGTCGCGGGAGAGAGTGAAGTTTCATCTCCTAGTCTTCTTACTCCGTGGGCGAGGGGAACGCATCTGGGCACAGACTGCGATCTTGTAACAATATGTATTGACAAGAATACTTACCTTCTGAGCTATCTAACGCAAGCATCGTGCTTACTGCACGCTCTAATATAGCCACCCTCCCACAACCAAAGCGTATGCGCTTGGCATGCGCTTGGCTTGCCATATGCTTTATCTCATAGCCTAAAAATATAACCGGCAGGTATTGCCCTATACCATATGCATGACTTTTCTGTGGGCCCCTGCATCAGGTCATTCACCCGAGCGTCTCCGGGACCATGGTGCGCTCGGCGGGAGCGAATGGCAATGTACACAGCCTGAACGAAAATTCCAGCACTCATCTGCTAAACCCGTCACTGCATGCAAAAAGTTATATGTTGAAATTCACGAGAAAATCACATGTTAATCGAAATCGGGTGTGATTTCACGTTTGTCTAGTCGACCTCGTTCAATTAACTTTTTCTAACAGATATCGAAGCAATCATTTTTTTTAATTGTCATTCGTATGTGGGCCACAGCGTTTGACATCATATATCTTTATAACTATACACAGAGAAAAAGAAGAAACAGTAAAACAATGTGTGGAGAAGAAATTACTTTCGAAGCAAGTGGAAGCGATGCGAAAATATTTATACTCTCCCTCTATATCTATAAATAGGCAGCATGAGGTGTCATTCAGTTCTTGCTCCCTCCACTAGATCCCTGCACGGGCACGGGCCCCCGACCCGGCCGGGGCCGAGCCGGGCTTCTTATTGGCTGTGTGCTGCGGGCCGGGCCGAGCCCGAGCCGACAAATATGTTTCCGAGAGTCAGGCCCGGCCGGGCCACGCAGCTAATTCCACACAATGGAGATGCATTAGTTCATATCATGATGCGCTTGTGTCATTCCTGTGCATATTTTGCAAAGACAAGCAAGGGATACTGCATTAGGCATATGATTCGACCCTCTAGAACATTCTGAAAGCCACTTTACACTGCTCCTCACTCCTCACGTATTTCACAATCACTTGGCAAAGCTTGGTGAGAGGGGTATGGACTGGGAGAAGGAGCCTGCGGACAGTATCCTCTACCTCCGCAAAATCTTGAGAGTGTAACGATAACGCCCATGCCCGCGTACGTTCTGGATTTAATTTGGTCTGGTGCGGTTATGGTGTTAAGCCGCCATGACTTGTACGTTTGCCTTCTCTCCTTGTAAATTTACTGATAAATTTGTTTGATAATCGCCAGAAACGCGTACGTCGCGACTGGAAATACTATGCCGGTATCTACTCGCCGGGTCACCGAGCCGGGCTGGGCTCTATTTGCTTAGATTCCGGGCCGGACCGGGCTCTAGTCACTGGGTCACCGGGCCGGGTCGGGCCGCATAAAAATATGAAGGTCCGGGCCCGGGTCGGGCCAGGAAAAGTCGGCCCGTGCAGGGCTCTACCCTCCACACACCGTTTGAGATAGCACATCGACACGATATTGTGTTCGATAGCAAAAGTGGCAAATCGATTTATTTTCGCCTTTACGCCTTCTTTTTGTGACGAACGTTCACAAAGTTCGCACGAAGCAAGTGCGGGAATGCGGCAATCCCGACGACTATTTTTATTATATAAAACAAATCCCCCACGCACACGCTGTCTGACTGAGAGACCAACTACGTGCAGTAAGCATTATGGCCCTTGCGTAGCTAGGAAGGTTGCCAGTGACAACGCGAAATCTCCATTGTTTACCCACATTGAGTCAGCGATCATCCATATATATTTTTTAATACAAAAGACGTTTATTTTACTGGAGCGTTGTACTGTTTCACTTGGACAGATAAAACGGCCGCCCGCTTCATAAATTATACAGCAACATTGAATCTACCGATACACTAGCGTGCGTAGCTGAAGGAGAGGTTGAAGGATATCCACAGGTACGATGTCTTTGTAAACTGAGCTCTATAGGACTTCATCGAGATTACGTGATATCTTGAATAGAATTGAGACTCCTTGTTCTCGCTCGATTTCATCGTGCATGAGTAAGATCTTGTTCACGGAGTTGTCTATCCTATGATCTGCGCTGTATGTTTTGTTAATGAAGGCTTCATAGATTCCCTCCTGCACTTCCCCTTCAGGTATCCATTGGAAGAAGGTTGTTACAACATCAAGAACTATGCGTCCTACAGAAAATGTGCTTTTCAGCAGTTCCGCGAAGTGAGGGATACAAAAGAAATCGATTTACCTCTTTTGCTATCAAGCACCATACTGTGTCGATGTGCTATCTCGAATGGTGTGTGGTGGGAGCTAGAACTGAATGACACCTCATATTGCCTACTTATAGATATGGAGGGAGAGTATAAAGACTTTTGCGTCGCTTCCGCTTGCTCGAAAGTAATTTCTCCTCCACACTTTGTTTTACGGTTTCTTCTTGTTCTCTGTGTATAGTCATAAAGATACACGATGTCAAACGCTGTGACCCACATATGAATGACAATTTAAAAAATGATTCCTTCAATATCTGCTTGAGAAAATGAATCGAATGAGGTCGACCGAATAAATGTGAAATCACACCCGCTTTGGATTAACACGTGAATTTTTTGTGCGTTTCAACGTATAAATTTTTATATGAAGTGACGGGTTCAGCAGATGAGTGCTGGAATTTTCGACGAGCTGTGTACATTGCCATTCGTTCCCGCCGTGCGCACCATGGTCCCGGAGACGCTCGGGTGAATGACCTGATGCAGGGTCCTACAGAGGGGTCATGTATAGTCATGTCCTAGGAGTCAGGAGGAGTCATAGTCATGTCCTAGGAGTAGTCATGAGGAATCACGTCGTGCAGTAAGCATGGTGATTGTGTTGGATAGCTCAGAAGGTAAGCGTTTTTGTCTACACATAGTATGCGAAACCTCCACTATACATTGTTGTAAGCACGTGTGTATTAAGGTTGTGAGGCATGAAGTAGGACCAAGCAGGGATGGACGAAGTGACATCGTTGAAACAGTCGTTGGAGTTGCTGCCTAACTAAAAAATTTGGATACGGTGAGACAAAATATTACCAGCATTTAATTAGTAATGATGATTCCAATTGAAGGTAAATACAAATAAACAGACATGCAATTTGATGATGAGCAGGACGAACATGACAAACAGATAATGGGAGAAGAGATGATGGTATAGAACAAGCTAGTGCGCGAGCCCATTAAGAATGCCCGTGCCAGACAATGACAATGACGATCAAAGATGAGCTCTGACGGTCACAGAGTGATTCTTTGGAAACAGTCTGTTCATGCGTTCAAAAATCTTTTGTGCGGGCAGAATAGCATTATTTTACGTGATGATTCACAGTTTTCACACAGTTTGGAGGACAGCTATCCAGTTCCTACATGATATATGAGAGCATTCATTCCACTGATAAACTAAGACGTGTAGCAGATGGAGAATATCTATACCCACGATGTCTCTGTAGCAGTATCTCTTTAGGGCTTCGTCAAGATTACGTGATATCCTGAATAGTTTCGCGTCTCCTTGTTCTTGCTCGATTTCGTATATATATATACTTCTAGGATCTCGTCCACAGCATCGTCTACCCTGTCGATGGAGTTGAATCTTTTCCAATGAAAGCTTCAGAGAGCGCCTGCGGTACTGCATCTTCCAGGATGCAACCGAAAAACGCCATTAGAATATCGAGGACTGTTCACCCTACTGAAAATAGTGATTTTGATTTGACATGCGCGGATAAAATCGGAATACCTTTTCTCATTCGGCTCTCAAGTTCATTAGTGTGTGCTGTTCTGAATGGTGAGTGGTGGGAACTTGAACTCAAGTGCAGCACTAGTGCTTCGACGGAGAGAGCCGAGATGAGCCGCCTGTTGAGGAGTTTCAAGTTTCTCTTCTGTAGTTTCTTTTCCATTAGATGAAGCTTCAACTTGTTCGAGCATGCAGGACAAGCGAGCTGTGATATAAAACGGATGGCTCCCATGTTGCGGCAGTCTAGGTGGAGTAGTTTTTACATCGGACATGCTTCAAAAGTATTTTGTTCCATACATTTTGTTCCGTGCTTTCTAATAGTTTCTTCTCTTTTCCTGCATATTCTGCCTTTTCTGTCTGTGCCCATTGCCCAGAAAGTGTATGTTCGAAAGAAGTTCGTGCATGCATTGAATCTGTGTGTGTCAGTGTCATCCTTACTGTTCTCTTAAGCTGGGCGCTATTTTTTTTTTTTTCTTCTGAGATGGATGTGTCCATAAAGTGACAAGTTTACTGCATTTTGAATCCATATTTCTGCGTGTGTGTTCCCCAGAAGAATGAGTACATTGTTTTGAGGGGAGCTGTTGGCAAAAATCGCTCTTAGGCTTCACTGCATAGCAACGTTTCTCGATCATGGATGAAATCACTTCTTCCCATTCTGGTGTAGAGTGAAACGCTCCTGAGCTTCACTTCATAGCATCGTATTCTCGCGTAGTGAGATCCCCAGGGATCAGCTCCACCTAAAGCTTACATGCCAACGTGGGGTGAAGCCAACTGTACTTGTGTTCTATGGACAGTGCGTATACATCGTTCTCGTTAGCGCCGCGAAGTACGAAGCAGGAAGGAGATACTATGCGCCCTAGGCCGACTTCGGACCGTGTTGATGTCAGCTGTTTTATTCATGTCCAGCAGCAGATTGTCGGAGGTGAAAATTCGCGTGGATCATGTGAAATAAATGTGCTTGTGTCAGGCTAGAATTATAAGCCAATAAGCGGGTAAGTAGAGATGAGTGGAAGTGACCAATGAGTGGCTTGGAGGTAGAAGCATGGGAGTTGGGAGGGAGATGAGTGAGCAGCCTGCAGTTATAAGCATGAACCAATAGCAGCTGGGACTAGAGGTGAGTGACCAATGAGTGGCATGCAGTTGTAGTCTCCAGCCTAAGAGAGAGCTCTAGAGATGTGTGGAAGTGTTTCTGCTAGATGTGTGCATGTGTTTCTGGAAGTATGAACCAATAAGCAGGTGTGTAAAAATCTTCAGTGGAAGGTTGGAAATGCTAGGCAGGGCTCTATTCGCTGACTGGCTTGAATTGTTAACCGATGAGCAGTCGGATAGTAAGCTCCAAGAAACTTAGACCAAGAAGCTCTGCTAAACTTATCTTATCGTATCTAGAGGAGTGGGAGTGACAAATGAGTGGCTTGCAGTTTGATAGACCAACAGCAGTTGGGTCAAGAGATGAGTGACCAATGAGCTGCTTGCATTTTGATGGATCTATAGCAGTTGGAGTCTACCAATGGGCTGTGAGGGAACTTATGGTGCTGGTGAGAATGCAAACACGCCGTGGTTGGCCACGTCAGGTGACAGGCTAGAAGTATGAAGCAATAAGTAGTTGGGTAGACACGAGTGACGAATCAGAGGCTCGCAGTTAGATGGGCCAATGAGCGGTTGGGACGGGAAGTGACCTATGAGTGGCTTCCAGTTAGATGGACCCATAGCAGTTTGAGTCTACCAGCTTATGGGGAGCTGAGTGGAAGTGACCAGCGAGAATAACAAACGAGCAGTTGGATGACTGGCTTGATAAAACTATGGACCAATGAACCATGAGTGACCAATAATTTGTATGACGCAGCTGGACCAGTGACCAACCAATGAGTGCACTCAGCCGGACCAATAGCAGGAGGCTGAGTGAATTGTTGCAGTTGCACTGAGTAAAGTTTGAAATCAATTTTGTTGTGTCTTGTCTGAAGCCACTTAGGAGCGTCCGGGGTGAGCCTACGTCGAACCAGCTCAGGAGCGACAAATGCAGGAAAGCCAGTCACCGTTCAGTAAGCTTAGAATGAACCAATCAGCATGAAGAGGCAGAGCCAGTTTACAGAAAAGGGAGTTGAGCGACCTATCGGTAGGCTTAGAACGGAGCAATCAGCGTGAAGAGCCAAACAGTAGGCTTAGCGTGGACCAATCAGATGGCTTTGCAGTCTAGAAAATGTGGAGAGCCATTCAGTGATCAGTATGCTTAGAATGAAGCCATCAGCACGAAGTGGGCGTAGCTAATACAAAGTGGTGGCGCTACACCCAGGCAGTCAGCGATCCGTAGGTTTGGCGTGGACCAATCAGCATGACGGGGGGGGGGAAGCCAGCTCATTAGCATCAAGAGGTGAAGCTACGGTCGACCAATCAACGATCAGTGGGCTTGGCGCGGACCAATCAGCATGAAGGGGTGGATCCAAGCCAGCTCATTAGTCTAAGGGGCGGAGTTACGGTCGACCAGTCAGATGGCTTGTGGCTGTGTTGGATTAGAACTGGATTTGCGCTTAGCACTGAATTGTGTTGGATTACAATTGGATTAAAATTGGCTCGAGTGGCTTAGAAAAAGTGGTTGAAGCGTGCGATGGCTTGCATACTACTAATTGATTCACTGACTGAGAAAGCGAGGAGAAGGATCTCGAGTTTCTACGAGTTCGGTTTGTGATGATGCCGTCTCCTCATATATATTAAGGGCAGTCAATCCCGACAATGAGCACTGGTATCGCTGCGAGATGTTCAAGACAGCGCTACGAGTAGCAACTGTTACTTTAACTCCCGATGTAATATTCTGGTTCAATTCTGGTAATATCTCGAATTGGCTGCACAACTCGTTGAAGCCGCGGAATATTTGAGAGGTAACGTTAAACGGTACTTCTACCGTGTTTTCCCCGAGCACCTTACTTCTGAATTCTTCAAAGAGTTTAGAGTGGGCAATGCACGAAACGCCGAGTGTCGTATGGGCGCTGTTGTCGAGGTGAGCATCACTCCAAACGTGTCACGGATAGAGTCAAGAGTACCGCCGTTCTCGCAATTAGTAAGCTTCGGAAACAGTATATTGCGTTTAATGTGCAATGTACAGCTGCCGTCACTCCAGTCCTCTTGGGATCCATTTGTGTCTGGAGTACGTAACAACGAGACATTTGGAGAACGTTCGTTCGAGGGTTATAATGACACACAGCTATAGTCATGAATTCCCCCGTTTTTTTCTTTTTTTTCCTTTTCGTCTAATAAATATGCCCCCCCCCCCTATAATCATGAAGAGGAATTCAGCAACAAAGATAAAGTAGCAAGTACAGAGGAAACAAGACCATGAAGGAATGGGAGTTTTCGACAAACGTGTCTTATCTTCGGGACTGCAACACTGCTTCTTCTTTCGTCTTTTTATATCTCACCTAAACTTGAATCACACGGGACCACTCGTTTGGTGGCAACGCGAACCTCGATATCCTTCGTTCTCAAAGAAAATGTTATTGGAATTGTGGCAATATTTTGTACAAAAGCGAACCAGTAATTTTCTAGGTGTAGGTCTCGACAAGAGATTACCCAACACGCCAGCGACGTAGTCTTCCTTCAGCGCGACATGTTAGCGGCAGGCGGAATCGGGTTTGTTCACTCGTTCGGACGTGTGGAGCAGTGCGCAGGTAGCGCCGCCTATCCAAACCATTTCCCGAGCACACTCAAGCGATACCGAAACTACGGCGGTGCATCGTAAACGAGCGCACTCGCCCTCCCCTCTGGATGAGTGGACGAGCCCGCTTCCGCTCGCCGCTGGGTTTCAAGCTGAACAAGAAGTACGCCGCTCGCGTGTTCCACAGTCGTTTGGTGGGACCTGTACATCCGATGCAGAAAGGCGATCTGTGAACAGGACAATCATGTACGATCTGGGAAGTTCGTCTGTTTTCCCGGTATGACGTCATCCAACCCTCTTCCAGGAAACAGCTTTAGCGATTTTAGCAGAAACGGTTTTAGCGCTGCAGTGGGGCACAGTTGGCCTCTCCGCGATTTGCCTCTATTACAGTGTACAGCTACCACGATGGAATCAGTGCGCTCCTTCTCTGCACTTTAGAAACTTCCTGTGCAGTTTTGAACGCTTGCAATTAACTTACTCAACGTTTTCTAAGCAATACACAAAAACAATATGAACGAGCTCATTACTGGAAACAACTGAACGCAATGAACGGTAACTACTTCTGAATTGCAGCTGAATTGTGAAAGAATTATAAAATCTAACTAATGTACATGTACAAACTAATACATATAATGTACTGATACAATACACTAATACAATGCAATGTACAAACCAACTAATGTACCCAACTGCACCAATTTAAGAAGTTTTAATTATTCCATTCGCTCGTTAGATACCCATCAAAAAACACCCAACTCACCGTGATTAAAGCTAGGCTAAGCCTTTGCTTTGTTTTGTTCCTGTTTCAGAATATCAGAGCGTTCAGGGAGAGCGTCTTCCAGTGCACCGAAGTCTCCTGGAAAGCTGTAGAGATGCTGCATCCAGTTAAGTTCACTTACTTTCGTGCAAAAAACGAAGTATTACGCAGCCGAGACTTTCATGCCAATCAAAGCGAGAGGCACAACGTATGTGGTCCCTGTAGTTCTCAGTGATAAAATTATTTTCCCAATAATTAAACGCAGTGCAAAGTGTCACGGACGTAAAGACACATCAATTGGAGTTAGTCCGCGGTTGTGTTGTTGGCATTCTTTTTTCCACATTTATTTCACCTGCCTCGGGAAATTCCACGTTGGTGTACGCAGTTGTCGCTAGTATTCTTGAATAAGCATAGATGAGAGCGTTCCCGTGTCTGTCTGCATGGACAGCATATATCATATATGGCGTCACCTCTCGCCTCTTGTACAGCAATGGGAGCTGGTGGGGGCGGCGTTCGCTTGCGTTTGCGTTCCGTCTTGACTCGTGACGTGAAGGACATGAAGGATTTCGAGACTTTCCGCAGCACTGAGACGAAGACAGAAGGATAGACGTCAGGTGGAGGATCTTGACTTATTCTGACCTCCGTGGTTGGTCTCCAATTTACTATCGTGCCTGTTACTGTCACTAATGGGTATTAACTTGAGTGAACTGTTCAAAGAAGTCGTTCATTCTTGACCTCTTTGTGACGTGGTACCACCACGTGACTTGCACACATGTACCCGTATTCACCAACCGACTTAAACCATCGGGTTAGTGACGTCGGGTTTAAATCGATCACGTGTGACTTTCGCTCGCCAATCCTGGCAGACCGCCCAGTGCGTCGAAGGCCGCTGTCGTGAAGCCCATGGCGACCTCTATGTACGGGGCATGCGCATTTTACTAGAGTCTGCCAGAAGCGACGATGACCGGCAGGCCTAATCTCCGGTTCACGGATAATTTTTCATCAAATCCTGGGTAAGTTTTGTTTGATTAGCCATTAGGAACTCTCAGTAGGCGGATTTTTTCACAATGGGACCAGTGTTTGCCTCGAATATTCCATACCGACGACCAGCTCATGCAACTTAGACCGACCTAAAACCGCTGGTTTAAATCCCATGCATTTAAATGGGACGAACTTGAACTAGGGGAGGGGGTAGTTTATTGCTTGTTTATTTACGTTTTAGCTGTGAACGTATATTCTGAAAAAGAAACATCTTAGTAGAGTAGTTGCGGTCGGTGTTGTTGCACGAATTTGAAGTCGAACTGGTAAAAGCAAGCAAAATTAGCGTTGTAATTGCGTCGCGAGTAAAGTAAACAAATAACGTGTGGCGAAGGACACGAAAAATGCGGCAGTGGATATTATGAACTCCAGCGTACAGAAAACATCGTTGAAGGGAATGACATCAACATGTATTGATATATTGTTGGATAAAATCCGTGTACCAATCGAAGGTAGGGAGATATTTTTGGTGGCGGGACATCATAGTGCATCTTGGAATACGGAGTAGGTGATGACAGCGCTTATTATGAATGTCGTCTTCTGTAATACACACGTCAAGTTGCACAGCAAGAGCAATAGCTCGTTAAGTTGTCGTTACTAGCGGAGAAATTTGGAAAAGCGTAGAAACGGAGAAATGGGCTCTCACACAATGGGAGGATATCAACCAGTGTCTCTTATGATCATAGTTGTATCGCTACGAACCAGTTATAAATTATTAACTGATATCAACCAGCACGTCAGTCGGTATAGTTTCCAGAGTTGCCTTAACGGCGCAATGAAACTGATCTTAAACCGCCATTTGCTTCTTCCGCTCCCCAACCATCATAATAATATTGTTGCTGCCTCTTCTTCCGTGACGGAAATAGAGTACAGTGTTGAGGCATGGAGATAATGCATGCTGTTGCACTCACACGGAACACTGAAGTCCGAGCATGTTACTTGTTCCAGTATTATGTAAATACCACAACAGAAGTACAGGAGGTCCCTATTTTTCTGGAAGCAAACGCCTAACAATGCTCAACTATGCTTTTTTTACTGTTTTTAGCACACCATAGTAGAAGAGGTCAAAAATGCCAGTAACCACAACGTCTACAGGTGTGTGTTACTACCAGCATATTATAACATATTCAAGTAGACAGCTGGGCCCTGTTCTCGTCAAAGTCATCGACCTTGATTACTTGTGTCTTTGTCTATCATTGGTCTTTAAGGGAAGAAGGCATGACGGGCAAGATATTCAATCGAGGTCGGTTTCTGTGACGAGAATAGGGCCTCTGCATTCATTTCAGTCTATCCATCCTCTGGTGCTTAACTATATTCATTTGTAGGTATCCTTCTGCAAAAGTCACTGTCACTGATTGTGCTAAAGGAAACTGGAAGCATATTCATTTCCCCTGGGTGCAATGGCTCCTAAAACACCTTAGAGTCGCTGTTCACCGCATATTATGATACTGAGATTGCTCTGTAATGTATACTGTGATAAATCTTTCCCATACTTTACATGCCTATGTGTAAGTCCTATATTTGGCAACCTACTGTAACAGGCCAAAACCACAGGCGCAAATGAGAAATCCATTGGAACGACTAGCACAGTACTACTGATGAAAGTACAGTCCACCCTCGATTTATGAACCTTCGATTTATGAATTCCCTCGTTTTATGAACACTAGCACGAGGAACCAAACATTTTACATGCATTATCCCTCGTTTTATGAACCTCGATATTCGAATAATGAATGGAATTTTTGGGAACCAACTAGGAGTTGCCCAGCGTTTTTGCCCTCAATTTATGAACGGATCGTACCGAGGCCAACAAAAACCTTCAAAGGGATTATTCGTGGTCTTACGAATGACGCCTGAACAGACAAAACGTTTTCGAGGTATTGCACCCTCGGTTCATAACCCCTCGAAATCCGAACAACAAACGGGTTTTTGCAAAAGTGTTCCTGACTTCAATTCATGAATAAGGTGTCCGCTGTCACCCAGAGAATAATAAATATAGGTTAAAAACCCCAGAGGAAATCCGAGACCAGTTGAGTGCGAATGTGCTGACACCTCCTCTTTCCAAGATTGACACAGCGGAAGGCATGGTGCAAAGCAAAATTAAACTATTTAGTATTGCATAATAAATGGTGTGTGAATGCGCTAACATCTGTGTTTTGTGAGACTGATACAGCAGAAGGCATGGTCCAAAGCAAAATTACACAATATATTGCATTATAAACACAATATCAACTCGGAAACACTTCCATTTGCTCGATAGTACTCACTTAACGGAATTTTCGATTTATGAATCCCTCGATTTATGAACCATTTTTCGGGGAACCGAGGGTGTTCATAAATCGAGGGTTGACTGTATATGTAAGGCTTGTCTTACAAGATATTTGGTGCCCGTAGTTAAGTTAAGCCCTAATTTGTATTTAAGTTAATCTAGTCTGAATAAATTATTTATTCTGATTCGTTTCACTCTGAATTCTGATTGATTGCGAGGACATTAGTGCAACCTTTTAATTTTGCAATGTTGAAATACCTTGTATAGAGTATCTATAGTGTGATATGTGAGGAGTATACACATTAGGGTGCAGTGAGCATTGGGTGCGTTTTTTTATTCTACCCGGTTAACTCGGGGGTGGGCGAAAAATCGAGGGTGACGGAAACAACGTCATAACCTACCGGCGAAAATTCAACTCTCGTCGCTCGAGGGTTACTCTGGGTACATACTCTCACTGACACAGCTCAGCAGGTGGGTAGCAAAGGGTTATGACGTCACACCATTCAAGTGAGAGTCTCGCGTCTTTTAACTTTCGGATTCCGATCATGCAGGCGGTGCAGGCACTGAAGTGCCCATACTGCGATGCCCCCAGCTTTGGAATACAAGACCTTGTGGAACATATCAGTATCGTCCACGGTCTCGTCGCTGTCGTGTCAAACGATAAGCCGTCTGCTTTATGCGCGGTCGAGAAGCAAGCCGTGCTGTCAGCCACGCATGGTCGTCTGTGTTTCTCGGTGGTAGTTAAGCACGCATTCTAGAGGGTCGTAACGAATATGGGCACGTATTCAAACAATGCTTTGGTGTTGCACGAGAAATGTCGGCTGAGCAGAACATGAATCATGTGCTGACAAGCGTCTGCAAACTTCTTTGCAGCTGAAGATCATGAATGGCTTGCTCAGCTTCTTTAACAAATTTTAATTTTGACAGCGCCCAAGGTGGTCCCTCTTCAACAAGAGGTAGTTGCTGCCCAACCAGATGAGTTTGGAGAACCCTGCACGAATGGGCCGAGCATCTCCCCATCCCAAACTGCTGAAAACAACACAAGCCGACTAAACGGCGTCATGTGGCCTGATAAGGCAGTTAAGGTTCCTTCTAAGCCTCTGCCAAGAGGAGGAAGAGAGGAGTGGCACAGTGAAGTTCACGAAGGCATTTTGGTCCAAGTAAGTGCACCACATGAACTCACCTGTGCTTTAAGCCGTGCAAACGTTTGGAGAAGGGGTGTAGTGTCAATCCAGAAATGTTACAGATGCAAAGGTTCTTATGTTCTACCTCAGGGCTTCAGACTTGCTTGCGGAAAAGGGATACACGCTGACTTCCACCCAGTGCTCTGACAAGTGGAAAAATCTTTAGAAAACCTACAAAACAGTGGCAGACAGCAAAAGCAAGACTGGGAATGGAACGTCTGTTGGGTTTTTCAAGGTTCCTTCATAAAGTCAGGTTGATTTCATGCCAACACCTGCTTTTTACTTTCACACAGTCAAAAGTGGGAGTATTGGAGTATTATGCACGATATTCTTGGGAAGAAGCCCGAGATACAGTCACCCGCTTTGGCCTCAACATCTAGTGGACTCCACCTCCTTGAGGACCAAGAACAAACATCAGAAACCCCACGTAGTGAAGTCTCTCCACCTCGCAAGATGAGTCGAACAGCAAAAAACAACGTACGCTATGCTGGAGAATGGTTAAGGTTAGAAAATGAGAGGGTTGAACAGCTGCGGACCTTCAATCAGCTGTTCAGAGAGTACCTTGAAATGAAGAAAGTGCAAATGAATATGCTCAAAAGTTAATGCGTTAAGCGTTTGTCCTGCTGACAAATGGCTTCTGGCAAACAAGAAGCACAGGGTAATGTACCAAAGACTGATGTGCATTTGCAAAAAAAGAGTAAAACAGAAAGCAAAAATGACATTTCCACTTGTCTTTGTCATATTTAATGCAACCTGCAGTCGCATTGCACTATGTACATACATGAAATAAATAACACAACAATGTGCAAATAATGACCATGCTTGCAATGAATACAGTCCTGGATGGTTCTCATGACTGTACAGTAAATAAACGCCAGTGAATAGTGAAAAGATTTGAAAGTACATTGGTAAAAAATTAGTACACGGAATCAACAGGATGTCTACCAACCGAGAATTAAAAGGAAAATGAAAAATGGCCGGGAAAGTCAGGGAAGATCCCAAGCTTTCACTCACTGCAGCATCCTGGTCTGCGGGTGTCTGACGCGGCGTCTGTTCCTGGAGACGAGCACAACACTGACGCCAAAAAAGGTCAACTGAATAATGGCAAAGTATAGTTGAGGCAGAAAGTGTCAGCAAAACCATGCTTTGCTTGCTTTCAGTAAATTGCTTAGCTTTGTGAACGGCGTTGGTTGTAAAGCGTTACATCATGCCTGATGGTCAGGGAGTTTTGTTCCAATTGTCAGCAAAAGCCAGGAAGGGTTTGTGAAGTCTGGTAGACACCCTTTACATAGTAATCAAGTTGAAACGCATGGAGCACACGATTACAAGGAATTTGCAATATCCTCGCGTTTCTGGATGCCAATCCTCCTTACGTCTGGAGGGGTTTCGTCCTCTGGGACACTCGTATCATCCTGCCTGTCAGCAACTGGTGGCTCCTCAAATGTATCATCCCATTATGCATGCATTATGAAAAATACATGCCACAATGATGATGGTGACAATTATGTCTGGTCGTCGGGTTTCCACACGAAAGAGCCTTCGGAACCGACCCTTCAGCAGTCCGAATGCCCTCTCGACAGTTACCCTCGCCCTAGAAAGATGCACATTGTACCTCCTTTCCTTCAAGTGACCATTGTTTCTGTATGGCGTCAAGAGATGTGGGTCAATGGGATAGGCAGCATCTCCCACTAGATAACTGTCCAGTGGGAAGCGATCTGAGTTGAGCATTCCATACACCTCAGAACGGCGAAGCACGCGTGCATCATGCACTGAGCCTGCCTCACCAACTGAACAGTGCAGGAACTGCATCTCATGATCACAAACTGCCTGTAGCACCACAGAGTGAAAACCCTTCCTGTTGACGTACGAGGAAGCGTTCTCCTTAGGTGCAGTAATTTTTATATGCGACCCGTCAATTGCTCCCAGCACCTTAGGAAACCGAGATCTACCCTGGAAGCCAAGTATGATGGGTAACACATCGTGACAGTTGCTAGGCCAGGCAACGAAGAGACGTGCCATGTCCAAGAGAGCCGAACCAACCCTCCGAACGCAATGGAAGACCGTAGACTTTGCAATACCGAAGCGGTCTCCAACACTCCTGCAAGTGAATGATAGTGTCATGTAACAGCTGGAGTAAGACAAGGCAAGGCATTCGCACTAGACAGACAGGATACTCATCTGTTGCTGTTCGAAGTGGGCACTACTAAACCTGTATGGTATGAACAGCAGGATCACATTAGAATTCCTCAACTGAGCAGTATTTCGCTTCTTAGGCCATGTAACGTGCAGATACACTTGCCTAAAGGATTCCAAATTCGCCAGCGACCAGATAACAACAAGAAGCTGCTTCATGGCGGGAATCGTGGGCCGTCCGGGGTGAATAGTTGCCGATTCTAATGTTGGGGCTAACAGCGTTGTCATCTTCTCTACAGTTGTCCTATGGAGTCGAAAGTGCGACTTGAAGGTGTCTTCCTCATGGCTTGCACTGTTTCTTCGGCATAGTGGGCGACCTTCGGAATCGTTCGGCTGTAACGTGCATAAAGCAAAGCCAAGTCAGCAAATACTGCGCATAGCGCGGATTGTCACCTTCACCCTTGCCATTCGATTGCATATTTCGGTGGCTTTAGCACGACTGTTGTTTCGTTGGATGCATGCCTTTTTCCTCCTTCGTCATCATCTTCCGCTTCGTCGAATGCGTCAAGCAGCACGAGTGCCGCAACTTCTACAAACATGTCCTCGTCAAAAACGTGGTCTGCCTCTGCCGCCATGTTCGCTGAGACGGGCGTAACTAGTAATGGGCGAAAATTTCTAAACGGGGGTACCTACCCACAGGTCATGTGACATCTCACTCGGGTCACGTGGTGCGTAACCCGGGGGTTACCCGGGTAGAATAAAAAAAGCACCCATTGTATTTTGTGAAGTAGTTCTATCTTTGCAAGAGACAATCATCCTGAAAAAATGAATCTTGGCGAGTTAAACAAAGCAACCCATTCAGTGCATGATGATTTCTACAAGACGTCAGGTACATTGTGTGTAGACATGCAGGTATGTGCTGTACATACTATTACACTACCACAGGGGACCATAGCCAACAGGAGCCCTTCTACTCAACACTCACACACAAAGGCACACGGGTGCTGTCTCAAACGTATCACAGTGCACGCGCTCACTTTCCAAGGTTACCACTTTCCTTCACATTAAGAATGGCATACGGCAATACACAAACACCACATTCACGACCGTCAGCCGCCGTATGTGTGTGACAGAGTTTTGGAACAAATTGTTTCTTGTCTTGTCTATTTCACACATCGTGACAAAGCCCATGCACACAAGTAATTGTGAACACTGCACTAGACTTGTAAACATGTAAGACACATTGCTGGACTTCTGCAACTTCTGCACTTCTGCATATGAGGCGTGCGCCCTTAGAAATACAGCAAGCGAAGTAGTGCTGTTATGCGTTGCAAGTTTGTGACACACTGCAAAGCACATCAAGCCATAACACCACAACAAACGCCGCCGCCGCCGCGAAGCACCTTTGGGTGCGTTTTTTTTATTCTCCCCGGTTACCCCCGGGTTACGCACCACGTGACCCGAGTGAGATGTCACGTGACCTGTGGTAGGTACACGCGTTTAGAAATCTTCGCCCATTACGAGTTACGCCCGTCTCAGCGAATATGTCGGCAGAGGCAGACGATGTTTTTGACGAGAACATGATTGTAGAAGTTGCGGCACTTGTCCTGCTTGGCGCATTTGACGAAGGGGAAGATGATGACGAAGGAAGAAAAAGGCATTCATCCAACGAAACAACAGCCGTGCTAAAGCCACCGAAATATGCTCGGAATCCGAAAGTTAAAAGACGCGGGACTCTCACTTGACGTCGTGTGACGTCTGAACCCTCTTCTACCCACCTGCTGAGCTGGGTCAGTGAGAGTAGGTACCCAGAGTAACCCTCGAGCGACGAGAGTTGAATTTTCGCCGGTAGGGTATGACGTCATTTCCGTCACCCTCTATTTTTCGCCCAGTAAGGGTTACCCCGAGTTACCCGGGTAGAATAAAAAGACGCACCCTTTGTTGCGACCATACGTCCCCCTCGGAGTTTTCCTTCCATTACAAAACACCAATATAGATACAGCGCCATCTGAGTTTGCTCCCGCTAACTTCTCTCAGAGTGCAAAACAAACAAAACTAAAACAGAAAGAAAAAAAAAGAAAAAACGAAAGCCTCCTCGTCCTCTTGGAATCTTTCTTGTCGTCTGCTACTTTCTCCCTTCCCTCAACCATCTCGTGACAATGTGAATAATGCGCATGCGTTGCGGTCAAATCTTCAGAGCGAAAGAGATCGATTTAAGCACGACGTCACTAAACCGATGGTTTAAGTCGGTTAGTGTATAATGGGGTTTGAGTCGTTGGAGGCGTGGTTTGAGCCGAGCGCTGAGCAGCCCTAGCAAGTTAGCTTCTGCGGTCGCACAACACGGTACACTCTTAATAAACAAGAGAAAACTAAAGCTGATATCGCAAATTTAACTGAGCTGAATGAACGAGTTAATCAAATTGTACTATCCTGCACATCAAAAAGTTACTAGTAGTGACTTTTTGCAGTAACTGGTTACTTTCCTACAAAGACAACGTGCAGCTATAGCTAGATCCGGTTTTGGATAGAGTAACTGTGCGACTAAGCTACTCATGTACTGAGATATTTTCCATCCGTCACTTCACCGTTGTCGTTCTGTCGACGTATGAGATACTGTGCCGTATTTCGCCACCTAAGGAATTCCACGCAGCCAGGATGATCTCAGACCACCCCGTGCTGCTAGAGCCAATGGGAAACGTTCTGTTTACAGCGCGATATAACGGGGCTTGGACAGTACAAGAGCAGTTTTCAAGAGTAAAGCCTGGTCCACACGATTGCGCCTCCCACCCGTCAGTGTCGTGGTGTGACGTCTGCAGCTTTTCGACGCTGCTTTGTGAGGAATGGCTTACAGCCGACCACGTGAAGTGACGTAAAAGAAGATAAAGCAGGAAACGCATGGAACATTTCCTCGGCTTCTGGCCTATCGCGTCGCGCTAAACGTCGCGCGCACGCCGTGGCCTTGCACGCGCGACGACCACCCGAAACGGATGGGACACATACAAAGCGAATGATGCGCGCCAATGGAGCCATTTTCGTCGACCACAAATGTATGCTGGAATGTGCCGATACAGTTGCTTCCTACGGTTTCTGCGTTCATTCATACCAGATACCTTTGAAATGTAGAAGTAAATTTAGTGAGGTGGATAGTGTCCCAAAAAGTTGTGCTAGCCACTCATACGCAAATTAGTCTACCGCACGGCGGCCATCGTTCTGTCCTATCCCAATGAGATAGAGAGGATAGTACAGGCATATACCGGCAGCCATATTTGAAGGCACCCTCGATGGCGTCGTGTTGACCTCACCTTGCCTTTTTTGCAAATAGTGGACATTAGGAGCTCATGCGGTGTGTGTCTTTGCACGCGTACGCCTCGAAATCCTTTAGCATTTATTGGTTCTGTAACACCGGCAACAATTTTTCCAAGCCTACCGAAGAGATACTATGATAGTCCCATAACCGAACAGTGTAATAGCGAGATATATGAATAAGGCCACCTGAGAAATTACTGAAACCGAAAGATAGCTGAATTTGGAACGACGTGTGTCTGTCAGCACCACGTCTTCTGCGCTGTCTGATAGGGAAGCGGCTTTATAGCGCATCAGCTGAATGTTTTCGTGCAGAAAAAGTTGCACTGGCTCGAGCGTGAGCGTCCCACGGCCACTTCAACCAAAGTTGTGTTGCGTACTCGCGTTTCGTTGGACCTTCGGTTCGCTCTTCGTTCATTTTTGCCTTGACAGGAAGAGTGCGAGAGAGAAAGGAAAGGGTCGTCTACTGGCATCAAAGCTTGGAGCCTCGCCAAGGCGGTTGCGCACTTTATTCCCTGTCTACCTCGTTGTCGAATCCTGAGAAAACGCAACGAGATGCGCGCCAATTTCTGTAGTCGACAGATTCCAGCGTACACCCTCTGCGCGCATTGGAAAGCTGGTTTTTCGAGGTCGCACTCACGCCGAGCGCACGCGCGCCTCAAAATCGTCGAAAAAAAAAACGCTCCATGCGTTTTGGCCCCAAGTGCGCGCAGCGGCACTATTGCCGTGGCAACGACTGAGATTCGTTTGCTTCACTCCATCCAAAAATTTTACTTTGCGAACCTATGCATCCCTCGATTTCGAAGGGGATTGCGTCGTTTCGCAGACGGACGCATTGAAACGCAATAGTGCGGACAAGGCTTTAGAGTGGTCTATTTCTAAAAATGTAACTGTAAAGTAACTAGGTTACTTCAACATGGTACGGCTAGCTATAACTATTAACATTTCAACTATTACATTACACCCATTACAAATGTTACAACACATTACAACTATTCACATTTCAAGTAGAGTTCCCGTAACTAACTCAGTTACTCTATCGCAGGCTATCTGTAGCTGTCACTAACTTACCGGTGACTGCTTGAAGTGTCACTTTTTGAGTGTTCTGAGTCACCTTAAGCTAGCGCTACACAAATATCAGGTTAGAGCTCGCCTTAAATATATATCTGTGGTATGGAACCTGGGCACTCTGTACTGATGAACACACTGAACAAAACTGAGCAGTGTGTTTCATTCTGTGCAACTATGCACTACCGAACTTCCAATGTGACACTAATAATAGACACACATGTCCCTACAAACGTTATGCAATCTGGGCATAAAATTTCCATGTTTCATAAGACACACTCTTCACTAAAACACGAGTTTCTCCCGTCCTCGCTTTAGTTTTACATTCACCTTAATAATGTTCTATATCTGGCGGCCAGGTGTGGCTAATTTCGTACAATGGGGCTTCTGAGCCCACACAAATGAACCTATGTGATCATTCCGATATCACTGCTGCACGCGCCAGAGAGCTTTGAGGAAGTTATGGATCCCCACTTCAGTTCTTGGCGGTTCATTCTGGCACCCGTATCAGTGCACACTCCTTCTTTTAAGGACACCGCATAGTAAAAGCGCATGAACAGTTTCGACGACATTCAGTGTGCTTATTATAGTGCCCTCATGGAGGAAACGAATGCTGGGTACACAATGGTTACCTTCTCACTACCAGTTTTGTTTGCTCCTCAGCCATTACAGCCGAAACCAGCCGACGGTGTAGGCCGCGACGCTGTTAGATTTCCCTGACAAAAATTGTGTGCATACCCTTAGGGGTATGTATGTAGGATAAGCTTTTTGGCGTGAAAAGGTCTCTGAGACTGAGACATTTTGGGAGCCAGGTCAAAATTTATGATGTAACGAAATGTGCCGCATTTCGTGGCACGACAACTCGGTGACTAATAAGCCGATAGCAACCAATTTGTTAAATCCAGATAGCTTACAAGTGTAACATTATGGCTAACAAGTCCATTGCGACGGCACAGGCAATCTCTGGGTGTGGAGGCCGTGTGCGAGGGAGACGGAAATGTAGGGGTACACGTACCTTGATGGCACTCTATCTCGCGAACGCGTGAAGCGGAGACGCCGATCGAGGTGCCGTTGGAAAGCGCTTGGAAAGACGTTCTACCCGGATCTTAAGTGATGTCGGCTTCTGCTACAATAACCACATTTTATCAATTTGCAACCTTAAAATATTAAAATGTTGCCACAATATCGGCATATATGAAACTAAAGTATGATCAGAGTCTAAGGACACGGCAATCAGAAGAAAGGGCGGCTCGAGAGGAACCCAAAAAGCCTCCAAAGTCCAGCCCCGAGCGATCCAGTGAGCTACAGGAGCGCCGAAAAAGGTTAGCGGCGGAGGAAAATTCGACTGCCGGCGTGCACGGCGAACCCTTACCCTCTAATATTCAATGAACAACAACAACTTGATTTTAAGATGTTGAATGGAGAGTTTCATCGCCAGAGACGATACTCTACCCCATTTCTGGTGGTGATGTGGGGAATGAAATAATGATACTCTACCCCTTCACAAAAAGGATGGACGTCCGATTGTGTCCAGAAAGGCCAAAGAGATGTGAGCGCAGAGCGTTCGTGTGTTGGATTCGGCCAGGGACCAAGCAATTTCTATAGGGAGAAGGGGCGAGAGTCCAGCTGACTAATACCCAAAACGGACTGATGCACGATACATATCGCGCGCAATCGTGATTACACTGTAAACTGAAAAACACCCTTATGGGTGTAAATGGCTTGTCCTATATCCCAGTTTTTACACCGTATGGTCTGGAACACCCTTTTTAGAGGGTGTATTTTGTGTAAAACACCCTTTGAAGGGGTGCTTTTCCTTGAAAATGCCTTGTTTTGCACCTTTTAAACACCCTTTTAGGAGGGTGTTTAACACTCTTACACCCTTTCGAAAGGGTGTAAGCTCCCGCGGCAGCATGCCGAGCCATGCAGTCCGACGTTTTTGCTTGTATGGCAACAACCACCCTAGCGACGGCACAGTTTCAGCCGTGGTTCCACAGCAGAACCTAAACTAGAGCGCAGCGCGTCACTGGCAACCCTCATCGTCAAATAAAAAAAAAACAAAAACAATTCCAATAAAATGAAAGCAAAACAGTTGGACATGTGTAAGGGAAGAGGTGAAGATCACAACATCGTAACGCCGTCCGTGCTCGTGAAATGAGCGGCGTTACGATGCTGCCATCTTCAGACGATGCCAGTAATGAGCTCGGGCACACTCGGTAGCACAGGGGTGGCATCCAATGTATTGCTCCGTAGACGAAAGCGTGCTGGGCGAACGCAATGCATCCTGGACAGGTCCTGGTCGCACGTCACAGCAAACGTCAGGGCACACGTGACCTTAAAGATGGCGGCACCCGTGATCGGCGGCCAAACCGTTTGTAAACAACGCGGTTGTTGTTTCTGGACGACGTTTTGGATGTTTTTCGATCACGGTAATTATTTTTATCCGATAATCTCGCAGTAAAACGCGCAGTTTTACACATAAAGCCTCGTATTGTTGACAACTTCCAAAGATGTGATGACGACCGCGCGTTAAGACTTACCGAGCCGATGCGATGGGCTAACACGTTGCGGAAGAAGCACCGCATAGTCTGCGCTGGTCAAATACGGTCATCTCTTGGTGTTATGACGGTGAAAATATGTCGGTAAGCGGCAAAACGACATGTTAACAAAGTCACATGACCTCAAAATGACGTTTTCTATGACGTGCGACGAGGACAAGATGGCGGTTTTGCCAAAAGCACCCGCTTGGGGGTAGTTACAACAATGGCGGGTTTGTGTCACCCCTGTGCTCGGTAGCCTAAATTGGCGTACCAGATTGATCATATACTGAAATGCAGTTCGTTGGAGTATATTCGCTAAGCTTAGTGCGATAAAACTCGTCTGTAACGGTGACGAACATGTGTCTTTGCAATTAACACGTACGCCTGTAACGAGTCAAGATATCAGCGAGCTTCCTGACATCCCTCCCTGTCAAATATTGTGTTTTCAACTCAACATATCGTCTATAATGTGATTACCTAATGAGCGGAGCTGCCAAGCCAATGTAATTTTTCTCTCACGAATGAAAACACCGTTTGCAACACCAGTGTAGAAAGGGTGTATATAACGTAAACACCTTTTCCGACACCAGTGTTACTTACAGGGTGTAAAGACAGGTGTAAACGCATAAAAACACCCTTTTTGATACAGCACTTGGTGTAATAAATAGTGTATTTTCTCATACACCTTTTTTAGCACCCTTTTTGCGGCCTTTGGTTATCTTGGTGGAATTAAAAATGGTGTATTTGCTTAAAAACACCTTTTTTTACCCAGAAAGGGTGTTTTTGAATCTACTGTGTAAGCAGCGATTGTGATCGCCCTCAGGTGCATACAAAGTGAGTCTCGGCGACAGAGATCAACAACTCAGACACTTGTCCCCCGTTCGCGAACATGATTACACACTTCAAGGAGGGTTGGCGCAGGCGCGGCGGCTTCCTTTCGCTCGCGCCTTCTCGCGACTCGCACTTCCGGTTCCGGGATGTCACAATAGCGGCGATGACAGCGGCCCACACGAAGAAAACAACATCGACAAACGCCGAAACAGATGAAATCGCATTTGTATTAATGTGAATTTCTTTAATGTAGACATCCTGGACCAGTGTTTTCTTTCAATTTTTAACTTCTGGGGTATTGTGTAAAGCTTCCACCAGACGCGGGATTACGCCAACCAGAATTGCGACCCGATCCAGATTGTGTGCGACAGTGGGTTTCGGGTATAAGAGACACAGACAGCGCGTAAGGTTGGTAGCGTAGGCAACGAAGAAGAGTGTGCTCCAGATAATCTAGAGCACCGCAGTGACAGCGTATAGGAGAGGTAAGTTGTCTCTATCGGTAATGCCTGAGCTGTAAAAGTCACATGGAGTCGCATGCGATGAATTAGTGCAGCATCTTGACGATAGGTGTTTCGCTGCATGTTGAAAGCGATCGATCAATTCTGCTCAGCATAGATGGCGGGAGAATGTCGGTTGTCCATTGGCAGGGAGCCAGGGTTGTCACGAGGCGTCGTATAATGGAACGGCGGTCTCCTCTCAGCAGTGCAATACTGGTCCGCTTCCGATACGAGAGAGCTGCTTCTGCGGGGCTGGTGGCCTGCTCATTCCCCACGACACCACAATGGGCTGGAACCCACTGGAAAACCAGCCTGTGGGCTGCTTCGTACACAGTGTGGTAAGCCATTAACACATCCGTGACTAGGGGTGTCGATGGGCCTCGTATGCCCGAATTTTCAATAGCTTGTAGTGCTGATTTGGAGTCAGTGAAGACTGCATAGGGTTAAATCAAAAATGTGCTGCAGAAAGAAAAGGATGGCATAGAGTTCCGTAGCTGCTGATGAGGTTGAATGCGAAAGGCGTCGTCCTTGCACTACGCCTTCGTACGGGACGACGAATGCCGAGGAGGACTTGCGGTTTCTGGATGCGCCAGCTGTGTACGCTGCTGCAGACGTAACAAAAACGCTTCGTTTACCAGAGCATAAAAATGGGCTCGAAGGACTTCAGGGGGAACTTGATCGGGGGGCCTCTTTCCAGAAGGTTCGGAAGGCTTACGAAAATCGGTGGTACCGGCAGAGACCAGAGGGCTCCCGGCGGTGTTACGTTCTTAGCTAGAAAGCCTATCAGACTTAGGCGTGTCCTCTGCGCTGCTCGATAGAAGTCGCTTTCAGGGCGACATCGAATTTTCCTGAGGAGCTGGTGACGGGGAATGTGAGCACGCAAACGCAGGAGGTGATGAGCCCTTTCACGTTCACGTAGAACCTCAACCGGAAGTTCACCAGCTTCAGCCAGGACTTTTCTTCTTCTTTTTCAGTCTTTTTTTTTTTTTCTACACGGCCTCAACTATCGAATGGGCTGCAACTGACTACGGTGACCAATTTTTTTCCCCGCGTAAGAAAACATACACTTGTAGATTTTCAAAATAAAGAAGGAGAGTGTCCCTTTTCACAGGAGGGCATCACAAAGGCGTCGCTTGATACTTCGTAGATGATCTCAACCAAGGAATGAGCCGCAGCGGAGTATGGTGACGATTTTCTTTCTCCTTCGTGAAAAAATACGCCTGTAGATTTTCAATTTGCTATTGGAGAATATCTGTTCCACAAATGGCACCATTTCTTTCACTTTCCACACGACGTCAGGTATGTGGAAACACTATCTCAAAAGTGACATTTTTTTACGAGTGGTCGACATTCTGGATCGCTTAGTTAAACATTTAATACAGATCAGCTTCATATTCTTTCGTGAAACTAATCATCATACGGTAGTTGAGCCCTCACAACGTCACCGTGTTTGTTCTCGTTCCACTATTCCCTGTAGTAAGCTAGGTCGACCCATTCCCTCTCACAGGCAAAGAAGACGCACAGATATCGTCCGTATGTGTCAAAAGGATGCCCGGAACGGACAATTTTTTTGCATGTTCGGGAAAAGTTCGGGTCAATGGTGACGCACTCCTTCCCCCAAATTGGAGACACACAGAAGTCCAGAATCTGGATTTTAATCAAAGGCGGAAACTCTGGCAGACATAAAGAGGGCCCAGAACAACCAAGAGGGCCGCAAGCTCTCGTGCTCCCCAGTTTCGTTGGCTTCCGTGCAGGAGCCGGATGACGTTTGCCCGTGCCCGAGAATGACGGTGCTGATTAGCAGTAGTCCGGTGCCGACGGTAGCGACACAGTCGTGACAATGGTCAACAAAACAAACCCTTGAGAAAAAAGCAAATATCCTACGCACGCACCCCTATGAGAATGCATACAATTTTTCTAGCGAAATCTAAGAGGGTCGAGCTGCACCGCTGGCTTCTTTCGCCTGGAATCGCTCTGCTAAGCTTGATCATGAAGAGTTATTTACCCAAGGTCATTCAATGATATACTGTCATGGCATAACCTCAATATTGAATATCGACATTTTTGGTGGACACTGGACATTTCTGTATTGTATTCGCGGTTTCGCTTTTATCAATGTTCACAACCTCTACGTTTCAGGGCATTCTGGAAGAATACAACTTAAATATAACAGCGATGCTCGAAAAAGGAAGGGTATGTCACCCATACACATGCATACAGGGGGTTTATTTTTAGCCTTTATAGACGTTTTGTAAAAAAAAAAAGGTAGGAGAGGAACATAGACGTCGTAGTTGAAATTGAGTTGCACGTCCAGACGGTCATCCTCTCGAAGAAAGTGTGCAACAAAAAGATGACTGCCTACCTAAAATTCATTAATTAACTTTTTAATTCGGATATTTCTCGCAATAGCGGGAGTGCAGATTCAGAGACTATCCTGCACTCTTAGAAATGAACTGCACCTCATAGCACGCCACTAGCCAACCAAAATCTCGAATGATACCGTTATCTGCCCTGATTTGTTGAAAACGGGAGGCGTACGCCTTTTCTGTGACAATTATGAACAGCATAAGTGTCACAAAAAGGGCGTATGCCTCCCGTTTTCCACAAATCAGGGCAGATAACGATATCTTTTGAGATGATGGTTGGCTAGGATCATGCTATGCGGTGAAGTTCATTTTTAAGAGTGTAGTTGCAAGCCATTTCACGTTTAACAGATCCTTAAACGCGCACGTGCGTTAATATGTCCATGGCGTTAATGTGCGCTGAATTTTGACATGCAAACGAGCCGAAACCGAAACCGCGGGGGTCCGGGAACGCGAGGAGTACAATGCTCATTTCACATCGGAGGGCCGCGCGATTTGGAGCGACGGAGATGATTGGAGCAGATAAACCGCTTTCGGCGAAGGTGATGCGTTCCTCAGGCGCGCTTTTTCCGTCTCGGCTCCTTTGCATACGAAAATTCGGAGATAAATAAATATCAAATATCAAAATATCTATTTCCTCATCAACAAGTGAAAGGGAGGCTGAGGCAAAGAAGGCTCAAACAGACTTTTGACTGTTTACTGCACGTGCGTGTTTCTGGATTGTTTAAACGTGGAATAGCGTTCAATGAGGACATGCTCTAAATCTGCTACCTCGCACTCTTAAAAATGAACTTCACCGCATAGCACGCTCCTAGCCAACCATAATCTCGAATGATATCGTTATCTGCCTTGATTTGTTGAAAACGGGAGGCGTACGCCTTTTTTTGTGACACTTATGCTGTTCATAATTGTCACAGAAAAAGCGTACGCCTCCCGTTTTCAACAAATCAGGGCAGATAACGATATCATTTGAGATGATGGTTGGTTAGGAGCGTGCTATGCGGTGAAGTTCATTTTTAAGAGTGCGCACTTGCCCTAAATTGTCCAATTAAAAGTTAATTAATGAAATTCAGGTAATTAGTCACCTGGTTACAGTTTCCATTGGACAGGAAAATTTTATCGTCCCACGTACTGCCGCTGAAACGGACACATCCAACTCCTCCTGGCTGGTCGCGCTTGCAGGGAAGAGCCGGGTGATCGACATGTTGCAGTTAGAGTTGCAGGAGATATCGCGCGTGAAGCGACCGGCTCTGCAACTCCTGCAACTCGACCTGGTTGCTCGCAACTAAAGTTGTATCGTGTGAATACCGAAATAATGTAACGCGGTACTCGTTGCTTCAGCAAAAAGTAGCGAAATACGGATCTCGATAAACAATTGTTAAGGTAACACCGTTACAGTTACACATGAGCGTAACGCGACACTTTGATTTTAAATTGCGTGTTAGCGCCGCGAAGCAATTGTGGCTATGAGCTGCGTACAGACGTGGACAGATGGAGGGAGTACCGCGAGAATGAGTCCTGGGCCGACTTCAGGGGGTACCGTGGCGACATTCGTCTATAAACTCTTCGGAAAACCCAGGGAAAACCTCAGACAGCACAGTCGGCGACAGAATTCGAACCCGTCTCGGCGTGGAAACGCGACACTTTATTCTGTACTTTTAGTGAAATTAGAAATATTGTTTGCGTTCATATTGTACGCGAACACGCTCGTTACCGGTGCCCGTAGTCTCTCATATTATGCTTACATGTGTGTGTAGATATTGGAAGCGTATTTATTCTTTGCAAACAGTTACAATATGTTGATTACATGAAAGAACGGAATACAGTCATACAACATGCAATCCGACATCAGCAGCTGCCCGCCAGACGCCTCTCTCCTTCACTTATCTTCAGCACAGCCATTCCTTATGTACTATGTAAGCGATGACAGTATCGTTAGTTGACGTCGGCAGTCGCTTCCTGTCTGTTCTTCTGATAACCGCTCCATGTGGTAGTGCGCTAGCACAGCTTGGGGCCTGGGACAAACGTTTACCAAAAACCTGCGATTAGTGAAAACCATTTCAGAACGTGACCTTCTGACGCCATCCGCTCAAACGTTGTCTGCCTGCGTACTGCTGATGAGGCCCAAGAAGGCCGAACCAGCTGTCCAGTACTGGCATGGCGACGTTTGACTTACAAACATAGGAGTTAGCAGTCTTTCCCGTAGGAATGAGCATCAAGAAATTAATTAACGGCGCCGTCGGTTATACTAATCAGTTTTCCTTTCTCTTCCTATTATCTTTAAACATTCAGGAGATGTGAGTCACATTTGTGTACTAATCACTATTACGCAGCCCACAATTAAGCGGCATGGCCGAGCGCGTTGAGGCGTCTTGCTCGTACTACCTCCATCCTCGAGGCTCGATCCTACTAGCGGCTGTGCTGTCTGAGGTTTTCCCCTGGGTTTTCCGAAGACTTCCCAGACGAATGCCGGCACCGTTTCCCCTGAAGTCGGCCCAGGATGCGTGCTAACCCCACTCCTTCCACTCTCCATCTGTCCACATCTGTACGCCACTCATAGCCGCAGTTGCTTCGCGGCGCGAACACGGAAATTAAAAAATTCGTGCGCTACTAGTAGTTCGTAAAAACGTTTTCTTCGGAATCGAAACGCTGGTCATAAACTGTTGCCTACATCCGAGGCGAAACGACGGGCTGGGCCTTAGGAAAGGACGTTGAATTTTTGTTCCTGTGAAGTTCAATGGGCACCATGTCAGACACTATCTACTGCCACGTGTGTACAGCGCGGCCAAATTGTCAATAGGCATGACGGGCTTTAAGCTCCGTAAGCGTCAAACTGGGCGATGATACCGGTATGCGCTCTTACAGACGCTAAACTAGTTGTGTTGCAGCGCACACCATGTAGTATTTTAAAATTAATGACGAACGAGTTGCGGGCACCTTTGCCGCATATGGCACGCCATCGGAAACCCTTCACCAAAAGTGGGTTCTCTGTGCGAACAATACACGAGCTTTCTCTTCCAGGACTGTCTCTACAGATTGGTGCCCGTGGAAGAAAAGTTCGCTCTGGGTTTACTCAAGTGGACTTTTGACTACATGTCCGGCTAGAGCACTCTTCGCATCACGAGCAATAATAAAACGACCTATCACGGGAATAAAGTTTTGTTGTCCTTTTTACGTGTCTGCGGTGTTTTTATGGCACCGGAGGGTTTTCACGGTTGAGGTAGTATGATCAACCAAACCGCCCGCATTCTTACCTTATTCAAAGAATGTGGGTCACACGTTTGAACCACTAATAGATTGATAGATTTTGCGTTCAGGGGTATACTGTCCTTTAAAGGTCACAGTCGGCTTGTTTATATCTGGGCTTTGAATTTGGTCATTTGGAGTTTTTTTTTCTAATAAATTGGTGATGTAAGCAAGCTCGGTGTATCTGTGTAGATTCGTTATGTCCGTTTGGTGTTTTCAGCACTTTTATTGAAAATATAGTGTCTTTATAACAGTTTCCAGTGACTTTTCTCCTTAAGCATTTATCACATCTGCAAATATCATTTTAGGCTATAAACGAACAATCACAAACAAATTCGTAGCTGTTAACAATGCGTGCAGGATCTAATATTCACTGCATAATTCAGATCAATAAAATAGGTGCATTCGAACAATATATTGGCATGCTGAAGACCCCAGTGAAATTTCAACAGAAAAGTTCGTGAGAAGGACGCCTTACCATGAAACGTTGTCCCGTTCCTCGGGTACTACGAATTCTGTGCGTTCACCGGTGTTTACTTAACAAACTTAGAACGATATTGTGTAGCGTGCTCACTATACTTCCTGATTTGTATGCTGATCGGATCTATAATTGGTATGCTGAGGACGGCGTAAATCTCTTTGTGCTTGTAGACTCGTATTCAAAACGGGTCAAGGTAAATTGCCAAAGTACCAAGAGGACGATTGAGACGATCGACACCCTTATGGGTATTTTTGCCGCATACGGATATCAGGAGGAACTGGTCAGTGATAATGGGAGATGAGGTAACTTCGCCAATTGTCGTGGCGGTTGCCGTGCTCTAGGGAGCATCCCAATGAAGACTACTGAGTGATGCTCGCATGTTTTCTATGGTGAGTATTTCTCTGAGACTACCCAAATCCCAGAGCAAGAGGGTTAACGCACTCAATGCAACGGTGTGGACGAGTCGGTACATACTGTCACGAAGAAACAACGCAGAAACGGGATGGGACGTAGACAAACGAAGCGCTCACTGACAACCACGGTTTGCGCTGCGCTCGGAAAAGAGCGACTGAACGGTAACATCTCCTGAGTCTGAGGAGCAGCGAAAGGGAGGACTAGACAGGACGGACACGGGACAAGAACCGACAACGACGACCCCGGTTTTGTCCCGTGTCCGTCCTGTATAGTCCTCCCATTCGCTGCTCCTCAGCCTCAAGGAGACGTTTCCGTTCAATCGTACACACCAGCTCGCTTGCCTCCTCTACGTATGTTCGACAAAAACAGCGTTCTCCACTTTTCATTCGCGCACTCTAAGTTGGTCAAGCGGAGCATAGCCCAGGCGGTCATGGGCAATGCTCTTCAGAGGTTTTGCACGTACCAAGCACAGTTCAGCCTCCAGTCACAGGTTTGAAGGCTTAGAGCTATAGGGTGCCCTCACCAGTTAATCAGCGGACTCGTAGATGCCCTCTTGAGAGGAAAGACTAGGCGGAGTCAAGCGGCGCCTGGTGATCGACGGTCCAGAGTTGCAGCCATTCCGTATGTGCACGAGGTTTTGCACAACATCAAAAATGTGGCTGGACGTGTTGGTGCGAGTAAACCGGGAGAGACCCTTCTCTATCGGACTGCGGGAAGAAACATGCGGGACCTTATGTCCAGTGCAGATGTAATGTCGTATATGAGATAAGCCTTTCCTGTAGCAAGACGTATGTGGGCCAAACAGGACGATGTGTAAATGACAGACTCCGGGAGCGCGCCAGGTCACTCACTACACACACGGGGACCGACCTAGCCATTCATTGCCTCCCCTTGCTTGAAGACATACCTGTGTTAGGACGATATCGGGATAAAATGGCTAGGTAAATCTTTGAAGCTGTTGAAGTTCACAATAGAGGCGATAACGGTGAGAGAGCGCCTTCAATTAACCCAATTTGCCACGAGATCCGGTATATCAACCGCTAAATTGTTCTTGATGTTTTCATTCCTTCCCAATAAACCGCAGTTGTTAGACAGCGCTTCGTTTGTATACTTCACATCCAGTCACTGAGCTGTTTTTTCGTGTTAGCACACTTCTCCCTGTCCTGTGCCACCATCATCTCCTCCCTTCTCTCCCTCTCTCAACCTCCCCTATTTTTCTCCCCTGTGTGCACCCTGACCACCAGTCCAGAGACAGGCTGACCGCACCTTTCCCCTACGTAACCCCCCACCTGATAATGGGCCCCCATTCATCGAACGGGCATTCGCTGACTTTGTGCAGTGCTACGGAATCCGCCAAACACGTACACCACCGTACCATGTGACATCGAATGGAGCAGCAGAGAGGGTGGTTCAAACAGTAAAGACCACACTTCTCAGTCAAGTTCTGCACGACACCCTGAAAGGTTAACACAGATGCCTCGGTCGACGTCTCCATGATTTTCTTCTGGCCTGTATAGAAACACACCGAACACTATAACGGGAAAGGCACTTGCTGAACGTTACTCAAACGATCCCTGCGAACGCGGCTATCACTCCTCAAACAATGTTTTGTGCAGGGCACCAAGAACAAGACGCTGCTATGCGCAACAGAATCACAGGAGGGAAAATGCAGATATCAGTTTGTGATGCAGTCTATACGAGAAAGCGACTGTAGGTGAACCACTGGCATGGGAGGTATCTACTTTGGTTCCACATGTAGTGATTCTACGTTTTTGGTCAAGGTGAATAACCAGCTTCGTTTTGTCCACATCGATCATTTAAGGCAACGTTGGTCACTGGAATCGAAAACTTCATATCGCGACGATATTACGGAAACAACACTGGACGACATGACAGGAACCAGCTTACCGAACCTTCCGACAACTTTTCCGCCGCCTAATGCAAAAGAAACGCCTACTTCTGGAGATTTGCCGAAACGATAGGAAAATTTTTTGTGCAAATATTCCAATGTTCGCTTGAGCAGTGCAGTATTCCTGAAAATAGGCGGATGGCTCGTATCGTGCCAGTGTTTAAGAAGGGAGACAAACATAATATTCATAACTATCGGCCAATTTCGTTAACATCTGTTTCATGCAAGCTTTTGGAACACGTGAGAGCAAATGGGCTAACTGTATTTTTAAGAGAACACAGCATTCTGTCAGATTGCCAACACGGATTCCGCCGGGTTTATTCCACCGTCATAGTTATTCAACTGTTATTACTGTCATAGTTTTTGTGCTCTTAGCAGCGTTAGTACCAGACGTGTGCTCAAAGTGATTTAAGAAGTTGGCCACTTACTTTTTTTAAATTTTGGTAAAATAACTGGACAAAATACATTCTTCTGCTGAGAGCTGCCTGCTCCAAGGACACGGATGAAACAGTAGCAGAGCGACGCTGCCAGAAAGGATGACACAGTTGTCAACTAGAATCAACCAGCCAGCTTTGGCAGCCAGAAGCAGTTGCTGGAAGCGCTACTATATAGTGGCGCCGCTACCGTATTGGCAACTTTTTTCAGTAGCGGAGTAGCGATCCCGCTACGTTTTAAATAGGTAACGCAAAAAGTATTTCCGCTACAAATATGGGTAGCGGCCGACTCTTTCTCCGCTACCGCTACTTTTCATAATGTGGAAGACGTGGAACACAGCTTAAGACAGCAATTTTTTCTTGATATTCATTTTAGTTACTTATTAACCAAGCAAACTGACGATCTTCCTCAACTTCAAAGACTCTCATAAGCTAAGCGCAATCGAATATCCAGTCATATCATTTGCGTTAACCTTTGCATTTTATAACTTTTGAGCTCACATTTGCGAATCACAGACACATATGTATCGCATACTGTATAATATAGGCTACAAAGCTAGTTTCCGTCATGGAATCAGTTGCAAAACTAGTTTGAGCGTGTTCGTAGCACATTTCGAACTGTCGTTTGCCGCTTTATAGTTCGGGGCAGATCAAAGTTTGTCTTTTGGAACAGGAATACGAAACTATATCGGAAACGCAATGAGGTATGGCCGTAGTTATTGCACGCCAAACGTACCGCCGACTTTACTCCAAGGTGTCTGTGTTGCAGTTGAACCATTTATGGCAAGATAGACAGAGAATTACATAGAATAAACCGCAGTTGTTAGACAGCCCTTCGTTTGTATACTTCACATCCTGTCACTGAGCTGTTTTTTCGTGTTAGCACACCTCTCCCTGTCCTGTGCCACCACTGTTACACTCAACTCGTAACTACAGTTCATGAATTTTCAAAAACTTCAGATAAGGGTGGCCAGACGGATGTAATTTCTCTTGACTACTCCAAAGCGTTTGATAAGGTCCCACATAATAAATTAATTTCTACATTGTCTGCTATAGGGGTACCATCCAACATCATTAGAGGGATCCAAAGATACTTATCCAGTCGTAGGCAGTTTGTGGACATAAGTGGAACACTATCGGGCCTTCTAGAAGTCAAATCGGGTGTTCCCCAAGGGTCAGTCTTGGGCCCATTATTGTTCTTACTGTAGATTAATGATCTACCGGATTTTGTGGGTCCCCAGGTTTCAATCCGAATGTTTGCGGATGATTGTATATTGTTTCTTCCTGTGTCATCCATTGAGGATCAGGAGCACTTAAATATTAGTTTACATAGAGTGTCAGAGTGCTTGTTAATCTTGAAAAGACCGTTTTTATGAGCATAACGGCAAGAAAGAATCCTTTCGTGTTCACATAAAACATAGGTGATACTACCATAGCAGAAGTAAGTCAATATAAGTAAATTTGGCGCAACCATTACAGATAAATTATCCTGGTCCAAACATATCGCAAATATATGCACAGTGGCCTGTACGAAGCTGGGATTATTGCGAAGAAAGCTTCACTGTACTAGCAAGGACCTTAAGATAGCAGCTTATAAATCTATTCTTCGATCATCGGTTGAATACGCTGCTGTGGTATGGGATCCCAATACACAGAAAGACATAGGTGAACTTGAAAAGATTCAACGCCTTGCAGCGAGATTTATTTTTAATAGATACAACAGGCGTAGCTCGCCAACACAAATGCTTCGCAATGTCGGTTTAGAATCTCTAGCTCGTGGAAGGAAATGCGCGAGGTTAAAATTCCTCTATATGTTGGATACCCGTAGACTAGGGCTCAACCCTGACCAGTATGTATCCAGCATACAGTCTAGAAGCACCCGACACCGTCATGAATGCAGTTTAATGCCAACATACATGCTCGTACAAGTAGCTTTAAAAGTTCATTTTTTGACCGCACTATAGAAGATTCCCTCAGGATGCATTTACATCACTAGAAATTTTTCTTTCCTGTCTCGATCATATGTAGCACTTGCCTTGTCAAACACTTGTGATCTTGTGAAGTGCAAAGCGCTGCTATTCTATTTTTGCATTATGTGATACCTTCGGAATTGCTTGCTGTGATAGCTACTCGTTTGCATTCCCTTCTGTGTAGTGTCAGAGACCACTCCTGCTCGGACTCCAACGGAGTCTGCAGTATTTCATAAATAAATAAAAATAAATAAACGACTGACAGAGCTTCCGAGTCGGATGAGGTAGGCGCATCTTCTGAACAGCCAACCGCAACTGCGCAACCGACAGCGACAGAGACAGATGTACTGTCTACGATCCGTGATACCGCTTAGACGTCGTCCGAAACGGTACCATTGTGTCCAAGCAGTCGTTCCAGACGACCACCGGAACGCTTTCAAGCTGGCAGGTCATGAGCTCGAAGCGGGTACAGTTTAAGAGGGAGGACAATGTTGTATTCTAGACATACGGGCATGGGCATCGTGCCTTCGTGTAACTGTATTTTAGCATTAAGCTTCTTGGTTTGTTCCTTAATGGACGCGTCTGCTTGTACATCAAAATAGAACACCCCCGTGATACATGCGAAATGGTTAGTTCCAAGGTGATGCATGTACATCAGAATCAATTGGCTGTACAGTGTGTTTATTTTTATTTTTTACATAATTTTTATAAGAAAGCTATGAGAGCAGCACAGATGTCGTTTTTGCAGTTGAGTTATACGGCCAGCCGGACATCCTATCGAAGAAGTATGCAACTACAACATGACTAATTACCTAAAATGCATTAATTAAATTCTGTTTGTCATGTGCTGTGCCCCACACGAAAAAAGAATAGTTTTAAGGAAAAATACTATTGCACGCTAAAGCATGAAGCATGACTTTGACTAGAAGCAAACGCTTCTTCCTGCAGATCATGCCTAAATACAGAAGGTGTTTTTGAACCCACAATGTTGATTACAAAGCTCATTCATTCAGAGAAATAAGCACCTGTTCTTGACGGGAGCAAGCGATAGCAATTTCAATGTCAGTAGTATACGGTCTGGTTGCACAGGACCGGGGGTGAGTTCGTTCCATGCCAGTGCCCCACCTGGCCCGACTTCGTTCTTCGGCCTGCAGCAGCATAACACAAACGTTCCCTCCACGTTTTATTTGTATTGGAGGAACATGGCTGGGCCGCTGTCTCTATGTTACGGAAATGTTCTCCAGCATTGTTGCTGGCAACAAACTATGAAGGGGACATTACCCAGACAACAAAATGTCATCCCCCAAATGTCCCAGAGATATTCCTTTATGGATATTCAATATTCCACTTGCATTCCAGAAATGTAGGCACATGCATGTCCCCGTGGTACCCTCTTGGACATTCCCAGGAATATCCCAAGAATGTATCACTTAGATATAAATGACCCCTAAGGCACCTACGATTATTTGATGTGTCCACCCCTCCAGACGGTGCTCCAAAACTTTATATATCTAGTGTACTGTACGCAAGTTCCAGACATTTCGCACATCCGTGTGAAATTACACGGCATTTCTTCGATCGCCATGCAGATGTGCACACATATGAGGACAAATGATGAGTCTAATAAAGAAAGCGTCAGCCAATTCCTGAGTCAGTGTGTAATGCTCTTGCAAGCTTTATTTACTCTGGTAATCTACAAAAATTACAAACTTCCAATTACACTCGAGTTGCATGTCCTAGGAAGGACTGGATGATGCTCTCTATCTCCAAAGCGTTTCCTTCTCGGAGGCCTACAAGAGAGGTATATTTTGGGATTAACTTGCTATTGTCGCCACACAGACGACACTTCAACAAGCATCATGTGTGTACTGGAGATCTCTAATCCGAACAGCGGTCGCGTTCATGTATAGTGCGTTCGTTGTGCGTCTCCAATTCACACAGATCGCTTTCAATCGGGGAACGCAATTATCTTCTGTGTTAGTTACCACATCATTACCCAGTCGTGTGTTGCACTAATTTTGCCTCATAGGGACGCAGTATTTCTCTGATAGTGTTTCTATAAGCAAGCGGGACAAGATTGTTTAAAAAGTTGCACTCTGAGCAATGTGGTCACGCGATTATGTAAACAGCCTGCATTTGCTTTCTACGGCCCCATACCCGAGCATTATGTATACGGTATGTATGGCGTACTTACTTTTATGAAAAAATAAATCTTTCGTCGCAATTAATTAACGAAGCAGTCCAGCAGCCACGTCTACTCCCGCGGTTTCACATAACTTTTAACTAACTGAACTGCGTCTTCACTGGGCTTCCTGCTTCATTGCTAAACAGGCAACTTCGCCATTCGTCTTCTGGCTCGAAAAGTGCCTCGTGACTACTGCCAGTGCGAACCACACTTGGCCTTGATCATTTCCTCCCCCAGAGGAGTGAAAGGACCAACGGCAGTGTTCTCGGTGCATTTTTTTTACATATCCTCGT
Organism: Ornithodoros turicata; assembly: GCF_037126465.1. Classification (NCBI taxonomy): domain Eukaryota; kingdom Metazoa; phylum Arthropoda; class Arachnida; order Ixodida; family Argasidae; genus Ornithodoros; species Ornithodoros turicata. The sequence goes on from NC_088208.1 coordinate 12,992,149, forward strand.
GGATGCTATTCGCAATGCCCTTTTCGGCAATCTTCAAACATTCTTTGCGGCCCTCGCATGGAATGCCCGCTTTGGCACTCTCCGGATATTGTTTGGACATATAAATTTTGTTGTGGTTGTCTGGGTACCCACGTTCGCGCAATGTTTGAGGTAACATATTCACAACTGTCTTGGAAAATATTGTGCGACTATATGTTACGGAACAGGTGCTTGGATGAGTAATGTTGCTCAGAGGTGACTGAGGAACGTTCTGACACTGTTCCATAGCAACATTGGAGGAACGTTGCACTGCCACGTTGCAGTAACATCGCAAAATGGATAGTAACATTGGCCCACTTTTGGTAATATTGTAATAATGTTATCGAATGTTGCAAAACGTTGCTCCACATTGGACAACATTTGTAATGTTGCTTCAATGTCACAGCAACAATGTGTGCTACTAGGGTCATGGTAACCTTTGTGGAGAACACTTTTTGAAAAGGCAAAAAGTGAGAGACCATGACCACGTGTGTGGGGAATTTCGGCAAATTCTATGTGGTTCATGCAACTTAAAACTCAGGGCTCCTTCAAGGATGCCGATTATTGACCAAATGGCAACGATGATTTGAGCTTCATATTGTCCCACCTTCACTTGCTTGATCTGCCAAACAAGAAGCTAATCGCTACCGGCTGTCAAAAACTGAAAGCAATTGATGTTGGTTCCCAAGCAGCACAACATCTTGGCCCAATATTGGACCAAAACTGGCAATACTGGCACAAGGTTGGTCCAATATTGGGCCGAGATTGCCAATATTGGTCCAATATTGTGTCAAGATCTTGTGCTGCTGGGGTTCATTCAGGTTTCTGGATAGTCTAAATTTCCTGAACGCAAGTCTAGAAACGTTGGTTAACAACTTATGCAACAGAGAGGAACCCAATTTTCAGTGCTTGCATCAATTTTTTCCGGACGACGAGCTTTTTATGCTAGTGGTTCGAAAAGAAGTGGTCTGTTACAATTATGTTAGTCCTTTTGGGGCTCATCACAAGCCATCTCTACCACCTTGATAACAATTTTACAAGACTTTGCATGAAACGCATCTCAGCGAGGACACATACCTGCATGCTGAAAACGTTTTTGAAAAGTTCGAACTCAGTAGCTTGGGAGACATTCACGAAATATAAATCTTCCTTTTCACTGCGTTACCAGCTCTTATGAAATTATGAGAAAGAACTCATGAAAAAATTAGACCTTCCAGAGAAAGGCACAGAGGCAAAGCTAGTATTAACACTGTTTGACAAAAAGAAGTACTTTCAACATTACGACAACTTGAAATTGTACCCGCAATTGGGATTGAAACTCACCAAAATTTACAGGGTGCTCAATTTTGAACTAAAACCATTCCTTCGAGCCTATGTCCACTTCAACCACGATGTGCGTTAACAGGCTATTAACGAATTTGAAAGAAGAGTAAGCTGATGATCAACTCTCTCTATGGCCCAGGTTAGAAAATTCGTGGATTGTCGCCTTACTGTGATGGACGAACAGGTGTTAAAGCTGCATCGCAAGCCAAATGTCATATAGTTCCGAGCATTGAGTCCTAATGTCATTCTGTTCCAGTTTCCACAATCTGCTACGCATGAAGCAACCCCTGTACCTGTGTTTTACAATATTGGAGTTATCAAAATGCAAAATGTTCTATTACTACAAAATGTTCTACTTTTATTATAATCACATTCTCTGTGTAGTGCCCGATACGATATGGATACTGTTACGATACAGATTACTGTACATGGATACAGATTCTTACATTGTGATGTTATACTGCGAGAAAGTACTCGAGGAATTAGCCGGTGAACATCTCGACAATTCTGGATATGACCCAGACCACCCTCTTGACTAATTCAAAAACGGTCGAACTCAGTCAAAAACACGATGGTGCTGGGTAACTTCAAAAATGAGCTCCCACACTATCACATCCTTGGCTTCGGTTGCCTCAAGGCAAAATTATATGCCCTGAATCCATGTAGTATGTACTACATATTGCCTATTACTACTTATTATTGCTACCTATATACCTCCTTATAAGGAGCAATATAATCGAGTGAAAGGTGTGAAACATTGTGAACAAGGACTGAAAACTGTTTAAAGTGAAACAGAAGCTAATTGTGCACAGAAACAGGGTGAGCATGTCCTTGATCAAAATATCCCTCAATTCCTTGGAAACAAAATAATATATTTGTGATAATGGCATTGAAATGATTTCCTTTAGCTTTGATGGATTGACATCTCTGTAAGAAAGGGATGTGCATGTCAGAACTTGTTCTCCCACTGACTTTAATTTCACGTTGACATGTCGGAGCTTGCCACTGCTATGTATAGCAACCATGACGGAATAGGATTTACAGTGGGCTTGGTCTCAACATTGTAATAGATAGTTTGTATTGTCATATGTCATGTTTGCTTTTGAATAGCTTTTTAGTTAGATGGCTAAATCATGTATAAAGTTTGTACTCATCGTAATCGTAATCTTTATTTAGTTGATAATGCAAAATGTACAGAAAGCGGGACTGTGAGGGCAAGCCCTGTAGTACAGTCCCAGCACAGCTCAAGAATTAACAGCTAAAAGATACAGTTTAGTTGTGATTAAGATATTGTTAAATCGATATAAGACAAAAAAAAAGTAGATGGGGAATTACCCGACAACTAATACACTGATCAGTTACTAAAGTACACACGGGGAGTTACCCAACAACTAATACACTGATAAGTTACTAAAGAACACACAGAGAGTTACCCGACAATAAACAAACTGTTAAGTTATTGAGCAGCCTTGTGAGCACAGCAGCCTTATAAAGTTGTTGAGAAAAACAAATTTAACCAAAACATATGTTATCTTATAATTCAACACATGGTTACATCTACAGTGATGATGGGGTATTATGCTGGGAGTGTAAGAAACTGCGTAACTCATACTTAAAATGGGGAAAATATGTTAGGGACCGTGTATGAGACGGCAATGAATTCCAGACATTAGATCCGAAATAACTCATTGAACGAATCCCATAATTCGTTCGAGGTTGAGGTAGCTGTAGCATACCAGGTTCGCACCGCAGCGAATAAGGTTTTTGAAGATGTGTGATTGAAATAAGATGATCTGAGATCATGCCATTGCATAATCTGTAGATAAGGATGGCAACCTTATATTTCAGTAAATTGTATATGCTCTGGATAGACAGACACTGGAATGCAAATGAGATACTCTCACGGGGATGTGCGAACATCATTATGTGCATTGCTCTCTTGTGAGCGTGAAGTAGAGGAAGCAGGCTGGATGAATAAGTGAGCCCATAAACTTCCAGGGCGCAAGAAATATGCGATTAGATTAGAGCATGGAAAACCATGAGGAGACAAGTGAGGGGGACCAGGTATCGAATTCTTGAAAGAGCATAGAGCCCGCTGGTGATCTTGGAACGCACAAACTGGATATGGTTCGTCCACGATAAATGTTCATCCAAGACAACCCCCAAGAATTTCACGGATGTCGTTCTTGACAGGGAGCGTCCACAAAAATGCGATGTGTATTGGCTTAGGTTAAGTAATTTTTGGCGTGGGCGAAAGATTACATATGAGGTCTTACCTATGTTAGGAATGAGTTTGTTAGCTGTCAACCATGCGGAAAACTTAGTTAAAACGTTATCAGCCTTCACGAACAGCCCTGCAATAGTGGGGTCTTCAACAAAAATATTGGTGTCGTCGGCATATAAGAAACACTTCTCAGACAGACAGAGATGAAGGTCGTTAATATACATTGTGGAGACTATAGGGGGCGCCAGTAAGAGGCACCGAGGGCAAAGGAGCCGCCACGGGAGGGCGCGATGGAAAAAGGGTAAAAAGGAACGGCGGGGAGGTGGGGAGAGACTTGTGCGAGCGGCACGATCCAGGGAGCGGCCTTACTCTGTCCTCTGTCAAGGTACGAAATAAACCGTCTGATGTTTGACTGACCTTTCTTCGGTTCCTCCATGGGCAGGTTGGGCGGGGGTGGTCGGCGAGATGGGAAGGAATTCCCATAAATGGCGCGGTCGACAGGATTTTTTCGTTTTCTGCTGGTGAGGGTGCGAGGCGAGGTATGTTTGTAATTTTTCAATTTGGCTTTTCTTTTCTGGAGGCTGGAAGGAGCTTCGTGCTCTTGTCTCCACAGCAGTGACCGTAATTTGCACAGTGCATTAGCGTTACCGCTGGCTTTATCTTTTGTTGTTTTGTGTGTTCGTTCTTTTCGGGACGGAAACAACCTCGTGTTGTTGTCTCGAGGGGCAGTTAGCTCAGCCTGCCCGGTGCAGCGGAGTCGCCCCGGTTATCTTATCGAAATTATAGTATTTTTCACTTGCCTCGTGATTCGCACTGCCGGAGCATGCAGACAACGCCCGCCACCCCAAGGACCCACTCGTGTGCCCATCCGCATGGAGGAACGCAATAGGTTGGTTTCGACGTGTTCCCCCTTCATTTATGTGTAAAATCTCAGAGACCGTTCCCTTTAGTCGGCCGGACGCTCGACACTCAATGACTCGTGTAGTCTCGCCAATGGGGTTATGGTGTCTGCAGTGCCTTCCCCGTAGGACGTCTTAGCAGCGGTGCCTCCAGGGCCGTAGCCCGACTTCCTCCACGGCAGAGTTATTAGCAACGTGCAACCAAGTTGTGCGTGCTAATGACGGTGCGCATTGATGGTAGGTTGGTTTCGCCGCCGTAAGCATAGCCGCACGCGCCGTTACGACTTGCATTCGGGTGCTTTCCTTTCAGGGGCACGTGGACGATAAAGTCGTTGTCAGACTTCATAACTAGACGGCCTATCAGACCTACATAGGAATTGAAGTTGATGTCATAATCACGCGCATCCAGCTGGTTGCAGTGATAGGCGATGCGTCGCACGGGCTATTCCCGCCAGTGCTACACCCCCGCTTTCGCCCATATCTTCGAGCATATCGCTTACATAGCTCTGAAGCGATAGCGTGGAAAGATCGTACTTTCACGATATCTTTCTACTGAATCTCGTGTCTGCTAGATTGATTGCCGGCTTTCAGCTGTTTGGGACGAGCAAGCCATGCTTCGAATGTGTTGTTCTCCCAAGCATTTGATCCCTTCGTATTTGTGCAAAGGTTGATCACCGCAATTAGGGACCTACAAAGGCCCGCATTGCATCAGCTACGCGTGGATCCTTCCGGATCTGCTTTCAACTACGGCACTATGCGCATGCAGCGCACGCAGCACTTACTATTTTCGGTCACCAAAACCTGGTGCTCGCGATGTAGTTTATATTTCTGTGATTTCCGTTACGCGGACTTCCACATTTGTATTTGGGGAGTGCTTATCCAGGCACTCGCAGTGCGGAGTTTCCCTCTTACTGCTTTTCCCTCTAGTTTTTCCAGGTTCAGGATGTACCGACGCAGCAGGCCGCGCAGCAGACCACAATCGGATCCGGCGCCAGCCAGGCCTTGCCCGCGGCAGAAATCAGCGGCTACGTGGACGGTTGTCCACCAAGGTTATCCAGTGTCGTGGGCCTCGCACTCCAGGTGGTCGTCCCAGCCGCGCCCGCTCACGAGCGCCGACCCAGCCACCGCCCCTCTGCCTTTCCGGGGCCTGACGCTCGAGGAGAGGCACCCTGCGGACCCGCTTCAACCCCTCACGCCAGACGAGCAGCGTCTCCTCTGCCCCATTTGTAAAGTCCCGGAGTTCCACCGTGCCACCCATCGACGGGGAGACCTCCACCAGTCGCGCACCGAGCGAGCGCGCCCAGAACCCGTCGACGTCGCAACTGCCCTGGCTACTCTCCGCCGGCTCCGCCCAGAGCTGTTACGAGAAGCGGAGGGAGTAGCTGCACCCCCCAACCCCCAGGAGGACGACGTCCTCATCGACTTGGACGTGAATGAGGATCTCTGAAGACCCTGTGCTCTGGACTTGTGGGTGGGGGGATGTGGAGACTATAGGGGGCGCCAGTAAGAGGCACCGAGGGCAAAGGAGCCGCCACGGGAGGGCGCGATGGAAAAAGGGTAAAAAGGAACGGCGGGGAGGTGGGGAGAGACTTGTGCGAGCGGCACGATCCAGGGAGCGGCCTTACTCTGTCCTCTGTCAAGGTACGAAATAAACCGTCTGATGTTTGACTGACCTTTCTTCGGTTCCTCCATGGGCAGGTTGGGCGGGGGTGGTCGGCGAGATGGGAAGGAATTCCCATAACATAAGAAAAAGGAAGGGACCCAAAATTGACCCCTGAGAAGCGCCAGTTGATAAAGACTTAATAGAAAAATCATAGCCCGAGACATGAACATACTGCATTCTATTTTGCAAGTAGCTCTTTAGCAAAGTGAGCGGAAGCCCTCGAATTCCATACTTGTATGCCTTTTGTAGAAGTATTTTGTGATCAATTAAATCAAAGGCCTTTGTCAGGTCCACAAAAATGCCCATTGTAAGCAGTTTTTGTTCGATATTCTTCTTTATCTGTTCGGTTGCGTTTATTAATGCTAAAGTTGTGGATTTACCTTTGCGAAAGCCGAACTGGAGCGGATGTATTATCTTATGCCTGTTAAAGAATATTTCTAGTCGGTTAAGTATTAATTTTTCAAACACCTTGCTGACCGCAGGAAGTATCGATATGGGACGATAATTTCCTACATCCACTCTGGTTCCTTTTTTATGGACAGGTACAACCTTCCCCAGTTTAAGTTCGTCAGGAAATGTCACTTGTAAAAACATGCTATTTGCTAGCACTGACACTGGTTGGGCCAAGAGGTGTCCCACTTTTTTAAGAAGAGATGAAGATGTCAGGCCAGATGACTTTGAACTTTTGAGAGATCTTATAGTGGAAACCACTTGATTTGGTGTGGTTGGGTCAAGAAAGAAAGAATGCGGGTTTGATGGCGGAAGTGGAACTTCCAAACCTGTACTATTCAATAAAGGCACGCTCTTCCTTACATTAGTAAAATGGTAATTTAGCATGTTTGCCACTTTATCAGGAGCACTCACCAGTTCATTGTTATTTTGGAGTGAAATGTCAGTATGTGTCTGTCCATTACTTTTACCCAAAATGCGGTTGATTGTGTTCCACATGGTTTTGGGATTACCGTTGGTCTCGCTGAAAACCTTAGAAAAATAGTTACGTTGGGCGGCGCGCAGAACATTTCTGAGGGCACTGTTATAAGTAGTATAACGAGAAAGAAGGTCGTGATTGAATGGAGAACGGCGCATTTTAGTATTTAGATTATTTTTATGCTTAATGCTTTGAGAAATTGCATTGGTGATCCATGGTTGCCTAATCGTGCTACGCTTAATCAAAACTGAGGTTACGGTCGATTCTTTAATCAACCCAGAGAGTGTTGTAAGAAAGTAATTCATCTTTTCCCATGCGTCAGTATATGAGGAAAAATCCCATGTAAGCTGATGAAGGCGACTCTCGAGTGAAACAGGGCTAACATGTGTGCGTGTGCGATAGCCCAAATCACGTGAAGGTGTCCCCTTACGGCCAGCATATGTGAGCTCATGATCCGAGATGTCACACCCGGCAACCACAAAGGTCAGGTTATGACCACAACGATTAGTCACACATGGTCGAGAAGTGAGCCATTAGTGCCTCCTCCAAATCGAGTTGGCGAGCTAATTAACTGCTTAAATCTATGATTGGCAAGAATCTCCTGATATAATGAAACACTGGTATCGCTTCCTAGGAGATCAACAGGGTGTCCCAGAAAACGTGTCATTGAATTATAATAAAAAACTACACCACCTAGAGTCATGCGGTCAATGGCATTTGTTCTTACTGGGTTTTTGCCACCTCCTCGTGTGAATGTCGTGTAACGTAAATTTAATTATGTAAATTTTTGGGAGCTTAAGTCGTAAATTTGCCTAGTAAAGGTCACTTTTTTACCCCACCAATGTGAAGAGCGTGTCTAATTTAGTCAAATTAATGATAATTGACAGGGATATCCAGAAGCTATCCCATCGGAAAAAATAGCCGAACATCATGCTCTACGGAGGTCGCACAGAATAGCGCACGATGAATTTTTCAGCGCAATCTTTGTCAGTCCGACGAAAGGAGGTTGGAAACCCAGCCCTCCCCGACATCGCAGAAGGAGATAAAACAGGCACGGCTTATCACGTCCGACTTTCGCTGGGATAATCCTTTCCCTCTCCCAATTTTAGGAACTGTTACTTTTTCTACTATCACTCTGTGGGCTGGCTTCGGAACCTCCTTTCGTCGCACTGCGAGCGATTGCGCTCAAAAAGTCATCGCGCGCTATGGTCCGGTGCTCCGAAAAGCATGATATTCGGCTATTTTTTCCGATGGGATAGCTCGTGAGTATCACCGTGAATTATCACGAATCTGAGTGAATTCGGCACGCTCTTCATATTGGTGGGGTAGAAAAGTGACCTTTACTTTGCAAGATTTGGAATACAGCTTTTATATCATCAAAGTGCTTCCCCAAACTACGTGTATTAAGATGCAGTACCGATGTGAAGCTAAGGCATGCTTTATGCAGACAATCGAGTGAAATCAGGTCCATGAACACTATTAATCATGAGAAGCTACATCACCGCGACACACCACAATCGGGCGAGATCACTTGTTTGTTTAATGCGTACAACCTTGGCATCAGCATCATTGCGCATGAGAACGTGCCCATTTCTCACCCAAACAAAGCGGTAGTTCTTTTCCTTAGCCACGTCTTTCGCTTGTCGAAGAAGCAGCCTGTTGTACACAGTCAAGTTTCCACAGATAAAGGCAGACGAAAGATTTAAGTTGGTGTCGCCCCCCCCACCCCCGATATCTTGAGCATGTGTCGGTTACCAAGCCACGTGTCTCTGGTACGCGTCTTGTAATGACTCTGCCCTCATCTTCATCAACATGGGCATCACCGCAAGTCCCATAGGTATCGTCAGGCTGCCACGAGGAAGGTGGAACACTTGGTGGCGTTAAAAGGCACCGGCTGCTGGCAAGCGGGGTCTTTCTGCTCCGGCTCAGGGCTTTGATTAAAGGTCAGCTATGCCGATATCCCAAATAGTCGAAACGGTTGTGATATTCTGAAAGCCGACATCCAGCTCTCCCCAAAATGCACCTTCATTCTCTCAGTTCGGTACAGTACCATGTCAAAAAAATAGATAATTCATTCCGAAACACACATGGGCGCAGCCATTTTTATGACGTAGATGCACCCGAACGGGCATTGTGACGTTACGCGCCCATGTACGCGCCTTCGTACTTGCCAGTGGATTTCAGCTACGGCTTCTCACGGCTTCACGTATCTGTGCTTGAAGATGGCGGACAGCCGGGTTCCACCGTTCCGCGATAAGTAAACAGTGCAGCAGCTGCGAACTCATTCGCGAACCAACCTCTGTGCGATGTTGTGACTGGAATTCGTCGTTTGTGTTTTGTGAGCATGTACAATTTGTATTAAGTCTCGTCTGCGTTAGCCCCTTTACAGCACTTGCCCATTGTAGAGACTGACGTTTCGACAGCCGTGTTAGCAAGAAAATGCCGACAGCGTTTTATTCCTGCAGGAAAAAAATGTGCTGTGTATTTGAGAAACCGCATATTTACTATGGGACAAGTTTTACGTACGATTTATCAATGTGCAACAGCGTCGACGATGGTATGTAACGACGAGAGGCGTAAAACGAAATACAAATCACATTTTAAACTTTTTGTGGGATTCTGTGCATTTTCCAGAAGCTATCTTTGAATCACACCCCCACGCTGCGTTGTGTGGCACGCTACAAACTACTGCATTTTATGTCCAACACCTGGATATTGTTTGTAATGCACACCGTCGCACAAAAACATGCACACGAAAGCTCCAGTAGCCATGTGGTTGCACACTATGCAGACGCAAAAGAAGTACCAGAGCACATATTGCCACTTAGAAATTGTGTTTTTAGAAATGTGGTGTCTGAAGAGTTAGAGCATAGCATATATACTAGAAATCAGGTGCACCTTATCCTTCTGTAGAGGGCTCTTCCAATTCACAACTCAGCTCATGGGGTGTAAAAGTGTTAGAGGCAATTATGTGACTTGTCGTCCCGGGTGACATCACTGGCCATCCTCGGAATTAATTCCGTGCTCAGGAATTATTGTACAAATCACTTTGTATGTAGGACATGATAAGCAATATGTAAGTTGCAACCTTGTCTGCAGCATTCTCGATGGCCTCTTACCTTTACAGTTTGAGACACGTTACCAAACCATTTAAAAAGGGTACACTTACAGGGGCCGTGTAATTTGAGTTTTTAATTTATAAAAATATAAGTATACAATATGTAATATGAAATTTATATAAAATAAAAATAACATTTATAAAAATAATTTATAAAAAATAAATGAAGAAGCTTCATGGAAGCAATCCATTAGCATACCCATTGCACATGAAGCACAATTATATATGCTTGGACATCATCTAATTAATCTTCTGAACCATAGGTGTGGCTGCATACGAAAATTTTTATGCGCATGCTCTACCTTCCTATTCTTAAATGTGCACACGAACAACAGTGAATATATGTGAAGTGGCAAAAAGCAATGCTAGACTCTACCATCATTGTGCCCCTTTAACTTTTCCACATTTATTTCTGGTCAACAGGGAATATCTCACTAGAAAAGAAGACATTTGTGCATTGTTTGGCAAGCAAATAAATATATTTATTTACATTTTCCATCAATCAACAATGTTGTGACCTGGTGCAAATATTAATGTCAACAAGGAAAGTACTTACAAATTATTCCTATGTGCTGAAATGCAGATATGACAATTCTGTTTTTGTACCTCAGCACAGTACAGTTTGAAAATTAAGAAACTGCACAGCATCAGCAATCTTAAAGTATCTCAAGAGGGGAGTCACATAAAGCTCCAATAATAGACTAGGCAAACAAAGCTAAAAAAAACAAAGTACTTAAAAAAATCTGAATAATCGGTTGTCGTTGTGATATGTACTACTATGCGCAGTTCATGAATGGAACATGCTACCTCATTGCATTCCCTCCATGTGAGCACTAGCACAGGCAGCTTTTTAGGTCGCTTTTTTCGTGTTTTTCTATTGTCTTTTTTTGTTTTCTGTTTTTGCAATAGCAAGCATGGCCATAGCGAAACACAAGCAGCCAAGGACAGGATGAGACATCTGCAATGCGACTGCTAGCTCTCAACTGATATATTTATTAGCAGACTCTGGAATATACACATATATGCTGCTAAGCAAATGACAAGTTAACCAATAGAATAACAGACAAGAAAAAAGGGTTATATATCTTCCCCTCTCCTCATTCTATTTCACAGGCAGCCCTAGTATCATTCGGAGTGTGTCCGTGCGTTCCCTTTGAGATAACGTATCTCAGACAGAAGCAAATCCAACAGCAGACTGCTTACACGTGCAACTGTCTTGTATTTCTCTAACCACTTGTTATTTAACCGCTGCCTTGAGCTGTGTGTTCTGGAAATTTATGCAGCATCCAGAATCCCTGCAATGTGTTGCCATGTTTCTCGATGGCATCAAAAGTCTGTCCTTGGCTGCCTGTGTTTCACTATATCTCTCAGATACAAACTACCCCATTTCAACACAGTAGAAAACACAGATTTGTAAATAGCTTCTGTTGATTGCACTGTACATACCCCTCATATAAAGGATCATAGTGGATACTACATCTCGTGCGATAATGTCAGGACCACAAAAAAGCTAGATTTGAAACCACTCTTACGTCGTAGTAGTAGTATTTGTGTGAAGCTACGCAATTCCTGTCCTGAAAATAATTTAAACGATATGTTTTATCTGCCAGCGTGATGATCCCCTGAAAAGTAATTCACACTTGGCGGGAACTACCGGTTCTGAAACCTATCTCTGACATGTGTAGCCATCAGGGAGGAAACCCAAGGGCTGCGGTGGAAAAGACAAACACACACGGGCTATGTTCTCAATGTGTGTCAGCTGCTCTGGCTACTAAGAAGAACATGTTCCAAATTAATATAACATGGCTTGACATCATACGCCGGCGAAAGCTAACCAATAAAATTAGTAGTTAAATGTACAATGCGTAAGCACTTTCCATAACATGACAGTTCCCTTTCTGCATTTATGCGCTACCATTCAACCCACATAAACAGTGTACTGAATTTTTTTATAGCATTACACGTCGTTTGACAGAACTTGAACAAGATTACATAGCACACGATAGAAGTAGAGTGAACATAATGTGCAGAAAAAATGGCTAGGAAGCAAGTGAGCTGGTAAAGATGATGCATATGTAAAACCCTGAGACTAGGGAACACAAAGGGACGTGTTTGTGTTTGTCCCTTCGTGTTCCTAGTCTTGGGGTTTTACATCATGCATAATGTGCAGCCTTCCATTCACGCTTAATGGCCGTGGCAGTAATGCATGAGGGCCACTGCTAAGTTGTATTGAGAAACACCACTTTATGTTTGCCATGTCTAAATGAAACGTACCTGACCTGATCCAAATTAACCGTTCTGAGTCTGGAACACAGAAAGAGAAAAACGCAACACACGCCACAACATTAACAGATAGACAAATGAGCTGTGGCGAGCTCCACCTTGGGACAAAGTCAACAAGTAATTCACCAAAAGTCAATGAGCGCCTGAAATGTAACATCTCTGACTGGTAGCAGGACGGTCCACGTTCAATTCCTGGTGCTAGCACTGACTGGCTTTTTCATGAATTATTTATTGAAGTTTCAATGTACTTGAGAACCATTCGTCAACCATTGTATCCTCATGAGGTGATGAGGGCTTGTCATCTCAAAGAGACTCCCTTTCTGCCATGTGTCCTTATGGATGCTCATCACTGCAGAAAAAAAGAAAGAAAAAGCATTTAATGACAAGAAATGGATAGTCGTATTTACTCTATAATGATTGTGCACAACAGAAAGAAGACTTTCGCACAGAAGGCTGTACTTCTTGAGGTCTAACATCAAGTTACAAAATTCCAGAATATATGACATGTTGTAAGGTAGAGAATAAGTAGAGTTATTGAGTTGTCGAGTTGAGTTGAGGGGGAGTTGTACCCTTTTTTATTTTATTATACATGATTGTGTAATTATTTTTATGTCTGTAGCAATCCTCGCTCTCTACATTACAACATGTTTTATATATTCTGGGAGTTTGTAACTTCATGCTAGACATTAACAAGAGCAGCCTTGTGCACGAAAGTCTCGTCCCATTAAAATTTAGATGCTCTCAACAGTCTTCTTTCTGTTGTGAATCTCTATCGCAGCATACCTGCACATTGCTGTTCTACGTACTGTGACTTTGCAGTAAGAGTATGGACTTTGGGTAAAAAGACTACACAGTACTGCTCAGGTATTTTTGCCTATCAAACAGTATGTATGTATGCAGTATGCACACAGTATTTGTGCACCAGACCCACTAAAAATGTAGTGAATGTGGCATTGCCCACGGTAATGCACCAAGTTCAACACAATTATTGTGGAATCCAGGTATTTTAGCTTACATGTCAAGCCAGTACCACATCCAGTGTGAAGTTGTGACAAATAAATAGTTTCGATTTTTCTAAGCTCTCAGAACACAGACAGTGAATTAATAAGAGTAGACAATGTTAACATGAATTCTGGGCTATTCTTCAATTAAAGGTTCACAGATAGTAAAGGCACCTTCCTCAATGGACGTTGGTAACACTGAAAATTCTAAAACGTTATCAGAGGCGACATCAGCTTCTGTGTGTCAAAGGATTGTATGTCCAACAGTAATCCAAGTAACAGTAACGAAAATGTGCAAAAGACAAATTAACTGAACTAATGTAACGTACCTTCTATATCAGACAGTGAAGCTTGTAACAGCCCATCCACAGGAACCAGTGTCCAGACAGCAAAAGTGCTTGAACTGGGAGATTGCAGCTAATCGGAATGGCGACCTTTGTTTTCCACCCTGAAAGCACAGGTTGTAACTTTGAGGGCAGATTTAAAAGTGGTGTCAAGATGTCTGCATGCGAGTGCACATGAAAAGTTGAACATAGGTGAATACTCAAATTATAAAATCACACTGTCGTACCTGTTGGTGGAGGTAGACTGCAACTAACGTGCCAGCAATTTCTTCATGCACCAGATGCAAGCCAGATCATGCTTCATTTCCGCCTTCAGCGTGCACCTGTGACAATTCAGAAGTTAGATTATCAATACTATTGTGTTGTTAATCGTGGTTATATCAGAGTAAGCGCAGTAGGACAGCTGCACAATCGATTCATTAGGCTTGCTATTTTTTATATCTGAACCTCGACTTACCTTTTTTGCTCTCGTTTTTTGCCTGATCCTCCGTGGCACGTTCAAAATGTTGTGCGTCGGGCACCTCAGATTTTCATCCGACGATTTCGTGCCGATATTCCAAATTGCCTCTGGAGTCGCGCGTAACCTATGATAACATTCGTTGACGAAATCCTTGCAGTGGAAATTAGCAGGCACCACTGTCAGCCAAGAGCTTCGCACTGCTTGGTCTTTTGGCAGCTTATAAAAGGTAACACTTTAATGCTCCGATGAATTGTTCTAACAGCCTAGCACGTAGCACCGTCGCATCTTCGACAACTTCGCCGTGGCATATCGCTCCAGCCCATAAAAGGCAAGGTCAGAACAAGGAAGTGCACTTTCCAAACGACGCCGTGCCAAAAAAAATATTCACATGCTTTGTTTCCGGCTTAGCAATAACATAACAGCTGTTCCCTTATGTACGATGCACAGAGGACGAAACGAAAGAAGCCAAGCGGCGAAGCCAAGAGTCCATGCCAAGCCAAAGACAGATAAACCGAGAGCAGTGACGTCGGTGCGCCCGTGCGCAGGGTTTGCCGACGGTCTGACGGCCGGGCGTGGGAACTAAAAAACTGTTTTCTAAAAAACTACGAACAGTTGGAGCAAGATATTTCGCACACATATTCAGTGTTAGGTAATGAACACACAGCGCGAGTATCGCTCAGTTCTGCGGCACTTCAAAATCGGCATATCTGACCTTTAAACATCTCATTTTTGTAGAGGTTGTCGTTATGCTTGCCCTGGAGGGCCACTACACTCTCTTTGAACCGTACAATGATAGTGGGGTGTGTGTCATTATTGGACGGGAGTCGGTGCGCGGCTTCAATATCCGACGATGCTTTCCGACTTTCAGTTTAGACGCGACATGATTCAGAAGTTCGATCATGTCTTCCTTTGCGTTCGCAGGAACCCCACGAATCTCAAGGTTGTTTCGCCTCGTATACTGCTCGATATCACTGACGTGTGATTTTAGTGTGGCGATTTCTTCATCCTTCTGTGATATGCTATTCTGAAGATTTGAAGTGCAAGCTGACATCTGTCTTAACGTGCCTGACTTATTGTTGACACGACGATCGATATCCTCGTGCTTTCGTGATTCCACCTTACTTTCCAACGTATCCATTCTTTCATGGACCGCCGAGACTTTTTGCCCGATCGAACGGACTTCTTGCAAGATCGCCGTGAGCATTAGATCCCGAGTCTCAGTATTGTGACTCCCTGTGTCATGAACTTTACATGTTTGACAGACCCAGGTCTCACGTTCTTTACCAGACATGGTTCTGAATGAGTTTTTTGTAATGCCTGAGCATCTGCCAAAATGATATGTATTCCCACATTCCGCGCACATGATTCCCTCTTTGTCAATAGGTTGCATACCATGACAGACATACATCACTGTCCTTCTCAGCCATATGGACGCGCAAAGTAGACCAAAACAGTCTCGTGGGGAGATCACAATATAAGAAGGATTACAATATATTACAATACAAATCACAAGCGCTTACCTAGAAAGATAAGGCAGCTTGAGTCAGATATGTACTCGGTACTGTCTCCCCACAAGACTGTAGTGCGAAGCGGTGATGCAGCGTCTTATAACGATTCAACTCCGTCGGACATGATGGTAGCATGAGGAAATGGCGACGTCAAGTGCAGGCGGGGCAGAACTGCAGGCGGCGTAGATACCAAGGTCCGCCAAAGTAGATGGAGAGTACCGGCTAGAAAGGTAAGGCAGCTTGAGTCAGATATGTACACGGTACTGTCTCCCCACAAGACTGTAGTGCGAAGCGGTGATGCAGCGTCTTATAACGATTCAACTTCGTCGGACATGACGGTAGCATGAGGAAATGGCGACGTCAAGTGCAGGCGGGGCAGAACTGCAGGCGGCGTAGATACCAAGGTCGGCCAAAGTAGATGGACAGTACCGGCTAGAAAGGTAAGGCAGCTTGAGTCAGATATGTACACGGTACTGTCTCCCCACAAGACTGTAGTGCGAAGCGGTGATGCAGCGTCTTATAACGATTCAACTCCGTCGGACATGACGGTAGCATGAGGAAATGGCGACGTCAAGTGCAGGCGGGGCAGAACTCCAGGCGGCATAGATACCAAGGTCGGCCAAAGTAGATGGACAGTACCGGCTAGAAAGGTAAGGCAGCTTGAGTCAGATATGTACACGGTAGGTACTGTCTCCCCACAAGACTGTAGTGCGAAGCGGTGATGCAGCGTCTCATAACGATTCAACTCCGTCGGACATGATGGTAGCATGAGGAAATGGTGACGTCAAGTGCAGGCGGGGCAGAACTGCAGGCGGCGTAGATACCAAGGTCGGCCAAAGTAGATGGACAGTACCGACTAGAAAGGTAAGGCACCTTGAGTCAGATATGTACACGGTAGGTACTGTCTCCCCACAAGACTGTAGTGCAAAGCGGTGATGCAGCGTCTCATAACGATTCAACTCCGTCGGACATGATGGTAGCATGAGGAAATGGCGACGTCAAGTGCAGGCGGGGCAGGACTGCAGGCGGCGTAGATACCAAGCTCGGCCAAAGTAGATGGACAGTACCGGCTAGAAAGGTAAGGCAGCTTGAGTCAGATATGTACACGGTAGGTACTCTCTCACCACAAGACTGTAGTGCGAAGCGGTGATGCAGCGTCTCATAACGATTCAACTCCGTCGGACATGATGGTAGCATGAGGAAATGGCGACGTCAAGTGCACGCGGGGCAGAACTGCAGGCGGCGTAGATACCAAGGTCGGCCAATGTAGATGGACAGTACCGGCTAGAAAGGTAATGCAGCTTGAGTAAGATATGTACACGGAGGTACTGTCTCCCCACAAGACTGTAGTGCGAAGCGGTGATGCAGCGTCTCATAACGATTCAACTCCGTCGGACATGATGGTAGCATGAGGAAATGGCGACGTCAAGTGCAGGCGGGGCAGAACTGCAGGCGGCGTAGATACCAAGGTCGGCCAAAGTAGATGGACAGTACCGGCTAGAAAGGTAAGGCAGCTTGAGTCAGATATGTACACGGTAGGTACTGTCTCCCCACAAGACTGTAGTGCGAAGCGGTGATGCAGCGTCTCATAACGATTCAACTCCGTCGGACATGATGGTAGCATGAGGAAATGGCGACGTCAAGTGCAGGCGGGGCAGAACTGCAGGCGGCGTAGATACCAAGGTCGGCCAAAGTAGATGGACAGTACCGGCTAGAAAGGTAAGGCAGCTTGAGTCAGATATGTACACGGTAGGTACTGTCTCCCCACAAGACTGTAGTGCGAAGCGGTGATGCAGCGTCTCATAACGATTCAACTCCGTCGGACATGATGGTAGCATGAGGAAATGGCGACGTCAAGTGCAGGCGGGGCAGAACTGCAGGCGGCGTAGATACCAAGGTCGGCCAAAGTAGATGGACAGTACCGGCTAGAAAGGTAAGGCAGCTTGAGTCAGATATGTACACGGTAGGTACTGTTTCCCCACAAGACTGTAGTGCGAAGCGGTGATGCAGCGTCTCATAACGATTCAACTCCGTCGGACATGATGGTAGCATGAGGAAATGGCGACCTCAAGTGCAGGCGGGGCAGAACTGCAGGCGGCGTAGATACCAAGGTCGGCCAAAGTAGATGGACAGTACCGGCTAGAAAGGTAAGGCAGCTTGAGTCAGATATGTACACGGTAGGTACTGTTTCCCCACAAGACTGTAGTGCGAAGCTGTGATGCAGCGTCTCATAACGATTCAACTCCGTCGGACATGACGGTAGCATGAGGAAATGGCGACGTCAAGTGCAGGCGGGGCAGAACTCCAGGCGGCATAGATACCAAGGTCGGCCAAAGTAGATGGACAGTACCGGCTAGAAAGGTAAGGCAGCTTGAGTCAGATATGTACACGGTAGGTACTGTCTCCCCACAAGACTGTAGTGCGAAGCGGTGATGCAGCGTCTCATAACGATTCAACTCCGTCGGACATGATGGTAGCATGAGGAAATGGTGACGTCAAGTGCAGGCGGGGCAGAACTGCAGGCGGCGTAGATACCAAGGTCGGCCAAAGTAGATGGACAGTACCGACTAGAAAGGTAAGGCACCTTGAGTCAGATATGTACACGGTAGGTACTGTCTCCCCACAAGACTGTAGTGCAAAGCGGTGATGCAGCGTCTCATAACGATTCAACTCCGTCGGACATGATGGTAGCATGAGGAAATGGCGACGTCAAGTGCAGGCGGGGCAGGACTGCAGGCGGCGTAGATACCAAGGTCGGCCAAAGTAGATGGACAGTACCGGCTAGAAAGGTAAGGCAGCTTGAGTCAGATATGTACACGGTAGGTACTCTCTCACCACAAGACTGTAGTGCGAAGCGGTGATGCAGCGTCTCATAACGATTCAACTCCGTCGGACATGATGGTAGCATGAGGAAATGGCGACGTCAAGTGCACGCGGGGCAGAACTGCAGGCGGCGTAGATACCAAGGTCGGCCAATGTAGATGGACAGTACCGGCTAGAAAGGTAATGCAGCTTGAGTAAGATATGTACACGGAGGTACTGTCTCCCCACAAGACTGTAGTGCGAAGCGGTGATGCAGCGTCTCATAACGATTCAACTCCGTCGGACATGATGGTAGCATGAGGAAATGGCGACGTCAAGTGCAGGCGGGGCAGAACTGCAGGCGGCGTAGATACCAAGGTCGGCCAAAGTAGATGGACAGTACCGGCTAGAAAGGTAAGGCAGCTTGAGTCAGATATGTACACGGTAGGTACTGTCTCCCCACAAGACTGTAGTGCGAAGCGGTGATGCAGCGTCTCATAACGATTCAACTCCGTCGGACATGATGGTAGCATGAGGAAATGGCGACGTCAAGTGCAGGCGGGGCAGAACTGCAGGCGGCGTAGATACCAAGGTCGGCCAAAGTAGATGGACAGTACCGGCTAGAAAGGTAAGGCAGCTTGAGTCAGATATGTACACGGTAGGTACTGTCTCCCCACAAGACTGTAGTGCGAAGCGGTGATGCAGCGTCTCATAACGATTCAACTCCGTCGGACATGATGGTAGCATGAGGAAATGGCGACGTCAAGTGCAGGCGGGGCAGAACTGCAGGCGGCGTAGATACCAAGGTCGGCCAAAGTAGATGGACAGTACCGGCTAGAAAGGTAAGGCAGCTTGAGTCAGATATGTACACGGTAGGTACTGTTTCCCCACAAGACTGTAGTGCGAAGCGGTGATGCAGCGTCTCATAACGATTCAACTCCGTCGGACATGATGGTAGCATGAGGAAATGGCGACCTCACGTGCAGGCGGGACAGAACTGCAGGCGGCGTAGATACCAAGGTCGGCCAAAGTAGATGGACAGTACCGGCTAGAAAGGTAAGGCAGCTTGAGTCAGATATGTACACGGTAGGTACTGTTTCCCCACAAGACTGTAGTGCGAAGCGGTGATGCAGCGTCTCATAACGATTCAACTCCGTCGGACATGATGGTAGCATGAGGAAATGGCGACGTCAAGTGCAGGCGGGGCAGAACTGCAGGCGGCGTAGATACCAAGGTCGGCCAAAGTAGATGGACAGTACCGACTAGAAAGGTAAGGCACCTTGAGTCAGATATGTACACGGTAGGTACTGTCTCCCCACAAGACTGTAGTGCAAAGCGGTGATGCAGCGTCTCATAACGATTCAACTCCGTCGGACATGATGGTAGCATGAGGAAATGGCGACGTCAAGTGCAGGCGGGGCAGGACTGCAGGCGGCGTAGATACCAAGGTCGGCCAAAGTAGATGGACAGTACCGGCTAGAAAGGTAAGGCAGCTTGAGTCAGATATGTACACGGTAGGTACTCTCTCACCACAAGACTGTAGTGCGAAGCGGTGATGCAGCGTCTCATAACGATTCAACTCCGTCGGACATGATGGTAGCATGAGGAAATGGCGACGTCAAGTGCACGCGGGGCAGAACTGCAGGCGGCGTAGATACCAAGGTCGGCCAAAGTAGATGGACAGTACCGGCTAGAAAGGTAAGGCAGCTTGAGTCAGATATGTACACGGTAGGTACTGTCTCCCGACAAGACTGTAGTGCGAAGCGGTGATGCAGCGTCTCATAACGATTCAACTCCGTTGGACATGATGGTAGCATGAGGAAATGGCGACCTCAAGTGCAGGCGGGGCAGAACTGCAGGCGGCGTAGATACCAAGGTCGGCCAAAGTAGATGGACAGTACCGGCTAGAAAGGTAAGGCAGCTTGAGTCAGATATGTACACGGTAGGTACTGTCTCCCCACAAGACTGTAGTGCGAAGCGGTGATGCAGCGTCTCATAACGATTCAACTCCGTCGGACATGATGTTAGCATGAGGAAATGGCGACGTCAAGTGCAGGCGGGGCAGAACTGCAGGCGGCGTAGATATCAAGGTCGGCCAAAGTAGATGGACAGTACCGGCTAGAAAGGTAAGGCAGCTTGAGTCAGATATGTACACGGTAGGTACTGTCTCCCCACAAGACTGTAGTGCGAAGCGGTGATGCAGCGTCTCATAACGATTCAACTCCGTCGGACATGATGGTAGCATGAGGAAATGGCGACCTCAAGTGCAGGCGGGGCAGAACTGCAGGCGGCGTAGATACCAAGGTCGGCCAAAGTAGATGGACAGTACCGGCTAGAAAGGTAAGGCAGCTTGAGTCAGATATGTACACGGTAGGTACTGTCTCCCCAAAAGAGTGTAGTGCGAAGCGGTGATGCAGCGTCTCATAACGATTCAACTCCGTCGGACATGATGGTAGCATGAGGAAATGGCGACGTCAAGTGCAGGCGGGGCAGAACTGCAGGCGGCGTAGATATCAAGGTCGGCCAAAGTAGATGGACAGTACCGACTAGAAAGGTAAGGCAGCTTGAGTCAGATATGTACACGGTAGGTACTGTCTCCCCACAAGACTGTAGTGCGAAGCGGTGATGCAGCGTCTCATAACGATTCAACTCCGTCGGACATGATGGTAGCATGAGGAAATGGCGACGTCAAGTGCAGGCGGGGCAGAACTGCAGGCGGCGTAGATATCAAGGTCGGGCAAAGTAGATGGACAGTACCGGCTAGAAAGGTAAGGCAGCTTGAGTCAGATATGTACACGGTAGGTACTGTCTCCCCACAAGACTGTAGTGCGAAGGGGTGATGCAGCGTCTCATAACGATTCAACTCCATCGGACATGATGGTAGCATGAGGAAATGGCGACGTCAAGTGCAGGCGGGGCAGAACTGCAGGCGGCGTAGATACCAAGGTCGGCCAAAGTAGATGGACAGTACCGGCTAGAAAGGTAAGGCAGCTTGAGTCAGATATGTACACGGTAGGTACCTACTGTCTCCCCACAAGACTGTAGTGCGAAGCGGTGATGCAGCGTCTCATAATGATTCAACTCCGTCGGACATGATGGTAGCATGAGGAAATGGCGACGTCAAGTGCAGGCGGGGCAGAACTGCAGGCGGCGTAGATACCAAGGTCGGCCAAAGTAGATGGACAGTACCGGCTAGAAAGGTAAGGCAGCTTGAGTCAGATATGTACACGGTAGGTACTGTCTCCCCACAAGACTGTAGTGCGAAGCGGTGATGCAGCGTTTCATAACGATTCAACTCCGTCGGACATGATGGTAGCATGAGGAAATGGCGACGTCAAGTGCAGGCGGGGCAGAACTGCAGGCGGCGTAGATACCAAGGTCGGCCAAAGTAGATGGACAGTACCGGCTAGAAAGGTAAGGCAGCTTGAGTAAGATATGTACACGGAGGTACTGTCTCCCCACAAGACTGTAGTGCGAAGCGGTGATGCAGCGTCTCATAACGATTCAACTCCGTCGGACATGATGGTAGCATGAGGAAATGGCGACGTCAAGTGCAGGCGGGGCAGAACTGCAGGCGGCGTAGATACCAAGGTCGGCCAAAGTAGATGGACAGTACCGGCTAGAAAGGTAAGGCAGCTTGAGTAAGATATGTACACGGAGGTACTGTCTCCCCACAAGACTGTAGTGCGAAGCGGTGATGCAGCGTCTCATAACGATTCAACTCCGTCGGACATGATGGTAGCATGAGGAAATGGCGACGTCAAGTGCAGGCGGGGCAGAACTGCAGGCGGCGTAGATATCAAGGTCAGGCAAAGTAGATGGACAGTACCGGCTAGAAAGGTAAGGCAGCTTGAGTCAGATATGTACACGGTAGGTACTGTCTCCCCACAAGACTGTAGTGCGAAGGGGTGATGCAGCGTCTCATAACGATTCAACTCCATCGGACATGATGGTAGCATGAGGAAATGGCGACGTCAAGTGCAGGCGGGGCAGAACTGCAGGCGGCGTAGATACCAAGGTCGGCCAAAGTAGATGGACAGTACCGGCTAGAAAGGTAAGGCAGCTTGAGTCAGATATGTACACGGTAGGTACCTACTGTCTCCCCACAAGACTGTAGTGCGAAGCGGTGATGCAGCGTCTCATAATGATTCAACTCCGTCGGACATGATGGTAGCATGAGGAAATGGCGACGTCAAGTGCAGGCGGGGCAGAACTGCAGGCGGCGTAGATACCAAGGTCGGCCAAAGTAGATGGACAGTACCGGCTAGAAAGGTAAGGCAGCTTGAGTCAGATATGTACACGGTAGGTACTGTCTCCCCACAAGACTGTAGTGCGAAGCGGTGATGCAGCGTTTCATAACGATTCAACTCCGTCGGACATGATGGTAGCATGAGGAAATGGCGACGTCAAGTGCAGGCGGGGCAGAACTGCAGGCGGCGTAGATACCAAGGTCGGCCAAAGTAGATGGACAGTACCGGCTAGAAAGGTAAGGCAGCTTGAGTAAGATATGTACACGGAGGTACTGTCTCCCCACAAGACTGTAGTGCGAAGCGGTGATGCAGCGTCTCATAACGATTCAACTCCGTCGGACATGATGGTAGCATGAGGAAATGGCGACGTCAAGTGCAGGCGGGGCAGAACTGCAGGCGGCGTAGATACCAAGGTCGGCCAAAGTAGATGGACAGTACCGGCTAGAAAGGTAAGGCAGCTTGAGTCAGATATGTACACGGTACTGTCTCCCCACAAGACTGTAGTGTAAAGCGGTGATGCAGCGTCTTATAACGATTCAACTCCGTCGGACATGACGGTAGCATGAGGAAATGGCGACATCAAGTGCAGGCGGGGCAGAACTGCAGGCGGCGTAGATACCAAGGTCGGCCAAAGTAGATAGGCAGTACCGGCTAGAAATATAGGGCAGCTTGAGTCAGATATGTACTCGGTACTGTCTCCCCACAAGACTGTCTCTGACTCAGCCATATCCTTGCAAAGGCAAGAAAAGTGTTTGTTTTCTTGTATGTCTATAAAATGAGATGAGGTGCAGTAACTTGTAACTTTCAAATATCTTTAAAAATAAATAGCGTATTTACTCGCATAATTTGTGCACCCCCACTTTTTCACTACAAAAGTTGTGAAAATAAAAATTCGCGTAATTTGCGCACTCCTACTTTCGTGCGCGACATCATCGCGTTATGCGGATGACACGAACGAGCCGAGGACGCGACAGAGGTCGTTCCCCCGGGGCACATGCTGCTCCTTCTTTGGAAAGAGGAGGGAGATCCTCACCACGAATTCCCTACATCATGTTGTGCAATGCAAGCAATGAATCTCCCTTTGGTGGAGGAGATAAGATCAAAGGGAGTACACGGCACGGGACCTTATATCTGTTTTGACCTTTTTACCCCCCCCTCCCCCCGCAACAATGAAGCGCGAAGCTGTGTGACATGTCACTGGCTTAGGAAAGCAACGACCACAACACGTGGAGGGAACATATCAGGAAAAGTTCGGGCAACATTACGCGTCAGCATTCCGCAAGGCGGCTTCACCTAACGCATGCGTGCTTTAGGAGAAGCTCGCTTTAGAAAAAGCGTTGAAAGCACGTGCTGGGCCTTTTGAACCATCTCCCAAATTTCGGCAGCATTGACGAAAAATGAAGAGACAAGATCGTTACGACCGACCTCTTTCACTGACAGTAATGTAAAATGAACAGTCACTGTCTATTTTCTTGCCTAAATTTTTATTTTGGTGTAATTCTTTTGAAATGAATTTCGGATGATACGAATATTTTCCGCTACCCCGTGAGATTCGTATCATCGAGATTCTACTGTATTATTCACCTGAAGGCCCATATTTTAACAGAAACTTAACATCTTTTAACAGATTTTGCACACGTTTTTCAAGTCGTCTTGTTAATGCCTCGCGTAATTTGCGCACCCCAACCTTTGCGTCATTTTTGGTAAAAAAAGTGCGCAAATTATGCGAGTAAATACGATTTTTCTCATTCACAGATTGCATTTCTTGACTCTGATTAAACTCCTATGCTCTTGAAAGATGTTTACGAACAAGCGTTCGTATCAACTTGTCATTGAAACTAAAGTCGACCGACTAGAACTTCTTAGTACAATCTTGAAGTGAGAAGTCACAGCACAGAAGAATTCCTACATATAGAGAGTAGACTACAGAGGTAGAGGACCCAAAGCCTTGAAGTCGCTTGTGGTTGTAGTAAAATGATCCTGCTGGGTGGATATTGGTATAACTCTTTGCAGGTCATATGCTGTAGCTGTCAAAGTAAGAAATCTTGTCCTTTGAAATGTGACATATTCACACGCCATCACACGTAGAGACCATGTGCAGCTTTTTTACTAGCAATAGGGGTTTTTCATAAGTCGGCGCCATCTAGTATAAGGCAAGCTAGCTACGCTCTGGCAGCGCGCGTCCGACATATTTTTGGCAAGGATGGAAGTGTAGCCCCCGCGCGGGTTGCACGGCTCTGTTTCAGGCGCGCGTCTGGGGTGACCTTTTGTCGTCCGCCGCCTAGGACTTGGTCTGCTTTCTCTTTGAAGCATCGCTGTTTTCATGAGTGAATCTCATCAGCATTTCTAATGTCAGTCTGTTGTTGCGTGCCCTTCTGCAGCCAGCCTGGCATCAGAGGCACTGAAGAAAACAAGGCGTGTGTACGAACTGTTTGACGCAAAAGTTTCTTGATACATGGCTTTCCAAATAACTATCATCAGAAGCGTTCTGTTGCCATTCTCAATACACAAACTATAAATACCAGGAACACTGTAGGATAGTAGGAAACATCCGCGAAAGCATGCAACACAGTAGGATCCCACGTTCGAAATACACGACTGATCTTGAAATGTGCATAAGAAACACAATAAAATATGCAAAAATATAGTGAACTGTACCTGAAAGTTGACAACGCGACGCGGATGGAAGTTGAAAGGGCTGCGTAGAACTCCTATTCTTATGCGTAGAACTCTTCCATTCTTCTTTCATACAAAGTTGACTTTTCTATACTTGTTGATCTCAAGCACACAGGGTGTTCCAGACAGAAAGAAAGAGCACCATGACAGCTTTGTTAGATTTCCCGCAAAGGTTATAGTCAGAAGAACATTTGCTTGCATGACTGGGTTGAGTGATCAGTCTTCCTAGTCGAAAGCAAGATGATCATACAGCATAATGTTTCCTTCTTATATGCAGCTAGGGCTAGAGGTATGTTTTTTCACTTTAGTTTGTGGAGCAAATTCATGTACCCCTTAGAATAGGTATCCTTCTGAAAACCAGTCACTTGTGTGCTGCTGTCCTCTGACATCAAGCAGTGCTCTTTTACGCTTAAAATTTTCAAGCCTGAAAGGATTCTGCTGCCAGTTGCTGTGGCAGGCGTCACTCCTCGCCATCAATATTGTCAATTTGAATGGAACCCTTTCACTGCAGAGGTAATCAAGGATCACCTGTGACTGATTGGGGATGATGGTCCTGTATATGATCTCCGAATCTCGGAGAAAGTGCCCACTAGTACAGTTTGAGCCACTTGCACACGTCAACAACAGCAACTTTATTACAAGATGATGGCTGGCGAGTTTCATCACAGATACAGTACAATACGGCAAAAAAATCTACAGTATGTTTTTCGATCTCATTGGGGCCAGCTACCAAGTGGAATTCATCTGTGGTTTGATGGAGAACCACCCTGATATCAACACCATTTGCTGACACAACACCATGCTTTTGCTGCTGACTGATTTCACTGAAGATGGGACCATAAAGATCACAGAGTGGTCTTTAAGAGTGCACTACTCATGGCTGACCTTTTCGGTTGGCCCAAACAAGAGACTAAATTTAAACCTGGCATTGATTTTTTGATGTCCACAACTTACACATAGGGTGGAGTAAGTTCATGAAAATATGTAGCCTGTTATTTTTGGCTCGTACGAAATAAATATATGGTTTAAAACCACAGTACTTTATGGATCATTTCTCAAAGGTTTGAGGATTCAGTTAAGGAATTATGGTACAATTTAGGTGATTATTGACTTCTATTAACAAAACATTTCTCTCTTCAACATAGACCACCTTACCCTATATAGTAGCGCTAGCGTAGTAATGGTTCCGGCTGTTTCCAGCCAAAACGAGAGCTGCGCATGCATTGTGTACACTGTGTACACTCATGCAAATGGACCATATGCAGACTATTTCAAAAAGTTTAATGCAAAAAACACTCCTACATGAGGCCATGATGCGCGAGCACAGTTGCCCATACACGTATGGCTAGAACATAACATTTTCCTCACCCTTAAAGAGACCGTGAAAGGATATTTGACAAGTGTACAAGGATTTGCAATTTGTTCCTCGTTCTAAAGCACTCACTCTGTGGAAGATGAAGTTGAATAGAGTTCAAATAAAATATTCGATATTAACTTTTGCTTCAGTGGGGAAGATTCCCTCCACTGTCATCGTATGTCCGAGATAGACAAATGAACTCTTGAAAAATTGGCATACCCATTCTCTTAGTGTTATGTTGTACAGCTGTAACACTCTTTCTACAGTTCTTTGTTACTCACCCATATTTCCGACAGTGACAATCACTTGGCTAATATAGCGACCAGCGTTCGGGATTCATTTCAAAATTTTGTTCACTAGTGACTGTAAAATAGCCGGAACACCGGAAATGCCAAATAGAAGTCTTTGAAGCTGGAGTAGTCCAAGATGCGTGCTCACCGTAAACAACAGTTTGCTTTCTATATCAAGAAGTTGTTGCTATGCTTGCGACAAGTCGAGAACACAGAAAACCTTTCCACCAGCCAATACAGGTCCTGTGGTAGAGGATAGTGGTCAGCCATCAGAGCAGGATCAACCTGACCTTGTAGTCTCCACATAGCCTTAGTAGCCTGAGTCAAATTCCTTCTTTCTTAGAAACCACGATTAGCGGTGTTGCCCAATCGCTTTTCATAACTATCTTCAATATTCCATCTCTTCCAGTTCTCCAACTTCTTTGTGACTGGGTCTTTCATAGCGAAGGGTATCAGTTGTGCCTCAGCAAACACTGGTTGACCGCCCGCCATAACAACGCCTCGGGCTTTCATCATACCTGGTGTGCCTCTGAATACACCAGGATAGACTCTGCTCAAAATTTCCAATGTTTCCTCCGCTGGTCGTTCCGTAGAATTGCTCCATACATTTTTCCTGTCTAACTGGGGTTTCTCTAACCAGTTTCTTCCCATTACAGCAGGCATCGGCTTGGCTTGGACTTATACTACTATCAAAGGCAATCCCACTTTATTGCACTCTGGTCGACATTGACACTTGCTTTTCCGAGAACTTTCAGCTTCTCCTCGGTATAAGTACGCAGAGATAAGTTTTCTTCTATGCATTCAGTGCCCGGCAAATAGCCTCGATCCAGTGTTTCAGGCATGATTTCAGGCAGTTTTAGGCAGTCTATCAGCATGGGAACTGTAATCCCTTCAATGTTCACGCCTACACTATGTCGGAATAAAATACTGTGTGACAACTTAAAGCTTCTGTCTCGTCATCCATGGTCTCGACGTACATGACTGTCTTTGTTATAGTTTTCTTCTTGCAAACTGCTTGCAAGTGTTCCTTTTTGTGGCAGGACTGACACGTATGGTTGTTGCACCAACATTTGTCATCGTGATGACGTTTTCCGCAATGCCGACATTCACTCCTTTCCTCAGATTCCCTTTCTTGGCGAGTTGCCGTGTCTTTCCCAGGCGGAAATTTTCTGCAAGTGGAACCACTTGCAAGTGGTTTATGAAACCTTTCCCACTTTGGAGAACCACTTTGGGAATATCCACTTTAGGGAAAACCACTTGCAAGCGGTTCCACTTTGGGAAACCACTTGCAAGTGGTTTATGAAACCTTTCCCACAATGGGGAACCACTTGCAGGTGGTTCCACTTCCGCAGCCCAATTATAGTCAGCCACAGACGTCTATTTAACTGCATAGCACTTTTATTTCTCATTTTTACACTCTCAGCTGGTTTTAAAGCAATGTGAAACAGCACTGAAGTACAAAGACAGAAGCAGATACTAAATGAACTCCAACAATTCATTTCATGCTGTCAGGGAAATATGTGAAATGCACTTATTCACTTATTTGCACTGGTGTCATCCAGTATTCCAAGTTTTACAGCAAAGGGAGCAATAGACACAGAAAAATGGCATCAAGAATATCGCAGCTTGTGCAGTTTTGATATTCACTGCTACGATCTAATTTAAAAGGCGGTAGTTCACACAAAAGCCAACGGGCAGAGCTGCCATGGTACCATGTACCTGACAGATGTTCGCTATTCGTACAGGTCCCAGTTGCAAATGAGTCACAGCAAGCATTTTGCCAATGAGGAAGCGTGAGAGAAGGCACTTGCTAACAGACAGCAGTGACCGGAGCTCTGATGTCAGAGCCCGACGGGTACATGTATTCAAGGGCTTAATTTCGCCAAGAATGACACATAAAAAAGTAGAAAAGATGGGTTTCCCTCCACACTCAGTGTTCAACATAAGACAGCAGTGTTCAACACAAGAAGGAAAAGGAATCTAGTCTGTCAACTACGTACACCGTTGGAGATAATGAAATGCAATAGTGTGCCAGGAGAAACACTGCAGTGTAGTGAGTACGATGGATTATATTATCTGTCGCAAGCAGGGAGCGTGACCTCACTGTGTCCAGCCTTTCTATCCTTGGCGCACTGATATTTGGAGAGCTGACAGACTAGATTTCCTTTCCCTTCTTAAGTTGAATATGAGTATAGTGCGCAATACAGTCTGTACATGAAGCTATAAAAAATGTCCATCAAAATAACACGACATGTCACCACAAATCTTTCAAGCAAAGAGTACATGGTGGCAACCTCTAAAAGTGCATCAATTGCTGTGTGCACATACATATTTCTTGGATAGACATTTATTTTTGAGGAAGGATTCCGCAAAAAAATCACCACAAAGGTTATGGTATATCCTTAACGTTTGGGATGTCAGGAACATGTGTATGACATAGCTCGTTCCATCTAGAGCTACACAGATTTTATTCAAACAAATTTATTATGAAGCAAGCACTTCGCCTCTTTTAAGCGAAAGGGCACTGAAAGCAACACACTGCTGACATCATCTGGCAAGGGAGAATGCAGGTTTTGAAGCAGACAACAATGCTGGGTGAAGTCACGGTATCCTCCTCCGGACGAACCGCCGTAGTATGGAGCTCTGTTTTCTGCTCTTCGCATTTCTGTTTCGGTTTGCAATTGTCATAATTTAGAAACTAATTACTCGTGCAAAATGAATGTGAGCATTGTATTCGGTATCGAGGGGTGGTTCGTGCTCGGTATGATGCTCACCTAATTTTTCTCAAATCCTTGCGAAGTATCCCATTTAATTCACTTCAATTGCAGTAAAGTTTGAAGTGTAAGTTTAGAGTCAACGAGCTTTGGACAAAATTTTCACTTGTCCTTAGTAATGGGCATTGCATGCCAACACAGGGCACACTTTTATTTGTTGCCAACAGAGGAGGAACTCATGGCGTCAAAGGAAACAAAAATGCAGCAAAACTTGAAACATTACACTTGGTACACCAAATAATGAACCTCACACATCTGGTTAACTGCTCTTGAGACATTTGTCTTCCTTCTGGCAATCATTTTCTTGTTCAGGCCAGCCCAGAGTACTTTAGGCTTTCTGTCGAGGTAAAAAGGGCAGTAAAAGAAAATTTATTTCACAACTCAATGCTCGCTAACCCAGCGTTTATGCAAAAGGCCGTTCACTCATCTCAGCCCACTATAAAATTAAAAACTGGCATTACATTGGTTTATTCATACTATATCAGGGCCAATGCAGATTATTATTTTTATAATAATGTTCACATATTTATCTTTATTATTTTAGGTATTGGCCGATATAAACCAGCGATGAAAAGACATGAACGATGACAACACGCACGTTGGACTGATAACAGTTTAATCACCAAAAGTGAACATAAAAGGTTGCACTCGTATCCAAAAACCATGACTTATTTCTGGTTGTTACAAGTAATTCCTGATGAACCGACACACAAAAATATATGCGATAAAATCCGTTGATAAACAGCAGGGACAGGAAGCAATCCAGATGAAAAAAGAAGTGCACCACAACAAAACAGCTGTAATACCACAGATTCAAAGCACATAACCAAGACTAATACAAAACCCGCAAAGCCAACCTAGGTCCAGTAAAAACCTGCACTCCTTATCGATGATCGAAAGTGACGGCTCGCATCATTAAACTGCCGATAGTAAAGCGTGCATGTTATCCTTCATTCACCCTTTCATCAGGTTTATATCGCAACATATTGGTTTCAATATGAACCTTGGATTATGTAGTCTTTGCGGTCTAGATCTTGTCATTGCCGCACAGCACAACAAGGTTCTATTCACTGTCAAGCTCGAATGAAATGGCCTTACCAGGTCTACAAAACGCATGTTGACTGCCACAACAACAAAAGTAGTCGCCTTGCCCTGTAATTACTTGTGGCTGGATCCAGTAGCCCATAAAATCCAATGCAGCGTTCCCGTTCACGCCATAACCGCCAAACACAACAACAGTTCAACTGAACGACAGGGATTGGATTGGATTGAATGGTGTCCTTTTGATTCTGTCGCTAGCGATGGCGATGCCACCAGACAGCGGTGCTCCCACTTTCTCCAAGAATGTTGTCAAAGTGGTTTCAGTGTTCCTCATATCAGACCCCAAGTGGGCCCGTTTAACCCACTTCAATTTTCGATTTATCACCAAAATGTGACCATATTGGATTAAAGTGGACATTGTCAAGTCTACTTGCTGGCAAAATGGAACCACTTCATTCCTTCGTGGAATCCACTTGGGGCTGGAAAGCAACCCGCTGGGAACCACTAAGCATGATAGTGGTTCCCTACTGGATTCACTTCACTCTGAAGTGGGACCAGCTCAGTCCACTTCAGACCACTTTGGTAGTCAAGTGGATCCACTTGGGATTCCAGTTCAAATTTCCGCCTGGGTTCGTTGCCTTATTGCGACTCTTTCCGCTGCTGGAAGTGTTGAATCTGTAACCTTTTGGTCTACGTCATGGATCTGCCTTGTTAGTTTTGCAGCAAGCTCCCTTTCAAGAGCAGCTGCACTTGAAAAGGAGATTGCTTGAAAAGGAGCTGGCATTTAAAGTGGCTTGCAGAACTAGTTGTACAAGCCACTTTAAATGCCAGGTTCTCACCTGCAAACAAAGCCCCTTACGTCCCTTCGTCCCGCAGACCAGTAGTAAGTACTGACCACGTTTATCCGAAAACACACAACTGGCTTAAACACGATTTAATTAGTAATTAGAGCTAATTGGGACCCCCCACAGTAATCGACACTCTCCAGGGAGTCACCACACTAATTGGGGAGCATCTAACTCGTGTTCCGGATAATCGGGGTCATAAAAAAGAAAAAAGAAAGATGGAAATAGAGCGGAGAGAAACAATTTATTCGAAAATCATGAAACTACTATGAAACTACTCCGGAACACCCGAGTGACTAGCGACCACCATGTTGCTTGTCGACGGCCGGTAGCTGCAGAGATTGATGACAGGTGGCCACCTAGTTGCAAGGCATCACACCAGATGGCGCCGCCATCACAGCTCAATGCGAGAAAGACAGAGAACAAGATACCAGCGGCAGGTAAAATTGCAACATTGTTCAACAAGACTAAGTATGCCAGAGTGTGGGGGAAAGGCCTAACTGCTACGGCAAACATGCGTGAGCGCGGAGAAAACACTACACATCGGGGAAAAGGCTTAAGGTGACCGGTTAGGCCTAACCACTGCGGCACCGCACAAAGCTAAAAAGCTCAATGGCTAACACCAGGCCGGAACCGCACAACGCTAGGCACACAATGCTAAACATGCGACAACACGAACAAAAGGCTTAGGACGCTACGGGTCACCGCTAAACAAGTCTATAAACATGTGCAAACAGGAAATAAGGCCTATTCGTTATGGCAGCCATGCGAGAGAAGGCTTAACACGAGCGCGGTAAAAGATGGCGCAAACATTGGGCACAGCAAATCACTCACCTTTCTCCCGCGCTGCCGGAGCGTTCGATCCTGACGACAGCAAGTCTCAACTGACGCAGCGCGGGGACAGCGGATAGACCACACGTCCTCACACCATGACAGCCAGCGTACAAATGACAGGCACAGGACAAAGGACAGGAGAAATGACAAGGGACAGGAGTGCTTCTCTGTGGCCGGTACGCATGCACGCGATGCTAGATCCCTCTGCGCCCAGCTGGCCGCCATCGAGCGGTCATCTCCTCGACGGCGCTCCCCGTTCCTGTGCTGCTCGCAACAATGGGTTGCTTCTTCATTTCGGTTTCACTCTTGTTTCTTTGCGCGAATTTAGTTGAAAACACTGTATAAAGGCAGGAGCATGTCACCAGTTCATGTCCATTTGCTGCCACCCCAACTTGAACTGGTACCGCTTCATGTCCAGTTCCCACCAGCCCAGTTTTGAACTGGCACCACTGTAGTTTCTAGTTGCCACCAGTTTGGTCCACCACTTGGTTCCAGTTCATGATCATTTGGAGGAAACTGGGAACAAACTGGTACCAGCTGACTTCCCAGTTTTCTTTCTTTTTTTCGCCTGGGTGACTGCCGAAGCTTCAGGCTGCTTCCTCTGTTCATTGATATATGTTCTTCAGCAAGAGCTCTGTTATGCCTTGATCATGTGGGCAACTTTCGTCACCGAAATGTTCTATTTTGATGTGCAGGCAGACGCGACGATTCATGAACCAACTAAGTAATTTAATGCCAAAAATACACTTACACGAGGGCACGAGCGCTGATGCCCTATGCCCCAATGGCCAGAACATAACAAGGTTCACATCAAGTGCCAGTGCTTCCGAAGTCAGAAGAAACAAAGTGACCCATACACCGCTTGTTTCCGGGGGTGCCACTGACATATCAGCAGCCGTTGACTCCATATCAGGCTCAAATCATACTTGCCTGCTAACTTTGCTAAACTGAAACTTTGGAACATTCTAATGCTACATTCTTTGACAGCGGCATGCCACGGGAAGTTCCTAGCAGTCTCCTCCACTGCAAGGCTTTCCTGCTTGATGACAATATGTCATGATGGTAATGACGGTCGTGATCATAATTTCTTGGAACTAGCTACTTCAAAGTTTTACACTAGGGTGTCGAACCGAACCTGAACCTGAACCTCAATTTTCACGACATGGAGCAGAACCGGAAAAAATAATAGCGGTAACTGGTTCACAACAAAACGGTTCGGACTTGTATAAGAGTTCAAGGGCCTCTCAATCCCCGAAGGAGGACACATAGGTCTCCATACCACGCATTTCACAAACTTACACCTCGCAGCCAAACGAGGACGTATAGTAAGTATGCTTTCACCATCCTTTTTAACACGTTGAAGCGCAGTTGCCCTTGTGAGCGCCGCGGCTAGCGCCCCGCACATGCGATGCGGCATCTGCTCTTCAGAGAGGAGGCACCATGCAGATGAATGAAGCAGGAACAGAGTAGGCCAGTTGTGTAGCTCTAAAGGATGAATATGTGATTAAACAAGCGCCCAAAATTTCCCTTTATACTTGAGACATGACATACAGAAACATGAGAAGTGTAGAAAGAGCATACGCAGAACGATGTCTCTTTGATTGGTCGTCGTTTGGAAAGCAAATGTAGTTCTGCTTACTGGTAGTGCAATTGTGTCGTGACGCCTTCGTGTTTTGGATTAACTGGTACAGTGCTGTGAGCTCGGAGGCTGTCAGACTTATATTCGACGTGCGTCAGTACGATTTCAGGTAGATTCACGCTGCAAATACAGTGTACCGGCAAGTACCGTCATCAGTGTAAAACACTGTCCATATTATTAGTCTTCCTTTCAGTGTATCTTGCTGGCACTGTGCGTGTGAAAAATGAGTTTGGGAACAGAAAGTAGCAGGACTACACCGCTTCATCAGCATGGATGCCATTTGCAGGTGTTCATCCATTTCTCCTTTGTTTCGCTAAAGAGAGTACCAGACCACTAAAACGTCAATGCAGACAACAGCAGTAAGCTATTAGCCATGCATTTCCTCATAAAAGCAGTTTTATGGGAGATATTTTATGTTATTAAACACTTGTTCTGAATTGAAGTCATCCTTTCCTACATATCGACGGAAGCATTGAACCGGTTCGCGAACCGGTTCGGGACTGCGAACCAATTTGTGAACCGGTTCGATTTGTGGCATGGCTGAACCAGAACTGAACCGGAGTGAAATCTAAGCCACACGAACCCGAAACCGAACCGAACCGGTATTTTTTTCCTGTTCGACACCCTGTTTTAGACAATGGTTATATATTTTTCTGTTGTTCATGTTTGTTGTTTGCTATATTTCCCTCCTGTTCGCTGTTCGTCACCAACAACGCGTGGGACAACTGGGGCCGAAAATGACAACACACATATTAGAGGACCTGACCAATCATTAGCAGCCAGAATAGTGAGCACGCTAAATCAGCTTCTACTCAGTAAATGCCCCTCGTAGCACCTCAAGAACGGGACAGCGTTTCATGACGAGGTGTCCTCCTCCTCAACGTTTCTGTTCAAGTTTCACTGGAATCTACAGCATGTCTATATATAATTTGGCCCTTTTTTATTTATTGGAATTATTAAGCAAATATTAGATACAGCACGTGTTGTTAACAGCAGCGAATTTGTTTGTGATTGTTTGTTTATGGCCTAAAATGATATTTGGAGATGTAATAAGTGCTTAAGGAGATAAATCAGAGGAAAACATTTATAAAGACACTATATTTTCAATAAAAGTGCTGAAAACGTCTTTTCAACGTAAACATTATTAGAAATGCCCAAAATGACCATATTTAATGTCCAGATATCAACAGGCCGACTGTCATCTTTAAAGCAATCTATTAGCGGTCCAAACATGCGACCCACATTATTTGAATAAGGTAATGATGTGGGCAGGTTGATCATACTACCTAAAACCGCAAAAACACCCTGGATAACAAAACTTTATTGTCATGATGAGTGGTTTTATTATGTTTGTTGACGTGAAGAGTGCTCTAGCCGGACATGTAGTCAAGAGTCCACTTGACTAAACCCAGACCGAACTTTTCTTCCATGGGAAACACATCGTACAAACATTCCTGTAAAAGAAGGTTCATGTACTGTCCGCACAGAAAACTCGCTTTTGCTTTTCGTGAAGGGTTTCTGATGGCATGACGTATGCAGCAAAGGTGCCCACAAGGCGTTGGTCTTAAATTTTGAAATGGAGTAGCATCAGGGAGTAGCATAACACCTTTCCCCTGCTGGAGAGTAATATTACCACAGGGGTGACACAAACCCGCCATCGTTGTAACTACCCTCAAGCGGGTGCTTTTGGCAAAACTACCATCTTGTCTTGGTCGCACGTCATAGAAAACGTCATTTTGAGGTAATGTGACTTTGTTTACATGTCGTTTTGCCGTTTACCGACATATTTTCACCGTCTTAACACCAAGAGATGGCCGTATTTTGCCAGCGTAAACTATGCAGTGCTTCTTCCGCAACATGGTAGCTCATTTCAGCTTAGTTTAAGTACATCGCATCGGCTCGGTAAGTCTTAACGCGCGGTCGTCATCACATCTTTGGAAGTTGTCAACAATACGAGGTTTTATGTGTAAAACTGCGCGTTTTACTGCAAGATTATCGGATAAAAATAATTACCGTGATCGAAAAACATCCAAAACGTCGTCCAGAAACAACAACCGCATTGTTGACAAACGGTTTGGCCGCCGGTCACGTGTGCCTTGACGTTTGCTGTGACGTACGACCAGGACCTGTCCAGGATGCATTGCGTTCGCCCGGCACGCTTTCGTCTACGGAGCAACGGAGCAATACATTGGATGCCACCCCTGTGAATATTACTCTGCAGTTGGGAGAAAGGTGTTATGCTACTCCATTGAGGGAGTGAGGAGACTCCCTTTTTTAGAGTAATTGTACTCTCCAAAAGGGAGTTATATATGTGGCAAGGAAAGGAGTTAAACTACACCCTTTTTTAAGAGTGTATGTGTAAACTGAAGGTACCGATTCCTTTGTTATAACATTTTGCATGACCAAGAGGATCAACCTAACCTGACAATAAGAACACTTGCGTGGGACTCTGTGCGACGATGCTGTTTGGCTATATAATCCAGAGCAATCCAGAGTTTTTTAAGAGTGTGGTACTAGGACAGCTTGGGACACAACTTTACAGAGACCCGTGGTGTCGCATTTCTCCACTGGAGCAACACCTTTGCTGCAGGAGTGGGCACACATACCTAGATGGAGAGAATAGCTGGTCATCCGTTTCTTATTCGCTCTCGTTCGATATAGGAAATCACCAAATAGGGAGCAGAGCAGCGACACTGAGCCACGTCGGCGAGCGAGCCCTCCATCTTGAGTCATGCGAGTCTGCGCCGCTTAGCAATAGGATGCCGACCTCCCACTTCTCCTGTGGAGAATAGCGCGCAGTCGAGCGGGCGCGCAACCCAAGAAACCGATTTTGGATTTAGGTGGCTCAACATGAACGACGTGTTCTTGGAAGGAGAAACCACGTGACACGTTAGGCCCAATGGCGGACACCGAACGGTGGCTCCGGCGCGTAAAGCGAATGCGATACTCTGTCCCCCTATCCCGATAACTATATCAGGGAGTCGCTCTGATGGAGAAGTTCCGCAGGCCCCAAGCTGCACTAGTGCACGACCACATGAAGTGGTTATCAGAAGATCAGATAGGTAGCGACTGCGAACGTCGAGTAACGATACTGTCACCGCTTACATAACAGATAAGGAACGGGGTTACTGAAGATAAGACAAGAAGAGAGACGTCCAGCGCGCAGATGCTGATGCTTAATTGCATGTTGTATGACTTGTTCCGTTCTTTCATGCAATCAACTTTTCGTAACTGTGTGCAGAAAATAGATGCTTAAATATCTACACACCGATGTAAACATAATATGGTGAGACTATGAGCGCTCGTGGCGAGCGTGTTCGAATGCAAGAGAAGCACGAACAATATTTTTAATTTCAGTAAAAGTAGTGAATAAAATATCGCGTTACTCTCATGAGTAACTGTAACGGTTTTTACTTTAAAACTTGTTTATCGATATCAGTATTTCGGTACTTTTTGCTCTATTACAAGTATCACGTTACATTATTTCGGTGACGGGCACAACGCCACCAATACTATGCGGGGTATTTATTTTTAGCATTTACAGAATTTTTATAACAAGGCTATGAGAGCAGCATATGCGTTTTTTTAGTTGAGTTCTACGGCGTGGAGCATACCATTACGAAGAGAGGATGTAGCTACCAGATGACTTATTACCAAAAATTATTTCACTTTTTAATTGGGGAATCTAGGGCAAAATCGAGATAGCACATTGAGAAAATATCCTCGTTGAAAAGCCTTTCTATGTTTGAACAATCCTGAAACATACACGTGCGTCAAAAAGCCACTCTGAGACTTTTATGTCTCAGGCTCCCTTTCACTTGTTTGCGAGACAATAAATCAATATCAAATATCAAAATATCCATCTCCGAATTTTGATATGGAAATGAGCCGAAACCGAAAAGTCGCGCCTGAGGAACATATCCCCGAGCCGCACAATGCACTGAAAGTCGAGTGCAATAGGGGTGGACAGTATGTGTCTTATCAGTGTCTTTAGTTGCCCGGGTTTGTTCAGGTTCTTTCACCTACCCGTCCACCCCTGCTGCACTCGACTTTCAGTACATTGTGCTGCTTGTGTCCCCTTCCCTGGCGAAGGTTTATCTGAACCAGAAAACGATTTATCTGGCCAGCACAGCGGCACATACTCCCATCATCTCCATCGCTCCAAATCACGCGGCCCTCTGACGTGAAATGAGCACTGTACTCCCTGCCCAAGCAGCACAATGTCCTGAAAGTCGAGTGCAACAGGGGTGGACGGGTAGGTGGAAGGCCTTGAACAGACTCTTGAAACTAAAGAATATTGATAAGACACATACCGTCCACCCCTATTGCACACGCATTGTGCTGCTTGGGTGCGTTCCCGGTCTCCGCGGTTTCAGTTTCGGCTCATTTGCATATCAGAAGTCGGAGGTAGATATTTTAACGCACGTGGGTGTTTAAGGATTTGTTAAACGTGAAATGGCTTGCAACGAGGATAGCCTCTGAACCTGTTATCTCGCTTGTGCCCTAAATTCCGTAATTAAAATGTTAATTAATGGATTTTATGTAATTAGTCATGCTATAGTTGCACACTTTCTCCTAAAGAATGTCCGCCTGCTCGCAGTGGAACTCAACTGAACTGCAAAGGCTGCATCTATGCCGCTCGCACAGATTTTAATAAAAATTCTGGAAAGGGTAAAACTAAGCACCCTGTATGTATGTATATGGGCGACATACCCTTGCTGATTCCATGTACCCAGTTACATTTACGTTGTATTCTTCCAAAATGCCCTGAAACAGATATGTTACAAATATTGATAAAGGCAAAACCACAAAACGCTGTCCAGATACAACATTAAGGCTATGCCATAACAATATACAGTCGACCCCCGTTTATCCGGACTTCATTTATCCGGATCCCGCGGTATCCTGACAAAAGGCACGGGAACGGATTTTCCTCCATGTATTTTGTTCTCGTTTATCCGGACTTCAGCTTCCGGACTCGGACAAGAATTCCAGGGAACGAAAGTGTAAAATGCCTGTAATTCAGCTTCAGTTATCCGTACTACCGTGAGTAAGAGGAGACGCTGACCCCGCTTCGTCACCCTTTTCGCTGTGTTGGGGTTATTCCCGTCACACGTCAGGGACCTACATTCCTCCGTAGGGGACACAACCGTGCACGATGACCCCCTTTTCTATTTGTGTGCGTTGGGTCACGTTGACCAGTCGAGTCATTTGGAAATATCTCGATCAACTGTCTGGTTCTAGAAGGGAACACTCCAACCCGAGGGCCTGCTGCTTACGGCCCGTTGGCCGATGAAGACGTTCCCCTAGCTGAGCTGCGATCCCTGATGCAGAGGTTCACTGCGACTGCCGTAGATGATGCTGCGGTTTCTGACTACGTTGACGTTGATAAGAATGATGACGCGTGTACAGCTATATGACTGATGACTGTGTGATTGCTGCTGCTGCCTCCGATGATGTGCAGCAAGACGGTGCCGATGACGCCAGTGAGAAACAAGGCTCCGACATTGACACTTTGCGTCCGCACTGACATTCTTCGAGCAGCGCAACAGCGTGGCTCAACTCTATGCAATTAGCAAAAGTTTGCAGGAATCCAGTGCCTACACTACTGTGTAACAGCTGTCATTGACGAGATTTCTGTGTTTTAATTAAACCGTGCTGTGTAGGACGTTTCTATTCGGTCGTTTCATTTATCCGGATGCCCCGGTATCCGGACGATTTCGCTGGGAACGGCACCGTCCGGATAAACGGGGGTCGACTGTACCTTGGTAGACCTTGGAGGAATAACCCTCATGATAAAGATTAGCAGAACTGTTCCAAACGAAACTAGCAGCTGTATAGTTCGACCCTCTTAGATTTCCCTAGAAAAGAAATGTACGCATTCCCTTAGGTGTGCGTGTGTAGGGGGGATATGTTTAATGATAACAAACAAACAAAGAGGATAGGATATAAGCTTCTTCTCGTGATTTTGTTTTCTTGAACACTGGCCCCGAAATTTTTCCCAACATAAAAAAAGGAAACGAAAAAGAAATAACGTTGTCCATTCCGTGCATCCTTTTGATACATAAGGACGACATCTGTGCGCTTTCTTTCACTGGCGTTAGATAATAATAATAATAATAATTGGGGAGGGGTTACGTCGCGAGACAACTCAGACCATGAGCGACGGCACAGCGGTCGGTCTGTGGATTGCTTTTGCCCACCTGAGGGTTCTTTAACTTGCGATGAAAGTTCATCACGGCACCCCGTATTTAACGTCCCTCGCGGAAGACGGCTTGTCTAAGCAACTTGTACCCTGCCTGGTGTTAGAGGGAAAGGGTTGATCTAGCCGAAGGGCATATGGGACAATAACGAATATGGTGACGTGGTGAGAGCTCAAGAACGGAGCGCATTTTGGGCCAAGTTTACGATTAAGCACTGTGCACTTGTCTGTAGCTTCATATAGTATCTTTAGAAGTTGCTTGCTGTTCCAGTATCATCATCTAAAGGCCCGTTCCGACATACAGCGCTTTGCTCCAGAGCACTGGAAAACATCGCTGTTTTTCCCTCCTCTCCCGGCTGCGACCCGGCTGCGAAGCGTTGTATGTCGGAACGGGCCTTTAGTACGGCAGCACATTACAGTAGCTCCACTGCAAAGCCCAAGACACTACATCAGATAAGGCACGTCTAGCAACGCTGTGCACTTTGTAATTCATGCATTAGTTATAATAATTTGAGATTGGAAATAGCACCAACCAAGGCCTACAGAAACGAGGGTCCTGACGTTTCG
The DNA here is from genome assembly GCF_037126465.1 of Ornithodoros turicata. NCBI lineage: Eukaryota > Metazoa > Arthropoda > Arachnida > Ixodida > Argasidae > Ornithodoros > Ornithodoros turicata. The sequence continues at coordinate 13,033,195 of NC_088208.1, forward strand.
AAGCTTCCTTCAGCTTTTTCTTCAGGGATGACTAAAATGGTCATGGGAGACGGCTTTTACACTAGCAGGGGATTGTTCCAAGGTCAGGTGACGCAGGAGAACGAAAAACCAAAAGGGCTGCCAGGTACACGTACACTGAGAGAAAAAAAAGGGGGAACTGGTGTACCGAAGAGGAGAGCGAAGAAATGGGCGGTGACGTTTTGAGCGAAGGCTCTCCGTCGGACTATGATGGACGGAATGTGGGGGATGTCGGGAAACTTGTTGTATATATCGCCTAGCCCGCTAGGGGGCTAACACGAGATTCGTGCAAGAGGGCGGCATGTTACAACACGTGCCGACAAACTAGAATCCTAAAATGAGTCTTTCATTTAGGCCTCCGAGATGAGTCGAGTTGACCTGGTAGATGAGGCGGCTTTCTTCCCGTTTACGTGAATTGGAGTCGTTGAAGCCGGAACGAAGAACGATAACTCGGGCGTTATCAGCACTATGGGTCGAACTTGAAAAATGCTTGGAAATCAGAGTCATTTTGTGGTTGCTAATGTTATCAGACTCTCGTAAAAGTATTAAGGGGCGGTGTTCGCAGAACCTTTCGTGTAGTTTCTTCTAGGTTTCTCCGATGTATAGAAGAGCTACACCGCGCTGGTTGTTTTCGGCAGGAATGGCTCACAACAAAAGAAAAAATAAATGTTTGTGCGAAGGTAAACACTGTCTCCCCAGCATTCGTTCTCTCTATGAGGACAGTGCAAAAGCACCACTGAATCTCGGCGAAACTACTCACGCGCTTTTACCTATGCCGTGTCCTTACAAGAAGCGGCGCGCACGATCTAAAAAAAAAAAAACGAGAGCAATTTAAGTCATTTGGAGACTAAATGCACTGCCACAAAATTTAGTCCACTTAGAGGGTAAATGCGTGGGAGTAAATGAATGTCGCAGAGTGGAGAGCACATTTCACGCTCTCTTCCAACAGTCCCCAGGTACGTAATTCTTGTAAATGATTGAAAATACTTGGAATTAAACCATCACCCATGATATGCCGAATGATACAAAATTTTGCGAAACGCATAGGACACAATTTTTCGAGAAACAAACGGCTAACTATTGTTTCCTCTGTGTGGCTGGAAAATTGCAGAGTTGGCTTAGCCTTGTTCCATCAGTTTCACGAACAGCACATGTTCTGCTGCATTCAGGAGACCATTGGCGGAGTTCAGTGTCTACTTGCAGCCTTGGGGAGTAAACTTCGGAGTTAGGGGACTAGAATGTGAACTAATTGCAATGTATGGAAGTAGAAGCTGCGATTATTCCCTTTACATTGTTAGAAATAAGCCACTCAAAAATCTGGTTTGCACTATTGCGTTTCAGTGCTTTCGTTTGCGAACCGGCACAAGCCCCTGCGAAAGCGACGGATGCATAGGTTCTGCCGAGTTCAATTTTTAGACGGAGCGACGCACGGAATAAGGAATAAGATGACTGTTGCCTTGGCGACATTGCCGCCGCGCGCTCTTAATATCGAAACGAATGGAGGGTTTTTTTCGACGATTTCAGGGCGCGCAAGCGCTCAAAATGCTTGTGATTTCGGAGAAGGAGCTTTTTGGTGGCGCGCGGAGCGTGTACCCTGGAATGTGGCGACTACACATATTAGCGCACGTCTGGGCGCGTTTTCCGAGGATTGGACGGAACGATGGGCCGCGGTGCGGTTGACAAAGTTGCCTGGGAGAAGCTCGCACAATTTTTTTGGATACTATCCACCACACTAAATTTAACGGGGAAACCGCAGGAAACAACAGCATCAACACACTCTAAGAGACAGAAACACTGGTATGCATCACTGGATGCATAGTCGTCCCCTGTGTTTCGAGTGATCATTTTGCGGGCGTTTTGTCGCTGCGCGTGCAAGGCCATGCTGTTCGCCATTTCACGTGGTCGCCGCTGTAAGCCGTTTCTCGCAAAGCAGCGTTAAATAGTACGGACATTGGAAACCCATGAGTCCGTCACACCGAGGCGCTGACGGACAGACGCGCTGAGGCTTAATCGTGCGGACCAGGCTTAACTCATTTAAGATGCTCTTGAACTGTCGAAGCATATAATTATATAGTACCATAAACAGAACGCTTCTCTCGGGCCCTAGCAGCACTGTGGAAGTTGGTCTAAGTTCATCCTGGCTGCGTGGAAGTCCTGGGTGGCAAAATATGACACTGTAACTCACGCATCGACAGAAGGACACCGGGGAAGCGACGTGTGGAAAATATTGCAGTACCTGAGTAGCTTAGTCACAGGTACTGTATGTTAAACCGGACCTCTAGTTACAGTTCGACATTGTCTTTGTAGGCAGGTAACCAGTTACTTGAAAAAATAAGTGGTAGTGATCACCAAAACAGTTCAATTTGATGAACTTGATCATTCGGTTCAGCTAAATTTGCGATATGAGCTCTTGTTTGCCCTTGTCTATTAAGAGTGTACCCTGCTGTGCGACCGCAGGAGCTGGACTTGCAAGGGCTGCGCCACGCTCAGCTCAAACGATGCCCCCAAAGACTCAAACACGTGTACTAGTCACACAGTGGTATGACGTCACGACGATGGGAACGACTGAACCACTTTTTTGAACTGTTCACCGGAGTTACTACCCATTAATGAGTGTAAAAGACACGATGGCAAATTTTGGCTCAACCACGTGGGTCAGAATATGTCAAGATCCTTCACCTCACATTCATGCTTCTTTCTTCGTCTCTCTGCCGCGGAATGTTTCAAAATGAAATTTTTCACGTCGCGCGTTCAGAGTGAACGCAAACAAAAGTGAACGACAACGGTTCCAATTGCTGGAAGAGGTGAGAGGGGCCGCCATATACACGTACGATACATGTTGGCCACGCAGCCAGGTACAGAAACGCCTTCCTCTATGTTTATTCCAGAGTATTGACCACAATTGCGCATCTCAACGTGGAATTTCCCGAGGAAGGTGAAATAAATGTGGAAAACGGACCGCCAGCAACGCGACCGCGGACTATTTTCAATCGATGCGTCATTTAAATCCGTGACATGTTGCACTGCATTTAATTTTTGGGGCTCAATTTTATTTCGGAAAACTACAGGAGCCACATTCTGCATTCCTTGACATTAAAATCTTGGCAGCGTAATTTAAATACATTGTTTTCTGCACGAAAGTAAGTGAACTTAACTGGATCCAGCATCTCCATGGATATCCAGGAAAGCTCGATGCAGCGGAACATGCTGTCCTTGAACGCTGTTCTATTCTGAAACAGGGGCAAAACGAAGCAAATGGTTAGTCTGGCTTTGATCCTGGTGAGTTGGGTGTTTATATCGGTATCTAACTTGCGAATTTAAGAATTTATACTGATTAAATTGTTGCAGTTGGGTGCATTAGCTGGTTTGTAATGTGGTAACTATAATTCTAATTCTTTCACAATTCAGCTGCACTTCAGAAGCAGTTACCGTTTATTAGGTTCAGTTATTTCCAGCGATGAGCTTTTTCAAATTGTTATTCTGTATTGCTTTCAAAACATTCAGCAAATTACTTCTAAGCGTTCAGAAGTGCACAATAAGTTTGTAAAGCGAAAAGAAGCGCGATGACTGCGTCATGGTAGGTGTTACTGCAGCAAGGGCAAATCGCCGAGAGGCTCAGATGCCTCTACTGCAGTGTTAAAACCAGATAACAGTTTACCATTCCAGTTTCCGGGAAGCGAGTTGTATGACGTCATATCGGGAAACAGACGAACGTCCCGTAGCGGACACGACTCTCCTGTCCACAGGTAGCCTTTCTGCATCTGATGTACAGGTCCCGACAAAAGTGTACGCAACACGCGAGCGGCGTGCTTTTTGTTCAGCGTGACACCCTGGCGGCGAGCGGCGAGATTCACTCGATCAGAGGGGTGGGCGAGTGCGCTCTCTGCGATACACCGCGGTAGTTTCGGAATCGCTTGAATGCGTTCGCCAAGTGCTCTGGGTAGCTGACTCTACCCGCGCACTCCCCACCCTCTGAACGAGTGAAAGAACGCGCTTCCGCCCGGCGTCAGGGTGTCGTGCCGAAGGCACACTACGGCGTTGTTCCGCAATTTTTTGTCGGGACCTATACCTCGGAAATCACTGGTCCTGTTTTGTCCAAAATATTGCCATAATTCTAGTAACATTGTCTTTTAGAGCGAACGATCACCAGGTTCGCGTTACCACGAAGCGAGTGCTCCCGTATGGTGGTGGTATGGTGGTACGGGACCTCTAGTTTGGTGGTAACTCGAACCTGGTGATCGTGATCGGCTGAAACAGTTGTCCAGTGCTGGTGCGGCGACGTTTGGGACTTAAAAACATATGTTAAACTCACAGCCAAAGGGCCTCTGGTAATTTTCTCCCTTTAATACTTCGCTGGCTTTGCACTGGGCTTTCAGATGTGAGTTTCATCTCACGCTAGAGGGAGGACATTACGTTCCACGTGACCTTCCGACGCCACTCGCTCAAACGTCGCCCACCTACGCATTGCTGATGAAGGCCCAATAAGGCCGAAACAGCTGTCCAATGCTGGTGTGGTGACGTTTGGGACTTAAATTATGTTCAACGTATTATGTTATGGTAAACATATGTTCAACGTGCAGCCAAAGAGCCTATGCTAATTTTCTTCCCTATATATATATATACTCATTGAACGATGCGACAGCACCAGAGGACACGTGTTTCGCCGTGTTTGCGGCTCGTCGGCTCTGGGTAGCTGCACATCGTTCAGGATTGGCAAACCAGGGGTCACTTGTAGCGACACAGGTAAGAGACAACCTTCCTGGTAGCTCGCAAGGGATCAAGTGTACGAACGTTTATTTTGCTCGCGCCTCAACAACAGCGGCGCCGCGATGCCGATGGCAAAGCCGCCACAAATTCCCCCCCCCCCTCCTAGCGCGTCGCTGGAAGGCGACGGGTGCGGACCAGGTTTTTGGACCAGCTCACGGAACGGCGTATGGTCGATGGAGGGGATAAGCCTGGGCCGGGCGAGGAAGTTGAGCCATGCCATACACGAGCTCTGCCGAGGAACACTCGAGATCTGGCTTGAACGCAGAGCGGATTCCCAACAGGACAATGGGGAGGACTTCAGGCCAAGGAGTTTCGGGGGATGACCGTAATGCGGTCTTGAGCTGCCGATGAAGTCTTTCCACAAGGCCGTTGGATGCGGGATGGTAAGCGGTTGTTCGAATGCGGCGAGTCCCAAGAGCGTTGGTAAGGCTGTAGAAAAGCGCCGACTCGAACTGCGGGCCCCGGTCAGTGGTGATAATCGACGGGACTCCGAATCCTCCCCTCATCGCGGCATCGCGGCGCCGCTGTTGTTGAGGCGCGAGCAAAATAAACGTTCGTACACTTGCTCCCTTGCGAGCTACCAGGAAGGTTGTCTCTTACCTGTGTCGCTACAACTGGTGACCCGAACGTGGAACCCTAACGTTCCATCCGCCATTATGTCTACCAGCGATGCTCCCCCAACTGGACAAGCCTTAGCGACAACCGCAGTTACACCGGTATCCTCCATCGCCGTCAAACTTCCTCCGTATTGGGATCGCAACCCCGCGACGTGGTTTATTCAAGCGGAAGCACAGTTTCACCTCTAGCGACACAGGTAGCGACACAGGTAAGAGACAACCTTCCTGGTAGCTCGCAAGGGAGCAAGTGTACGAACGTTTATTTTGCTCGCGCCTCAACAACAGCGGCGCCGCGATGCCGATGGCAAAGCCGCCACAAATTCCCCCCCTCCTAGCGCGTCGCTGGAAGGCGACGGGTGCGGACCAGGTTTTTGGACCAGCTCACGGAACGGCGTATGGTCGATGGAGGGGATAAGCCTGGGCCGGGCGAGGAATTTGAGAGGGCGGGTTCGGGAGGTCGATGGAGGTCGAGGTTGATAGAGGTCGAGGGAGGTGGATGGGTGTCGAGAAAAGCAGGCTTTAGGCGCTCGATGCTGACATTTTCCTCTTTCCCGTTGACGAGAACGGTGTAATAGCTGGCCGCTCGGCTCAAAACGCGATGCGGGCCGGTGTAGGGGTGCTGCAGAGGTTTTCGCACTCTATCACAGCGAAGGAAAACGTGTGTAGAGCTGCACAGGTCAGGATGTTGGTAGGGACGCCCAGAGTAGGAACGGGAAGGTGCAGGGCGTAAGGCAGCCATGGCGCTGCGTAGGCGGGTGACGAAATCGGATGGTGGGAGTATGGCGGGAGTAGATGGGGGTGACACGAGGTCACCGGGCAACCGGAGCGCCATGCCATACACGAGCTCTGCCGAGGAACACTCGAAATCTGGCTTGAACGCAGAGCGGATTCCCAACAGGACAATGGGGAGGACTTCAGGCCAAGGAGTTTCGGGGGATGACCGTAATGCGGTCTTGAGCTGCCGATGAAGTCTTTCCACAAGGCCGTTGGATGCGGGATGGTAAGCGGTTGTTCGAATGCGGCGAGTCCCAAGAGCGTTGGTAAGGCTGTAGAAAAGCGCCGACTCGAACTGCGGGCCCCGGTCAGTGGTGATAATCGACGGGACTCCGAATCTGGAGACCCACTCACGGAGAAGAGCCGCTGCGACAGTTGGGGCCGTGGAATCTGAGAGAGGAACTGCTTCCGGCCAGCGGGTATATCTGTCGATGATAGTGAGGATATATCTGAAACCTTGAGCTGGTGAAAGCGGGCCCACGAGGTCCACATGTATATGGTCGAAACGTTGATCGGGCGGGGGAAAAGGAGAAGGCGTCAGGCGAGTGTGGCGGTGAACTTTGTTTCGTTGGCAGGGCAGACAGGCCTTCACCCAACGGCTGATGTCGCTGTTCATACGCGGCCAGACGTAACGCTCGCAAATGGCCGCTCGCGTCGCGCGGACGCCGGTATGGCATGGAATGTGTCGAACACAGCGCGACGGAAGGCCCGAGGAAGGAAAGGGCGGGGACGTCCTTGGGAAGTGTCGCAGGCCACAAGCTTGGACGCGCCTGGCAACGCAATGCCTTGGATGACCAGGCCAGACGACGAGTTGGCGCGGAACGTGGCGAGTTCAGAATCCATGGATTGGGCTTCGGACAAGGCGTCCAAGGACAGCGTCGACGGAGATTTGGCAGAGTCAACGGTTGAGACAGATCTGCTGAGGGCGTCAGCGACTGGGTTGTTGGTGCCAGTGACGTGACGGATGTCTGATGTGAATTCAGCAATGTAGGCCAGATGTCGGGTTTCTCGTGGCGTATAACTGGTGCTGGCGGATGACAGGGCGTACGTAAGGGGCTTGTGATCGGTGAATATGATGAAAGAGCGTCCTTCCAGAAAGTGTCGAAAGTGCTTTACCGAGAGGTAAGCGGCCAGCAGCTCGCGGCCGAAGGTGCTATATCGCGTCTCAGGTGGTTTCAGCTTCTTCGAGAAAAAAGCGAGAGGTTGCCACCCGGATGAGACCTGTTGTTGCAACACGGCGCCAACCGCGGCACCCGAGGCGTCCACCATTAAGCTTGTGGGGGCGTCATGCCGAGGGTGGACAAGGAGTGTAGCTGCGGCGATATCGTCTCGGATCTTGTCAAAAGCCTTGGTAGCCTCTGCTGTCCATTGTAGGGTTGGTGGCGGAGGTTTGCGTGAACAGAGAAGCGCTTCCAGAGGCTGGAGCGTAGAGGCGCAGGCGGGCACAAAACGGCGATAGAAGTTAGCCATTCCGAGAAACTGCCGGAGCTTGGTGGCTGAAGTTGGGCGGGGAAAATCGCGGATGGCAGCTATCTTGGATGGTAGTGGTAAGATTCCCGCGCTGTTTATGCGATGGCCAAGAAAATCGAGCTCTGCTACACCGAACTCGCTTTTTGCAGCGTTGATGACGATGCCATGATGTTCCAGGCGTGCAAAGAGGGCGCGGAGGTGTTGGGCGTGGTCTTCTGCAGAGCGACTGGCCACCAGCAGGTCGTCTAGATAGGCGTACACGAAAGGGAGCCCGCGGGTGATAGAATCTATAAACCTTTGAAAGGTTTGGGCCGCGTTTCGCAACCCGAAGGGCATCCGTAAGAATTCAAAGAGGCCAAATGGGGTGGTGAGGGCTGTTTTAGGGATGTCCTCCGGCGCCATAGGAATCTGGTGGTACGCGCGAACCAAGTCAATTTTCGAAAACGTTGTGGCCCCTTCCAAGCTGGCTGCAAAATCGAGGATGTGCGGAATGGGGTAGCGGTCAGGGACGGTGATGCGGTTTAAAGCGCGGTGATCACCGCAAGGCCGCCAGTCGCCCGTTTTCTTAGGCACCATATGGAGGGGTGATGCCCAGGTGCTGGATGATGGGCGAATGATGCCGAGCTCCAACATGTGATCGAATTCGGCCTTGGCAATCCTGTACTTCTCGGGAGCGGGACGACGTGGTCGAAAGTGAACAGGAGGGCCAGTAGTGAGCACATGATGTAAAACGTCGTGTTGGACGGGCTGGTTCCAGTCAGGTGGTTTGGTGAGTGCGGGAAACTCCTTTAGTATGAGAGCATAAGGAGGAGATGGCTCAGCAAGCGAAAGAACTCGCTGGGGACTTGCCGGGGCGCGAATTCCGTGCACAGACAGGTGTGTCAAAGAGTCGACGAGGCGCTTCCCAGAAACGTCGACGAGTAGGTTAAAGTGGTGTAAGAAATCTGCTCCTAAGATCGCCTGGTGAACATCGGCGATCAGGAACAGCCAGCGGAAGGTTCGTCGCAATCCAAGGTTTAGGGTTAAGGACTTTTGGCCGTACACAGGGATGGTGGTTGAATTGGCCGCCTTGAGGGATAAGCAAGGTTCTCGGGAGCGGCGGCTGAGTTTCGAGGCAGGGATTACGCTAACTTCAGCGCCAGTATCCACGAGAAGACGCATGCCGGAGGTACGGTCCACGATGTGAAAAAGGCGGCAATCATTAGGGCCACGTCCACTCGCCGCCACTAGTGGTTGGCCGGCGGGTTTCCCGACCACGCGCAAGGTTGGAAGCAGTGTCGGGCTTCCTGGCCGAAGCGGTGATGGTGCCAGCAAAGCCCGTTCCTGTCGCGTGAACCTGGGCTGCGATGGCGAGGAGACCGGTTGCGGGAGCGGAAACGCTGGCGACGTGGCGACGGAGAGCGGGATCGAGTGGACAAAGCCGCCACTAATTGAGTCAGGTGAGCGACTTGTTGGGAAAGAGTGGCGAAATTCGAGTTGGCGTCAGGGAAGGGAGGTACACTTGGAGGAGCATCGACTTGAGGTGCTTGGACGGAATCCATGGTCATAGTAGCAGGTGATGCGACTTCCATGACTGCGTCAGCCAAACTCGCTAGTTCTTCAATGCCGAGGTTGTGAGTGCTGGCAAGAACCATCTTTACATTTTTAGGGAGCCGTTGGAGGAATAGCCCGCGGAGGAAACTGTTGGTACTGGCATTGCTTCCTTCACCGAGTAACTGTTTCATCCGGCGCAGCAGTTGGGTTGGGCGCAGGTCGCCTAGTTCTTCAGCTGACAACAACTGGTGACCCGGACGTGGAACCCTAACGTTCCATCCGCCATAATGTCTACCGGCGATGCTCCCCCAACTGGACAAGCCTTAGCGACAACCGCAGTTACACCGGTATCCTCCATCGCCGTCAAACTTCCTCCGTATTGGGATCGCAAACCCGCGACGTGGTTTATTCAAGCGGAAGCACAGTTTCACCTCTCCGGCATCTCGGCCGAACGTACCAAGTATTACCACGTCATCGCGGCCCTTTCACCATCAGCGGCAGAAGAAGTGTTTGATATCATTGCCAACCCTCCCGCCGATACCCCGTACCAAACCCTGAAAGCGGCACTCTTGAAGCGTACATCGCCGTCCGACCGCGCCCGTCTGCAACAGCTGTTGTCAGCTGAAGAACTAGGCGACCGGCGCCCAACCCAACTGCTGCGCCGGATGAAACAGTTACTCGGTGAAGGAAGCAATGCCAGTACCAACAGTTTCCTCCGCGAGCTATTCCTCCAACGGCTTCCTAAAAATGTCCAGATGGTTCTTGCCAGCACTCACAACCTCGGCATTGAAGAACTAGCGAGTTTGGCAGACGCAGTCATGGAAGTCGCATCACCTGCTACTATGACCATGGATTTTCGTCCAAGCACCTCAAGTCGATGCTCCTCCAAGTGTACCTCCCTTCCCTGACGCCAACTCGAATTTCGCCACTCTTTCCAACAATTCGCTCACCTGACTCAATTAGTGGCGGCTTTGTCCACTCGATCCCGCTCTCCGTCGCCACGTCGCCAGCGTTTCCGCTCCCGTTCCTACTCTGGGCGTCCCTACCAACATCCTGACCTGTGCAGCTCTACACACGTTTTCCTTCGCTGTGATAGAGTGTGAAAACCTCTGCAGCCCCCCTACACCGGCCCGCATCGCGTTTTGAGCCGAGCGGCCAGCTATTACACCGTTCTCGTCAACGGGAAAGAGGAAAATGTCAGCATCGAGCGCCTAAAGCCTGCTTTTCTCGACACCCATCCACCTCCCTCGACCTCTATCAACCTCGACCTCCATCGACCTCCCGAACCCGCCCTCTCAACTTCCTCGCCCGGCCCAGGCTTATCCCCTCCATCGACCATACGCCGTTCCGTGAGCTGGTCCAAAAACCTGGTCCGCACCCGTCGCCTTCCAGCGACGCGCTAGGAGGGGGGGAATTTGTGGCGGCTTTGCCATCGGCATCGCGGCGCCGCTGTTGTTGAGGCGCGAGCAAAATAAACGTTCGTACACTTGCTCCCTTGCGAGCTACCAGGAAGGTTGTCTCTTACCTGTGTCGCTACGTGAAGAAAAGAGTCGAAGACAGGCAGCAGGAGAAATAGGTGTGCTTCCCGTAAGCTGCCTCATACGGCGAAGTAACTGTGAAGGCTTTTGGTCGCCAAGTTCCTCTGCGCCCAGCAGTTGTTGTAAGCGGCGATGGATGGAGAGCGCTGTTCGATCAAGGAGCTCGCGCTTTAGCGTTTCATACGGAGCTTGCGCTGGTGGACTGAGAATGAGATCACGGATCTCAGCAGCGATTTCGACTGGAAGGGCGCTAACGGCGTGGCCAAATCTGGACGTCTGCGCTGTGATATGCCGGGCGTCGAATTGGCGCTCAACCTGCGCAAACCGAAGTTCCGGGTCTTGACTCCAAAATGGTGGGAGACGGAGGGAAACGGTCGGGTCTTCATGGGTAACGGCCGTGGCCGAAGTGCCAGGCGAAGTGTTGGTGCCAGATCGAAGGGTAGGCATGCCTGGGTCGTCTGGATGCGCGGAAGGTTGGTGCATATAGTCTTCGGGTCACCAGTTGTCGAGGAAAACGCGCACCACCGTGTCAGCAGTTATGTCGGCGATGGGAATGGCTTCCGGCCAGCGGGTGAAGCGGTCAATGCAAGTGAAGGTGAAGTGAAAAGGTAGGCTTTGCCGGCAGATGGGGGAAGGGGACCCACCAGGTCCAGATGAACATGACGGAAACGAGCATCGGGTGTAGGAAACGGTGATGGAGGCGAAAGTGTGTGGCGCTGAACTCTTGAGCGCTGACAGGCCAAACATAGGCGGGCCCAATCGCGGACGTCTCGGTTCAGCGAGGGCCAGACAAAGCGAGCCGCAATGAGCTTTTGAGTGGCCTTGATTCCTGGGTGGTGCAGGGAGTGAAAAACGTCGAAGATGTGTCGTCGAAAATCTTGCGGAATGAGGGGTCGTGGGCTGCCGGTGGAAACGTCGCACAGCAAATGGTAAGGCGTTCCAGGGAAGGGAATTTTGTGGATGGACAGAGATTGTGGACAGAGTTCTTCAATGCCGAGGTTGTGAGTGCTGGCAAGAACCATCTGGACATTTTTAGGGAGCCGTTGGAGGAATAGCTCGCGGAGGAAACTGTTGGTACTGGCATTGCTTCCTTCACCGAGTAACTGTTTCATCCGGCGCAGCAGTTGGGTTGGGCGCCGGTCGCCTAGTTCTTCAGCTGACAACAGCTGTTGCAGACGGGCGCGGTCGGACGGCGATGTACGCTTCAAGAGTGCCGCTTTCAGGGTTTGGTACGGGGTATCGGCGGGAGGGTTGGCAATGATATCAAACACTTCTTCTGCCGCTGATGGTGAAAGGGCCGCGATGACGTGGTAATACTTGGTACGTTCGGCCGAGATGCCGGAGAGGTGAAACTGTGCTTCCGCTTGAATAAACCACGTCGCGGGTTTGCGATCCCAATACGGAGGAAGTTTGACGGCGATGGAGGATACCGGTGTAACTGCGGTTGTCGCTAAGGCTTGTCCAGTTGGGGGAGCATCGCCGGTAGACATAATGGCGGATGGAACGTTAGGGTTCCACGTCCGGGTCACCAGTTGTAGCGACACAGGTAAGAGACAACCTTCCTGGTAGCTCGCAAGGGAGCAAGTGTACGAACGTTTATTTTGCTCGCGCCTCAACAACAGCGGCGCCGCGATGCCGATGGCAAAGCCGCCACACACTCAGCGAGCGATATACACCTGGGAGGGTGACTGAGCACTCCTCAATGCCACAGTGCAAGCCAGTGAATTACAAAAAGGGGGGAAAAGCCATTACAAAAAATAAGTAAATGATGCTAGACGTGTTTGAAATTCAAACTTACAGATTAAAATGGCTTCTATGGCTGCACGTAGAGAAACAGATACTCATTGAACGATGCGACAGCACCAGAGGACACGTGTTTCGCCGTGTTTGCGGCTCGTCGGCTCTGGGTAGCTGCGCATCGTTCGGGATTGGCAAACCAGGGGTCACTCAGCGAGTGATATACACCTGGGAGGGTGATTGAGCACTCCTCAATGCCACAGTGCAAGCCAGTGAATTATAAAAAGGGGGAAAAGCCATTAAAAAAATAAGTAAATGATGCTAGACGTGTTTGAAATTCAAACTTACAGATTAAAATGGCTTCTATGGCTGCACATAGAGAAACAGATACTCATTGAACGATGCGACAGCACCAGAGGACATGTGTTTCGCCGTGTTTGCGGCTCGTCGGCCCTGGGTAGCTGCGCATCGTCCGGGATTGGCAAACCAGGGGTCACTCAGCGAGCGATATACACCTGGGAGGGTGGCTGAGCACTCCTCAATGCCACAGTGCAAGCCAGTGAATTATAAAAAGGGGGGAAAAGCCATCAAAAAAATAAGTAAATGAAGCTAGACGTGTTTGAAATTCAAACTTACAGATTAAAATGGCTTCTATGGCTGCACGTAGAGAAACAGATACTCATTGAACGATGCGACAGCACCAGATGACACGTGTTTCGCCGTGTTTGCGGCTCGTCGGCCCTGGGTAGCTGCGCATCGTTCGGGATTGGCAAACCAGGGGTCACTCAGCGAGCGATATACACCTAGGAGGGTGACTGAGCACTCCTCAATGCCACAGTGCAAGCCAGTGAATTATAAAAAGGGGGGGAAAGCCATTAAAAAAAATAAGTAAATGATGCTAGACGTGTTTGAAATTCAAACTTACAGATTAAAATGGCTTCTATGGCTGCACGTAGAGAAACAGATACTCATTGAACGACGCGACAGCACCAGAGGACACGTGTTCCGCACACGTTTTTTTTTAATGGCTTTTTTTTTAATGGCGCGGGCGCGGGTCGAGCGGGAGCGCTCTGTGGTGCGCGTGGCTTCTGAAAGCAATTTTTAAACCCGGGAAAAAAGGAAACCACAAGCCATAACAACCTCGAACCACTTCAGTTGCGTCTTTTTCGACATGTACTACAACCTCCTCATTGATATATGAGATCTAAAACCGATAATTAAAAACTTAGAAAATTAATTACCGCTAATTAATTGACATGGGGCGATGAAAAATATATTTTTGGATAGACCACACAACTGCCGAGCACGTACAGTTGATTCCATTTGTGTAGAGCGCTCCGTTTTTTTCTTTAGACACTGGCTCTTTTTCTGTGGAACATCCTGTATATAATATATAGATATATATTTGTAAGCCAAACGTCGCCATGCAAGTACTAGGCAACTGTTTGGGCCTTCTTGGGCCTCATCAGCAGTACCCAGGCAGGCAACTTTCAGCGGATGGCGTCAGAAGGTCACGTAACACTTGATTGCTCCCGTCAGGGTGAGGTAACTGACCACTGAAAGCCCAGTGCAAAGCCAGCAAAGTATACTAGTGGAAAAATAGCTGGAGCTCTTTGCTGCACGTATAGCATATGTTTGTAAGCCAAACGTCGCCATGCAAGTACTAGGCAACTGTTTGGGCCTTCTTGGGCCTCATCAGCAGTACCCAGGCAGGCAACTTTCAGCGGATGGCGTCAGAAGGTCACGTAACACTTGATTGCTCCCATCAGGGTGAGGTAACTGACCACTGAAAGCCCAGTGCAAAGCCAGCAAAGTATACTAGTGGAAAAATAGCTGGAGCTCTTTGCTGCACGTATAGCATATGTTTGTAAGTCAAACGTCGCCATGCCAGTACTGGATAGCTGTTCCGGCCATCTTGGGCCTCATCAGCAGTACGCAGGTCAGCGAAACGTCGTCCGATGGCTTCTGTTTATGTTCAGAGTCACAGGCCAGCTATAATCCCGCCACCATTTTCTCCTTCTTCTTGTTTTTTGTTTTTTATATAAATACTTAACCTACATTTACAATCAGTTGCCTTCGTCACAAGATTATGTTGTACGGAAGGAAGTTGCGTTCTTAGGAACGCGCTCATTTCAGGAAAATCAAAAATATGAAACAAATTTCCTCAAAACAGAGGCATTCGGAGCTGCCACATCACGAAATATACTTGCCACCAATTTATTTCATTGGTGGATTAAAATAAATGGCGGGCGGATTAAATGATGCAGCATGCAGATTAAAATTTCTGCACACAGACTATGTGATTTGGTGCCCGGATTCAAAATTTTGCATTCAGATTAAATGGTATAGCTGATGTGGTATGGTATGGGTGGTACTTTGGCAGGTGGATTATTTACTCTGGCGCCTAAATTAAGAATTTGGCAAAAGGAATAAAATGAATGGAAAAACGTGTAAAGGTAAGAAGAAAAAATGTATCAAGCGAAAGCTACCATGCATAGCTAGGAAGCGATGATCTCCGTGATCTTCTGGTACGTCTTCAACACCACGCGAACGATTGAGAAATAGGCTGCGCTAGTACTGCATTGTGGAAGTTCCTAAATCGCTTTTTGCTGGACGTTATGTTTGTCGTAATACATTTCGATGTCTTTCAATCTGCCATTGTGTAATGCCGTCACTTCTTACCCTGCGTAGCCCGTCAGCCAAGGCGTAGCACAAGTGCAGTACCGCACAAATTCTCTTCGCTTCCTAATGATAATAATGACAACAAATGAAATAATAAACACAGAAGCTGAAAATAATGTCAATCCCGACATACCTTGAGGCTCATTCACGCATGCGTTTCTTGAGGCGGCGCCGCGTCTTCCCATACGCGACGCATTCCCAGAACCTTTTTGAGAGGGCTTCGAGCCGCAGCTCTCGACAGCTGATTCCCAAATATTTTCCATTCAGCCAATAGGGGTATTCACGGAGGGGCAGAAATGGCTTCGTTAGGCGCCGGCGGACCTCCCAGCACAAGAGCAATACCGCGCGGGGATGTTTTGTCCTTTTGTGTGTCCGTTTGGTGCGACCGCGTAAATGAATTCCTCGTCACGAAAACTGGTTCACGGCGAGCTGGGGGTTTGGGGAACCACAGAATCAACGAAAATAAATGCGACCTTGAGTGTGACCATGTGCGTTGGTCGCCGACAGGTAAATATTCGTCTCACTTCTTCTGAAGTTCCTCTTCTGCGTCTGTATTATACGGGGTGTTTTTTTTTTAATCAGGACATATTGTTTTTAAAAACACTATGAGAGCAGCATGAATGTCGTTTTCGCAGTTGTGTTATACGTCCAGGCGGACATCCTTTGTAAGAAAGTATGCGTCTACAAGATCACTAATTACCTAAAAATCAGTAATTAACTCCTTAGTTAGGGTATATCAGGAAAAGCAAGTTCGCAACCAGCCAGTCGGTGATGCTCATAAATAAATTTTCTGATAACACTAGAATGAGAGACTGTCTCAGTTGAAAGCCATTCCACGTTTAAAAAATCCTGACAAAGGTGCGTTGCTTTAAAATCGTTAAACTTTCATACAGAAACGAGCCGAAACCGAAACCGCGGCGATCTGAAAGCAAGGGAGCGCAGCGCTTATTTCGCGTCAGAAGGCCGCATGACTAGGAGGGATGGAGATGATCGGAGTAGGTGCCCATCTGCTGGCCAGATAAACCGCTTTCCGGCCCCTTCAGATAAGCCTTCATCAGCAAAGGTGATGCGCCAAAGACTCTTTTTAGTGCGTTTTTGGCTCATTTGCATACCGAAATTCAGTTATGGATATTTCACGGCACGCACTCTTTCCTTCTTTTTTTTAAGGTGGAGTGAATTTTTACCAGGACTGTCTCTCGTGCAGCTATTTCGCTTTTGCCCGTACCTCCCTAACGAAAGACTTAGTTCATAAATTTTAGGTAATTACTAGTCATCTTGTGGTTACGTACTCTCTTCCAAAGGATGTCCGTCTGGCCTTAGAATTCAACTGCAAAAACAACATCTACACTGCTCTCGTAGCCTTTTAATAAAAAATCGGTCCCGATAAGAAAAGAGAGAGAAAAAATTAAAAAGAAACACCTGGTAGTGTGACACATATGTCTTTCTGATGATTCATGATTGCTGACGATTCAAGCAGAAATGGTTCACGGGGTAAATATGGACGGAGGGACAGAAGTGTCTGTACAATCCTGACATAGCAACAACATGGTTCCGCGTTTGCACGCTGGCGGCTCGGCATTGTGTAACCGGTTCCCCTCGACTGCGCTGCGAACACTGAGGCGCCACAGCTTTTTGAAGGAACATATGTGTGAATGAGCCTTAAGTGCTTGTACATCATAACATCCTCATAAGAGTAAATTGAACAATGCACTGGTGCATGGAGCTTGACAATGAACCCGTCAAATAGTTATTGCCATAAGAAGAGAGAAAATAACGAAAATGAAACTTTATCTAGCATATTTACATTCCTGAGAAAGTGACAATGAAAAGTCTTGGGTTCAGTTCAATCACAAAGTTCGAAGTGGTACCAGTTGAGGATATTTTTTCCCTTGCTATCGACGTCAGTTGACAACTCTTATTATAACAATCCTCTATAGTATTGGTGTGATGCACATTCAGTTGCTAAGTCATTAAGTCATTTGCATCAACGAACTACAGATGTATAGTTGCTGCTGTGTGAAGTTGTCTAGATTTTAGATGAAACTTGCCGCTTGTCCCATATGCCTGTCGAAAATCTATACATTTAATGTCGCTATTTCGTTGCCGATGCTGTCTTCATCTGGTACCCACACATAGGCATACCCTCTACTCTATAGTTGCTATCCTACTGGCATCATTATTATGCAACAAGCAACATGCCCCGCATGGTGGTCCAAGCTTCGATTTGATAGTCGTACCGAATTTGTGCCTGATATGACTATTTTGGTTGCCGAGCTTGTACATTTTGCATGAACAATACAGTTTTGCAAGCACTAAGCCATTGAAAGGATGTGAGCAGAGTTTGCTATTGAACCCAGCATTTTACTTTTATTTGCTGTTTCCATTTGTCTTGGCGTTAATGTTTCCGTAAGTGCCAAAATGAAGCCACTTTTACTTTTTGTCATGACTCCTATTAAGTACTCAATGCAGCATGCTTATCACCAGTCAAGACATGGGGTGGTATGAGGAAATCTTCACATTTATGTCGGTCGCATACATTCCAGGCCATTTCAAAACTATACTGCCATTCTACTTCTCCCGGGCCACTGATTATGTATCGAAACTCCCAAGCGAAATAGTGGCGTAGTTGGACAGGTATTTGACGAAATACATGACAAGAGCAGACGACGGATGTTGAGAGTATTCCGGAATTCCCTTTCTGGAAAAATGAGAAAACGTCACTCCCTAAGAACCAACCAGAGCACGACCCTGAGAAAAGGAATGCCGGCCCATGCGGGCGTCTCGTAGAGTAACAGGCGTCTGGATGGGAGCCTTTCCTTAGAGAGTGACGTCGTGCCACTGGAGTTGCTGTGGCCTTTAGAATTCGTTTATTTGATAGTTAGAGGGGTTGTGAATCCAATTGGCAGGGGCCTCGAAAATGGGAATTTTTAAAACTCGGTAACATAAGAAATAACAGGTCGTGGGAGGTGGGAGTTTTTGTACGGAGTGCGTGGAGTGAGTCGTAGAGACCCTGCAAGAGACAAAGTTCTATCCATGCGGTTTCTCAACCCCTTAAATCACTCTTTGAACGAAAAAATGCAATTGGCCGCCGATGATGACCATAACGGTACCTATACCTATGAATAGATGGGTTTCCGGGTGCTACCGTCTTATGCACTTTTCAAACAAAAAATTAGCCGGTACATTGTCGGCCGATGCCGACCGTATCGGTTTTATACATGGGTTCCCGGGTGCCGACGTACATTTACAGGACCTATACTACACTATGCTATAGTATACTATAGAAGTATACTATAGAGAAGGAAGCACTAAGTTTAGCCGCTATAACTCTAAAGGAAGCTATAGGAAAACTATAGAGATCCTAGTAGCGGCTGAATGCTGAGCGATCTTGGACATCATTTCTGCATCTTATCTTATGAGTTATAATCAAGTCTAAGGAACATATTAGTCACACGTACCTGAATCAGATGCGGTCGTACGTTTAAACGTATCACATGTCTCTTGCAAGACCATAAGGCTTGGGTGGTGATGCGTCCAAGACGAGCAGCATCAACAGGATCTTTATGGAAAAAAAACAACAAGCAATGAGTTGCTGGAGCACCAAATACAGATTATAGGCCTTTTGCGAGAAAATATGCCTCTTCATGCTTGTGCCATTATTGCAGCGTGGATAAATACGCATTAAAAGGTGTGGAAATATGCATACAACTATGCACTGAAAATATTCGAAATATTCAGTAAAAATCCTCAAATCCGACGTTTTTCAATTTTTTTTGCATGAAAGCAATGCATCAAATGTCTATTCTTTACGAAGTTAGTAGTATGTTATGGACAATATGGTAGAAAAAAGGGACACTTGTTCTGCAGAACAGCAAAGGATGACTGCGCCACAGATATAAATCATGGAGCTGAAGGCTTTGTGTTAATGATTGATAAAATAGCGTAAACGCAGTTGAGCTGGTGGACGAAGCCCATGGCGAAACAAGCCTGAGCATGAGCAACACAAAAAACACGAACAAATGTGCAGATTCGTCATTGTGCTGCTGACCATGCTCATGCTTGTTTCGTCAATGTTTGGAGTTCGGCACTGCATCATGACGATTAAAATGCGAACGCCAGGCGTCCTCGAAACGGTAATATGGCGAAGGCGAAGTATGGCCCATCAGCCATGCATGCGCCACCACCCCACTGAAGCATGGGAAATATTCTATTCTGACCAGAATTTTTGCGAGGGAACACCCAATGCCGCTCGGAAACTAGCAAAATCACGCATGAAAATTAAGTAAGCTCTCGCAACTGAAAATATGGCAAAGTATGCACTTTTCATGCACTGCCATGCTGTACATGCCACAACGAGCAAAATATGCATTTATATGCATCATAGAACCCTCTGATCGATCCCAAACAAACAACAAAAGTGCTTGCTCATCATCACAATAGAAAACCATATCGAGAAAAAACATGCACTAACAAGAAAATCCGCACCATTATCCTGTTTTTAATCCTCGTATATAGTATGGGATGGACACAGATTGCCTCCAACACACAACTGGCTTAAACACGATTAAATTAACAATTAGAGCTAATTCGGACCCCCACATTAATCAGCACCCTCCAGGAAGTCTTTACACTAACTGGGAGCACATGACTCCTGTCCAGAACAGCTGTGTGTTGGCGGCAACCTGCGTTCATAACAGAACAAAAAATAGATAGAAATAGAGTGGAGAGAAAGAATTTATTCAAAAATCAACGATGGCTGTGTCGAAGAAATCGCTCCTTAATGGCCGAGTTACCAGGGACCACCACGTTGCTTGTTGACGGCCGGTAGTTGCAGAGATCGATGGCAGGTGGCCACCTAGTTGCACGGCATTACACTAGATGGCGCTACCATCATAGCTCTATGCGAGAAAGACAGAGAACAAAAAGATAGTTGCAGCAAGTAAAATTGTGACACTGCTCAACAAGTCTAGGCATGCGAGAGCGCGGAAGGCGTAACCGCTTCGGCAAAGATGCGTCAGCACGGCAAAAACACTTCGGAAGAGGTCTAAGGCGATCGATTAGGCATAATCAAAGCGTCAGCACACAACGCTATGAAATTCAAGGGCTAACACAAGGCGACAACCGCTAGGCGCGTAACGCTAAACATGTAGGTACAGGAAATAAAGCCTGTCGGTTATGGCAAACATGCCACAAAAGGCTTAACACGAGCTCAGTAAAAAACGCACAAACATCGAGAAAAACCGTCACGGCAAATCACTCACCAATTAGGTCTAATTGCTTATTTAGTCGTGTTTAGGCCAGTTGTGTCTTGGCAGCGGTCTGTGCCCATCCCATGCTACTAACGTGATAATAATGTTTTTAAGCGCAATTCACATTATTCCTCAGGTCAGTAATTATCCTACCATCATCAAAAGGTGGTACACACATATATGCGAACGTCAAACAATAGGCCTTCCTTCCGGATGTAATAGGATATCGCCAGTCGACTGTCCTGAACCAAAAAAGAAAGGAACACATGTTTGCTATACATCCAGAGGAGAGAAGACGGTGCCATGCTTTTGCGCAGCAATTATGATACAGAAGAGAATTCACTTCTTTTTGCTATTACTTTCTTGCACCCATACATTTTACCAGAATACTGTAGAACGGAACGGGTAAATGTGAACATCATTTGCTACATGCTGTAGCTCTCATCACTTTTAAACCAAACCAGTTTACATGTGTTCATAAGCATACGAGCCTTCTCTAAATAGGTGAGCCGCTAATGACTCTAAATCAAATCAAATCAAATAATATTTCCAGAATCACTGACTGCAAGCTAAAAGCCCAACAGAGCAGAGGGCTTGGCAGATAGTAACTGAAGTAATAGCGCAATTATAGTTTTCATATAAAGCAGAACTTCAAGCCACCTAAAATTATACTTGAGAGTAGTGCGGGTTTTTTGTGATAGTTTTTCTAAACTGCAATGCAAGAATGAAAATCATTAATATAGTAGGAGTGCACTCATATTATCTGTTCCAGTAAAGGGGTTCTGTTTTGTGCTCCGCCAAGCGCAAATGGAACTTTGCTCCCACGCTTTTGCACCTTTTTGCTAGCAGGTAACGAGTATAGGAGCATGCAAAGATTGTGCGCCATGTATTACATAAGCCTAATGATGATGTTGAGCAACTTTACTTTGGAGAGTGGGGATGTTTATCGCCAGAGGCGATACTCTACCCCATTGCTGGTGGCGATGTGAGGAATAGAATAGCTAGCCCCTTCACAATAACGATCGAAGTCCGATGGTGTCCAAAAATGTCAAAAGAGCTTTGAGTGCAGATCGTTGCTGGGCTGGATTGGGCCAGGGACCAAGCAGTATCGATAGGGAGAAAAGGGGCGAGAGTCCAGCTGACGAAGAGACTCATAGAGTGCGGTTCAGGAAGGTTGGTAGTGGGGGCAATTAAGAAGAATGTGCTCAAGACCCCCAAAAGCACCATAGTGACAGCAGGGGGGAGAGTCAATTTGTCTCAAGCAGTAACGCCATCTAGCTGTAAAGGCCACAATGAGGCGCGTTCGGTGGATTAATGCAGCATCTTGACGAGAGGTGTTTCGTGGCATGCGGAAGACGAGCGTTGTTGGTAGGGTAAGGGTAGGGTAGGGCAGGGTAGGGCAGGGCAGGGCAGGGCAGGGTAGGTTAGGTTGGGTTAGGTTAGGTTGGGTAGGGTTGGGTTAGGATGTTTGTTAGGTTAGGCTAGGCTAGGCTAGGGTATGGTAGGGGTAGGGTAAGGGTAAGGGTAGGGAAGGGTAGGGTAGGGTAGGGTAGGGTAGGTTAGGTTAGGTTACATTAGGTTAGGGTAAGGGTAGGGTAGGTTGGGTTAGGTTAGGATGTTTGTTAGGTTAGGTTAGGTTATGTTAGGCTAGGCTAGGCTAGGCTAGGCTAGGGTAGGCTATGGTAGGGGTAGGGGTAGGGGTAGGGTAAGGGTAGGTTAGGTTAGGTTAGGTTAGGTTAGGGTAAGGGTAGGCTAGGGTAGGTTAGGTTAGGTTAGGCTAGGTACCTTTGTCATTGACTCTGTCATACCTTTTGTCACTGACTAATTTGGTGCCAAAGTTACTTGAGTGGCAGTTGTGCAATTTTAAGCACATCTTTAAAAAAAATAGGGTATGGGAATTGCTGCCTGGTTGAACATGTGGAATACCCAAAATAATAATTGGGGGTTTACGTCGCGAGACAACTGAGTGTGGAATACACAGCAGAGTGTAATGTTCCTTATTCTGGCAACGTTAGTATGGTTCAAGAAGTGGGAAATGTTGCACTACCCTTAATAACATCTATTGGGCCCAGCAAACAGGATACACCTACCCTGATCTGAAGACACTATGCCTAACTCAAAAGCAATATGAGATCGACCCGTACGTGTTTATTTGCGAAACTATTTTGAATGAAATATGGCCTGTGTGGTATAGAACAATGCAGACACTCAAGTAAACATGCAAAAAATATGTATAAGGGCTCTCGATCTACATGCCGTGATGTGCTCTACGAGATAAACAACACACTACAAAACTACATCCAACAATTTTTGTGCGGGGCAACTCTATTGAGCACTTTCATATAACCGACGAATGGTTCAACGAATGCAGTTCGAGTGGTCACGATACATTCCTACGACGTTCATTGTGGTCGCGCTATGATGCTGCACAATATATGTATCTCGTGTAACAAGCCTGGCAATCGCACGATCTGCATGGGCAGAAATATGGTCTTCTTTGTTTCAAGACCAGTCCTCTGCAGGTATATGTTCAAACGACCAGCGAGTCTCATGTTGCTGCTCAATCGCTCGCATTCCTGCACTTGTAGTAAAAGGAGCAAATGGGTCGACGTGAATGACAGCTGAACGGTTGAACAGCGAATTTCTCGAGCACATAATCACAATTTCACGCCGAAAATGTTGTTGAGGTGAGTTCGAGGTTGTTGTTTCCATCGTTCAATGGTTCTCGGGATTACCTCGGACGAAACGCTCATCGTATCCGGCGGCCATAAGTGGATTTCCTCCCAAACGGGAGAAGACGCCAGGGAAGTCAGAGAAAGCCTCAGCTTTCATCCAATCAGAAGCACGATTTCTATCTACGTAGATGGAGCAGGTTTATCCATCCACGTCACAAAAATGGCTGCGCCCATGGCTTGTTTTGGTTTCTTTAATTAATTTTCGTAATAGGAAGACAAAATTGAGAAACGAAGGTGCGTTTCGGGGGCAGTTGGATGCGCTCGTTCTGAATATCACAGCCATTTTAACACATCGGGAAATCGGCGTAACTGACCTTTAACGCCAAGATCGCTCAGCCCCACATCTGTTGTGGCGGGTTTCTCAAACGATGACATCCAGTTGCTTGTGTTTCTGCTTCCTAGTATTTCTTCTTACGGCACCTGCTTGGTGCTTTTCGGCATCTACTTGGCATGGAAATGCTAAATTCGTTTATTTTCGGCATGATATTAAGACCAGAAAATAAGTACCGGAATTTGGGTGTACATACCACGGGAAATCGTGGTCGGTACCTTTAGGCAAATGCAGAGCGCCGAGAAACACAGTTTTACACTGCTGAAAATGCCAAAAGCACAAATTGGTAGAACTTGTAAGAATACGCAGAGTCATACAGCATTCATGGTACTGTCATCAAACAGAATAATTTTGTATCAAAACGCCCAGTTTCAAAAATACCTCCTGTTTGTTTACGCTAGACCTTGGAGAAAGAAGACTACGAGGCGAAACTTCTTTCACTTCCAAGACCACAGAATGAATCAGGAGGATCTTTAGCCATTGAGGTGGAAATCATGTTATGTTATGTTAGCTCATGTTAGGTCATGTTATGTTATGTTAGGTTAGGTTAGGTTAGGTTGGGTTGGGTTGGGTTAGGTTGGGTTAGGTTAGGTTGGGTTGGGTTGGGTTGGGTTGGGTTGGGTTAGGTTGGGATGTTTGTTAGGTTAGGCTAGGCTAGGTTAGGCTAGGCTAGGCTAAGCTAGGCTAGGCTAGGGTAGGGGTAGGGGTAGGGTAAGGGCAGGGCAGGGCAGGGCAGGGCAGGGCAGGGCAGGGTAGGGTAGGGTAGGGTAGGTTAGGTTGGGTTAGGTTAGGTTGGGTTGGGTTGGGTTGGGTTGGGTTAGGTTACGTTAGGTTAGGTTAGGTTAGGCTAGGCTAGGGTATGGTAGGGGTAGGGTAAGGGTAGGGTAGGGTAGGGCAGGGCAGGGCAGGGCAGGTTAGGTTAGGTTAGGGTAAGGGTAGGGTAGGGTAGGTTAGGTTAGGCTAGGTACCTTTGTCATTGACTCTGTCATACCTTTTGTCACTGACTAATTTGGTGGCAAAGTTACTTGAGTGGCAGTTGTGCAATATTAAGCACATCTTTAAAAAAAATAGGGTATCGGAAGTGCTGCCTGGTTGAACATGTG
Organism: Ornithodoros turicata; assembly: GCF_037126465.1. Classification (NCBI taxonomy): domain Eukaryota; kingdom Metazoa; phylum Arthropoda; class Arachnida; order Ixodida; family Argasidae; genus Ornithodoros; species Ornithodoros turicata. Next base: position 13,057,749 of record NC_088208.1, read on the forward strand.
GAGTAGCCAAAATAATAATTGGGGGTTTACGTCGCGAGACAACTGAGTGTGGAATACACAGCAGAGTGTAATGTTCCTTATTCTGGCAATGTTAGCATGGTTCAAGAAGTAGGAAATGTTGCACTACCCTTAATAACATCTGTTGGGCCCAGCAAACAGGATACACCTACCCTAATCTGAAGACACCATGCCTAACTCAAAAGCAATATGAGATCGACCCGTACGTGTTTATTTGCGAAACTATTTTGAATGAAATATGGCCTGTGTGGTATAGAACAATGCGGACACTCAAGTAAACATGCAAAAAATACGTATAAGGGCTCTCGATCTACATGCCGTGATGCGCTCTACGAGATAAACAACACACTACAAAACTACATCCAACACTTTTTGTGCGTGGCAACTCTATTGAGCACTTTCATATAACCGACGAATGGTTCAACGAATGCAGTTCGAGTGGTCACGATACATTCCTCCGTCGTTCATTGTGGTCGCGCTATGATGCTGCACAATATATGTATCTCGTGTAACAAGCCTGGCAATCGCACGATCTGCATGGGCAGAATACGGTCTTCTTTGTTTGAAGACCAGTCCTCTGCAGGTATATGTTCAAACGACCACCGAGTCTCACGTTGTTGCTCAATCGCTCGCATTCCTGCACTTGTAGTAAAAGCAGCAAAGGGGTCGGCGTGAATGACAGCTGAACGGTTGAACTGCGAAGTTCGCGAGCACACAATCACAATTTCACGCCGAAAATGTTGTTGAGGTGAGTTCGCGGTTGTTGTTTCCATCGTTCAATAGTTCTCGGGATTACCTCGGACGAAACGCTCATCGTATCCGGCGGCCATAAGTGGATTTCCTCGCAAACGCGAGAAGACACCAGGGAAGTCAGAGAAAGCCTCAGCTTTCATCCAATCAGAAGCACGATTTCTATCTACGTAGATGGAGCAGGTTTATCCATCTACGTCACAAAAATGGCTGCGCCCATGGCTTGTTTTGGTTTCTTTAACTAATTTTCGTAATAGGAAGACAAAATTGAGAAGCGAAGGTGCGTTTCGGGGGCAGTTGGATGTGCTCGTTCTGAATATCACAGCCATTTTAACACATCGGGAAATCGGCGTAACTGACCTTTAACGCCAAAATCGCTCAGCCCCACATCGGCTGTGGCGGGTTTCTCAAACGATGACATCCAGTTGCCTGTGTTTCTGCATGCTAGTATTTCTTCTTACGGCACCTGCTTGGTGCTTTTCGGCATCTACTTGGCATGGAAATGCTAAATTCGTTTACTTTCGGCATGATATTAAGACCAGAAAATAAGTACCGGAATTTGGGTGTACATACCACGGGAAATCGTGGTCGGTACCTTTAGGCAAATGCAGAGCGCCGAGAAACACAGTTTTACACTGCTGAAAATGCCAAAAGCACAAATGGGTAGAACTTGTAACAATACGTAGAGTCATACAGCATTCATGGTACTGTCATCAAACAGAATAATTTTGTATCAAAACGCCCAGTTTCAAAAATACCTCCTGTTTGTTTACGCTAGACCTCGGAGAAAGAATACTACGAGGCGAAACTTCTTTCACTTCCAAGACCACAGAATGAATCAGGAGGATCTTTAGCCATTCAGGTGGAAATCATGTTATGTTATGTTATGTTATGTTATGTTATGTTATGTTATGTTATGTTATGTTATGTTATGTTATGTTATGTTATGTTATGTTATGTTATGTTATGTTATGTTATGTTATGTTATGTTATGTTATGTTATGTTATGTTATGTTATGTTATGTTATGTTATGTTATGTTATGTTATGTTATGTTATGTTATGTTATGTTATGTTATGTTATGTTATGTTATGTTATGTTATGTTATGTTATGTTATGTTATGTTATGTTATGTTATGTTATGTTATGTTATGTTATGTTATGTTATGTTATGTTATGTTATGTTATGTTATGTTATGTTATGTTATGTTATGTTATGTTATGTTATGTTATGTTATGTTATGTTATGTTATGTTATGTTATGTTATGTTATGTTATGTTATGTTATGTTATGTTATGTTATGTTATGTTATGTTATGTTATGTTATGTTATGTTATGTTATGTTATGTTATGTTATGTTATGTTATGTTATGTTATGTTGTGTTGTGTTGTGTTGTGTTGTGTTGTGTTGTGTTGTGTTGTGTTGTGTTGTGTTGTGTTGTGTTGTGTTGTGTTGTGTTGTGTTGTGTTGTGTTGTGTTGTGTTGTGTTGTGTTGTGTTGTGTTGTGTTGTGTTGTGTTGTGTTGTGTTGTGTTGTGTTGTGTTGTGTTGTGTTGTGTTGTGTTGTGTTGTGTTGTGTTGTGTTGTGTTGTGTTGTGTTGTGTTGTGTTGTGTTGTGTTGTGTTGTGTTGTGTTGTGTTGTGTTGTGTTGTGTTGTGTTGTGTTGTGTTGTGTTGTGTTGTGTTGTGTTGTGTTGTGTTGTGTTGTGTTGTGTTGTGTTGTGTTGTGTTGTGTTGTGTTGTGTTGTGTTGTGTTGTGTTGTGTTGTGTTGTGTTGTGTTGTGTTGTGTTGTGTTGTGTTGGGTTGGGTTGGGTTGGGTTGGGTTGGGTTGGGTTGGGTTGGGTTGGGTTGGGTTGGGTTGGGTTGGGTTGGGTTGGGTTGGGTTGGGTTGGGTTGGGTTGGGTTAGGTTAGGGTAAGGGTAGGGTAGGTTAGGTTAGGTTAGGCTAGGTACCTTTGTCATTGACTCTGTCATACCTTTTGTCACTGACTAATTTGGTGGCAAAGTTACTTGAGTGGCACTTGTGCAATTTTAAGCACATCTTTAAAAAAAATAGGGTATGGGAAGTGCTGCCTGGTTGAACATGTGGAGTACCCAAAATAATAATTGGGGGTTTACGTCGCGAGACAACTGAGTGTGGAATACACAGCAGAGTGTAATGTTCCTTATTCTGGCAATGTTAGCATGGTTCAAGATGCATGGTTGCACTACCCTTAATAACATCTGTTGGGCCCAGCAAACAGGATACACCTACCCTAATCTGAAGACACCATGCCTAGCTCAAAAGCAATATGAGATCGACCCGTACGTGTTTATTTGCGAAACTATTTTGAATGAAATATGGCCTGTGTGGTATAGAACAATGCGGACACTCAAGTAAACATGCAAAAAATACGTATAAGGGCTCTCGATCTACATGCCGTGATGCGCTCTACGAGATAAACAACACACTACAAAACTACATCCAACACTTTTTGTGCGTGGCAACTCTATTGAGCACTTTCATATAACCGACGAATGGTTCAACGAATGCAGTTCGAGTGGTCACGATACATTCCTCCGTCGTTCATTGTGGTCGCGCTATGATGCTGCACAATATATGTATCTCGTGTAACAAGCCTGGCAATCGCACGATCTGCATGGGCAGAATACGGTCTTCTTTGTTTGAAGACCAGTCCTCTGCAGGTATATGTTCAAACGACCACCGAGTCTCACGTTGTTGCTCAATCGCTCGCATTCCTGCACTTGTAGTAAAAGCAGCAAAGGGGTCGGCGTGAATGACAGCTGAACGGTTGAACTGCGAAGTTCGCGAGCACACAATCACAATTTCACGCCGAAAATGTTGTTGAGGTGAGTTCGCGGTTGTTGTTTCCATCGTTCAATAGTTCTCGGGATTACCTCGGACGAAACGCTCATCGTATCCGGCGGCCATAAGTGGATTTCCTCGCAAACGCGAGAAGACACCAGGGAAGTCAGAGAAAGCCTCAGCTTTCATCCAATCAGAAGCACGATTTCTATCTACGTAGATGGAGCAGGTTTATCCATCTACGTCACAAAAATGGCTGCGCCCATGGCTTGTTTTGGTTTCTTTAACTAATTTTCGTAATAGGAAGACAAAATTGAGAAGCGAAGGTGCGTTTCGGGGGCAGTTGGATGTGCTCGTTCTGAATATCACAGCCATTTTAACACATCGGGAAATCGGCGTAACTGACCTTTAACGCCAAAATCGCTCAGCCCCACATCGGCTGTGGCGGGTTTCTCAAACGATGACATCCAGTTGCCTGTGTTTCTGCATGCTAGTATTTCTTCTTACGGCACCTGCTTGGTGCTTTTCGGCATCTACTTGGCATGGAAATGCTAAATTCGTTTACTTTCGGCATGATATTAAGACCAGAAAATAAGTACCGGAATTTGGGTGTACATACCACGGGAAATCGTGGTCGGTACCTTTAGGCAAATGCAGAGCGCCGAGAAACACAGTTTTACACTGCTGAAAATGCCAAAAGCACAAATGGGTAGAACTTGTAACAATACGTAGAGTCATACAGCATTCATGGTACTGTCATCAAACAGAATAATTTTGTATCAAAACGCCCAGTTTCAAAAAATACCTCCTGTTTGTTTACGCTAGACCTCGGAGAAAGAATACTACGAGGCGAAACTTCTTTCACTTCCAAGACCACAGAATGAATCAGGAGGATCTTTAGCCATTCAGGTGGAAATCATGTTATGTTATGTTATGTTATGTTATGTTATGTTATGTTATGTTATGTTATGTTATGTTATGTTATGTTATGTTATGTTATGTTATGTTATGTTATGTTATGTTATGTTATGTTATGTTATGTTATGTTATGTTATGTTATGTTATGTTATGTTATGTTATGTTATGTTATGTTATGTTATGTTATGTTATGTTATGTTATGTTATGTTATGTTATGTTATGTTATGTTATGTTATGTTATGTTATGTTATGTTATGTTATGTTATGTTATGTTATGTTATGTTATGTTATGTTATGTTATGTTATGTTATGTTATGTTATGTTATGTTATGTTATGTTATGTTATGTTATGTTATGTTATGTTATGTTATGTTATGTTATGTTATGTTATGTTATGTTATGTTATGTTATGTTATGTTATGTTATGTTATGTTATGTTATGTTATGTTATGTTATGTTATGTTATGTTATGTTATGTTATGTTATGTTATGTTATGTTATGTTATGTTATGTTATGTTATGTTATGTTATGTTATGTTATGTTATGTTATGTTATGTTATGTTATGTTATGTTATGTTATGTTATGTTATGTTATGTTATGTTATGTTATGTTATGTTATGTTATGTTATGTTATGTTATGTTATGTTATGTTATGTTATGTTATGTTATGTTATGTTATGTTATGTTATGTTATGTTATGTTATGTTATGTTATGTTATGTTATGTTATGTTATGTTATGTTATGTTATGTTATGTTATGTTATGTTATGTTATGTTATGTTATGTTATGTTATGTTATGTTATGTTATGTTATGTTATGTTATGTTATGTTATGTTATGTTATGTTGGGTTAGGGTAAGGGTAGGGTAGGTTAGGTTAGGTTAGGCTAGGTACCTTTGTCATTGACTCTATCATACCTTTTGTCACTGACTAATTTGGTGGCAAAGTTACTTGAGTGGCACTTGTGCAATTTTAAGCACATCTTTAAAAAAAATAGGGTATGGGAAGTGCTGCCTGGTTGAACATGTGGAGTACCCAAAATAATAATTGGGGGTTTACGTCGCGAGACAACTGAGTGTGGAATACACAGCAGAGTGTAATGTTCCTTATTCTGGCAATGTTAGCATGGTTCAAGATGCATGGTTGCACTACCCTTAATAACATCTGTTGGGCCCAGCAAACAGGATACACCTACCCTAATCTGAAGACACCATGCCTAGCTCAAAAGCAATATGAGATCGACCCGTACGTGTTTATTTGCGAAACTATTTTGAATGAAATATGGCCTGTGTGGTATAGAACAATGCCGACACTCAAGTAAACATGCAAAAAATACGTATAAGGGCTCTCGATCTACATGCCGTGATGCGCTCTACGAGATAAACAACACACTACAAAACTACATCCAACACTTTTTGTGCGGGGCAACTCTATTGAGCACTTTCATATAACCGACGAATGGTTCAACGAATGCAGTTCGAGTGGTCACGATACATTCCTACGTCGTTCATTGTGGTCGCGCTATGATGCTGCACAATATATGTATCTCGTGTAACAAGCCTGGCAATCGCACGATCTGCATGGGCAGAAATACGGTCTTCTTCGTTTGAGGACCAGTCCTCTGCTGGTATATGTTCAAACGACCACCGAGTCTCACGTTGTTGCTCAATCGCTCGCATTCCTGCACTTGTAGTAAAAGCAGCAAACGGGTCGACGTGAATGACAGCTGAACGGTTGAACTGCGAAGTTCTCGAGCACATAATCACAATTTCACGCCGAAAATGTTGTTGAGGTGAGTTCGCGGTTGTTGTTTCCATCGTTCAATAGTTCTCGGGATTACCTCGGACGAAACGCTCATCGTATCCGGCGGCCATAAGTGGATTTCCTCGCAAACGCGAGAAGACACCAGGGAAGTCAGAGAAAGCCTCAGCTTTCATCCAATCAGAAGCACGATTTCTATCTACGTAGATGGAGCAGGTTTATCCATCTACGTCACAAAAATGGCTGCGCCCATGGCTTGTTTTGGTTTCTTTAACTAATTTTCGTAATAGGAAGACAAAATTGAGAAACAAAGGTGCGTTTTGAGGGCAGTTGGATGTGCTCGTTCTGAATATCACAGCCATTTTAACACATCGGGAAATCGGCGTAACTGACCTTTAACGCCAAGATCGCTCAGCCCCACATCTGTTGTGGCGGGTTTCTCAAACGATGACATCCAGTTGCCTGTGTTTCTGCATGCTAGTATTTCTTCTTACGGCACCTGCTTGGTGCTTTTCGGCATCTACTTGGCATGGAAATGCTAAATTCGTTTACTTTCGGCATGATATTAAGACCAGAAAATAAGTACCGGAATTTGGGTGTACATACCACGGGAAATCGTGGTCGGTACCTTTAGGCAAATGCAGAGCGCCGAGAAACACAGTTTTACACTGCTGAAAATGCCAAAAGCAGAAATGGGTAGAACTTGTAACAATACGTAGAGTCATACAGCATTCATGGTACTGTCATCAAACAGAATAATTTTGTATCAAAACGCCCAGTTTCAAAAATACCTCCTCTTTGTTTACGCTAGACCTCGGAGAAAGAAGACTACGAGGCGAAACTTCTTTCACTTCCAAGACCACAGAATGAATCAGGAGGATCTTAAGCCATTCAGGTGGAAATCATGTTATGTTATGTTAGCTCGTGTTAGGTCATGTTATGTTATGTTATGTTATGTAATGTTATGTTACGTTTATGTTAGGTTAGGTTAGGTTAGGTAAGGTTAGGTTAGGTTACGGTAGGTTAGGTTAGGTTAGGTTAGGTTGGGTTGGGTTGGGTTGGGTTGGGTTAGGTTAGGATGTTTGTTAGATTAAGTTAGGTTAGGTTGGGTTGGGTTGGGTTAGGTTAGGTTAGGTTAGGTTGGGTTGGGTTAGGTTAGGTTAGGTTAGGTTGGGTTGGGTTGGGTTAGGTTAGGATGTTTCTTAGGTTAGGTTAGGCTAGGCTAGATTAGGCTAGGCTAGGCTAGGCTAGGCTAGGGTAGGGGTAGGGGTAGGGTAAGGGTAAGGGTAGGGAAGGGAAGGGTAGGGAAGGGTAGGGAAGGGTAGGTTAGGTTAGGTTAGGTTAGGTTAGGTTAGGTTGGGTTGGGTTGGGTTGGGTTGGGTTGGGTTGGGTTGGGTTGGGTTGGGTTAGGTTAGGTTGGGTTAGGTTAGGTTAGGTTAGGTTAGGTTAGGTTAGGTTAGGTTAGGTTAGGTTGGGTTGGGTTAGGTTAGGATGTTTGTTAGGTTAGGTTAGGTTGGGTTAGGTTAGGTTAGGTTAGGTTAGGTTAGGTTAGGTTGGGTTGGGTTAGGTTAGGTTAGGTTAGGTTAGGTTGGGTGGGGTTGGGTTAGGTTAGGTTAGGTTAGGTTAGGTTGGGTTAGGTTAGGTTAGGTTAGGTTGGGTGGGGTTGGGTTAGGTTAGGATGTTTGTTAGGTTAGGTTAGGTTAGGTTGGGTTGGGTTGGGTTGGGTTAGGATGTTTCTTAGGTTAGGTTAGGCTAGGCTAGATTAGGCTAGGCTAGGCTAGGCTAGGCTTGGCTAGGGTAGGGGTAGGGGTAGGGTAGGGTAAGGGTAAGGGTAGGGAAGGGAAGGGTAGGGAAGGGTAGGTTAGGTATCTTTGTCATTGACTCTGTCATACCTTTTGTCACTGACTAATTTGGTGGCAAAGTTACTTGAGTGGCAGTTGTGCAATTTTAAGCACATCTTTAAAAAAAAAATAGGGTATGGGAAGTGCTGCCTGGTTGAGCATGTGGAGTACCCAAAATAATAATTGGGGGTTTACGTCGCGAGACAACTGAGTGTGGAATACACAGCAGAGTGTAATGTTCCTTATTCTGGCAATGTTAGCATGGTTCAAGAAGTAGGAAATGTTGCACTACCCTTAATAACATCTGTTGGGCCCAGCAAACAGGATACACCTACCCTGATCTGAAGACACTATGCCTAAGTCAAAAGCAATATGAGATCGACCCGTACGTGTTTATTTGCGAAACTATTTTGAATCAAATATGGCCTGTGTGGTATAGAACAATGCCGACACTCAAGTAAACATGCAATAAAATACGTATAAGGGCTCTCAATCTACATGCCGTGATGCGCTCTACGACATAAACAACACACTGTTATGTTATGTTACGTTTATGTTACGTTTATGTTAGGTTAGGTTAGGTTAGGTTAGGTTAGGTTAGGTTGGGTTGGGTTGGGTTAGGTTAGGTTGGGTTGGGTTGGGTTAGGTTAGGATGTTTGTTAGGTTAGGCTAGGCTAGGTTAGGCTAGGCTAGGCTAGGGCAGGGGTAGGGGTAGGGTAAGGGTAAGGGTAGGGAAGGGAAGGGTAGGGTAGGTTAGGTTAGGTTGGGTTAGGTTGGGTTAGGTTGGGTTGGGTTGGGTTGGGTTGGGCTAGGTTAGGTTAGGTTAGGTTAGGTTAGGTTAGGCTAGGCTAGGGTATGGTAGGGGTAGGGTAAGGGTAAGGGTAGGGTAAGGGTAAGGGTAGGGTAGGGTAGGGCAGGGCAGGGCAGGGCAGGGCAGGGCAGCGTAGGGTAGGTTAGGTTAGGTTAGGTTAGGTTAGGTTGGGTTGGGTTAGGTTAGGATGTTTGTTAGGTTAGGTTAGGTTGGGTTAGGTTAGGTTAGGTTAGGTTAGGTTAGGTTAGGTTGGGTTGGGTTAGGTTAGGTTAGGTTAGGTTAGGTTGGGTGGGGTTGGGTTAGGTTAGGTTAGGTTAGGTTAGGTTGGGTTAGGTTAGGTTAGGTTAGGTTGGGTGGGGTTGGGTTAGGTTAGGATGTTTGTTAGGTTAGGTTAGGTTAGGTTGGGTTGGGTTGGGTTGGGTTAGGATGTTTCTTAGGTTAGGTTAGGCTAGGCTAGATTAGGCTAGGCTAGGCTAGGCTAGGCTTGGCTAGGGTAGGGGTAGGGGTAGGGTAGGGTAAGGGTAAGGGTAGGGAAGGGAAGGGTAGGGAAGGGTAGGTTAGGTATCTTTGTCATTGACTCTGTCATACCTTTTGTCACTGACTAATTTGGTGGCAAAGTTACTTGAGTGGCAGTTGTGCAATTTTAAGCACATCTTTAAAAAAAAAATAGGGTATGGGAAGTGCTGCCTGGTTGAGCATGTGGAGTACCCAAAATAATAATTGGGGGTTTACGTCGCGAGACAACTGAGTGTGGAATACACAGCAGAGTGTAATGTTCCTTATTCTGGCAATGTTAGCATGGTTCAAGAAGTAGGAAATGTTGCACTACCCTTAATAACATCTGTTGGGCCCAGCAAACAGGATACACCTACCCTGATCTGAAGACACTATGCCTAAGTCAAAAGCAATATGAGATCGACCCGTACGTGTTTATTTGCGAAACTATTTTGAATCAAATATGGCCTGTGTGGTATAGAACAATGCCGACACTCAAGTAAACATGCAATAAAATACGTATAAGGGCTCTCAATCTACATGCCGTGATGCGCTCTACGACATAAACAACACACTGTTATGTTATGTTACGTTTATGTTACGTTTATGTTAGGTTAGGTTAGGTTAGGTTAGGTTAGGTTAGGTTGGGTTGGGTTGGGTTAGGTTAGGTTGGGTTGGGTTGGGTTAGGTTAGGATGTTTGTTAGGTTAGGCTAGGCTAGGTTAGGCTAGGCTAGGCTAGGGCAGGGGTAGGGGTAGGGTAAGGGTAAGGGTAGGGAAGGGAAGGGTAGGGTAGGTTAGGTTAGGTTGGGTTAGGTTGGGTTAGGTTGGGTTGGGTTGGGTTGGGTTGGGCTAGGTTAGGTTAGGTTAGGTTAGGTTAGGTTAGGCTAGGCTAGGGTATGGTAGGGGTAGGGTAAGGGTAAGGGTAGGGTAAGGGTAAGGGTAGGGTAGGGTAGGGCAGGGCAGGGCAGGGCAGGGCAGGGCAGCGTAGGGTAGGTTAGGTTAGGTTAGGTTAGGGTATGATAGGGGTAGGGATAGGGTAGGGTAGGGTAGGGTAGGGGTAGGGTAAGGGTGGGGTAGGGCAGGGCAGGTTATGTTATGTTAGGTTAGGTTAGGTTAGGTTGGGTTGGGTTGGGTTGGGTTAGGTTAGGATGTTTGTTAGGTTAGGTTAGGCTAGGCTAGGTTAGGCTAGGCTAGGGTAGGGGTAGGGGTAGGGGTAGGGTAAGGGTAAGGGTAGGGAAGGATAGGTGAGGTTAGGTTAGGTTAGGTTAGGTTAGGTTGGGTTAGGTTGGGTTGGGTTAGGTTGGGTTGGGTTAGGTTGGGTTAGGTTAGGTTAGGATGTTAGGTTAGGTTAGGCTAGGTTAGGTTAGGCTAGGCTAGGCTATGCTAGGGTATGGTAGGGGTAGGGGTAGGGTAAGGGTAAGGGTAGGGAAGGGAAGGGAAGGGAAGGGTAGGGAAGGGTAGGGAAGGGTAGGGAAGGGTAGGGTAGGTTAGGTAAGGTAAGGTTAGGTTAGGTTGGGTTAGGTTGGGTTAGGTTGGGTTGGGTTAGGTTAGGTTAGGTTAGGCTAGGTTAGGTTAGGCTAGGCTAGGGTATGGTAGGGTAAGGGTAAGGGTAAGGGTAGGGTAGGGTAGGGTAGGGTAGGGGTAGGGGTAGGGTGGGGTAGGGCAGGGCAGGTTATGTTAGGTTAGGTGAGGTTATGTTAGGTTAGGTTAGGTTAGGTTAGGTTGGTTTAGGTTAGGTTAGGTTAGGTTAGGTTAGGTTGGGTTGGGTTGGATTGGGTTAGGTTAGGATGTTTGTTAGGTTAGGTTAGGCTAGGCTAGGCTAGGCTAGGCTAGGGGTAGGGGTAGGGGTAGGGGTAGGGCAGGGCAGGGTAGGTTAGGTTAGGTTAGGTTAGGTTAGGTTGCGTTAGGTTGGGTTGGGTTGGGTTAGGTTGGGTTGGGTTAGGTTAGGCTAGGATGTTTGTTGGGTTAGGTTAGGCTAGGTTAGGTTAGGCTAGGCTAGGCTAGGGTATGGTAGGGGTAGGGGTAGGGTAAAGGTAGGGTAGGGCAGGGTAGGTTATGTTAGGTTAGGTTAGGGTGAGGGTAGTGTACGGTAGGTTAGGTTAGGTTAGGCTAGGTATCTTTGTCATTGACTCTGTCATACCTTTTGTCACTGACTAATTTGGTGGCAAAGTTACTTGAGTGGCAGTTGTGCAATTTTAAGCACATCTTTAAAAAAAATAGGGTATGGGAAGTGCTGCCTGGTTGAACATGTGGAGTACCCAAAATAATAATTGGGGGTTTACGTCGCGAGACAACTGAGTGTGGAATACACAGCAGAGTGTAATGTTCCTTATTCTGGCAATGTTAGCATGGTTCAAGAAGTAGGAAATGTTGCACTACCCTTAATAACATCTGTTGGGCCCAGCAAACAGGATACACCTACCCTGATCTGAAGACACTATGCCTAACTCAAAAGCAATATGAGATTACGTGTTTATTTGCGAAACTATTTTGAATGAAATATGGCCTGTGTGGTATAGAACAATGCCGACACTCAAGTAAACATGCAAAAAATACGTATAAGGGCTCTCGATCTACATGCCGTGATGCGCTCTACGAGATAAACAACACACTGTTATGTTATGTTATATTATGTTATGTTACGTTTATGTTACGTTTATGTTACGTTTATGTTACGTTTATGTTATGTTAGGTTAGGTTAGGTTAGGTTGGGTTGGGTTGGGTTAGGTTAGGTTAGGTTGGGTTGGGTTAGGTTAGGATGTTTGTTAGATCAAGTTAGGTTAGGTTGCGTTGGGTTAGGTTAGGTTGGGTTGGGTTAGGTTAGGATGTTTGTTAGGTTAGGTTAGGTTAGGTTGGGTTGGGTTGGGTTAGGTTAGGATGTTTCTTAGGGTAGGTTAGGCTAGGCTAGGGTAGGGGTAGGGGTAGGGTAAGGATAAGGGTAGGGTAGGTTAGGTTAGGTTAGGTTAGGTTAGGTTGGGTTAGGTTAGGTTAGGTTAGGTTGGGTTGGGTTGGGTTAGGTTAGGATGTTTCTTAGGTTAGGTTAGGCTAGGCTAGATTAGGCTCGGCTAGGCTAGGCTAGGCTAGGGTAGGGGTAGGGTAAGGGTAAGGGAAGGGAAGGGTAGGGAAGGGTAGGGTAGGTTAGGTTAGGTTAGGTTAGGTTGGGTTGGGTTGGGTTGGGTTGGGTTAGGTTAGGATGTTTCTTAGGCTAGGTTAGGCTAGGCTAGATTAGGCTAGGCTAGGCTAGGCTAGGGGTAGGGTAGGGGTAGGGTAAGGGTAAGGGTAGGGAAGGGAAGGGAAGGGAAGGGAAGGGAAGGGTAGGGAAGGGTAGGGTAGGTTAGGTAAGGTTAGGTTAGGTTGGGTTAGGTTGGGTTAGGTTGGGTTGGGTTAGGTTAGGTTAGGTTAGGTTAGGTTAGGCTAGGGTATGGTAGGGTAGGGGTAGGGTAGGGGTAGGGGTAGGGTAAGGGTGGGGTAGGGCAGGGCAGGTTATGTTAGGTTAGGTTAGGTTAGGTTGGGTTGGGTTGGGTTGGGTTAGGTTAGGATGTTTGTTAGGTTAGGTTAGGCTAGTCTAGGCTAGGGTAGGGGTAGGGGTAGGGCAGGGCAGGGCAGGGCAGGGCAGGGTAGGTTAGGTTAGGTTAGGTTGCGTTAGGTTGGGTTGGGTTGGGTTAGGTTGGGTTGGGTTAGGTTAGGGTGAGGGTAGGGTAGGGTAGGTTAGGTTAGGTTAGGCTAGGTATCTTTGTCATTGACTCTGTCATACCTTTTGTCACTGACTAATTTGGTGGCAAAGTTACTTGAGTGGCAGTTGTGCAATTTTAAGTACATCTTTAAAAAAAATAGGGTATGGGAAGTGCTGCCTGGTTGAACATGTGGAGTACCCAAAATAATAATTGGGGGTTTACGTCGCGAGACAACTGAGTGTGGAATACACAGCAGAGTGTAATGTTCCTTATTCTGGCAATGTTAGCATGGTTCAAGAAGTAGGAAATGTTGCACTACCCTTAATAACATCTGTTGGGCCCAGCAAACAGGATACACCTACCCTGATCTGAAGACACTATGCCTAACTCAAAAGCAATATGAGATTACGTGTTTTAATTTTTTTTAATAATTGGGTGTTTACGTCGCGAGACAACTGAGATCATGAGCGACGCCACAGCGGTCGGTCTGTGGATTGCTTTTGCCCACCTGAGGGTTCTTTAACGTGCAATGAAAGCTCATTACACGGCACCCCGTATTTAACGTCCCTCGCGGAAGACGGCGTGTCTAAGCAACTTGTACCCTGCCACCAAGTTGCTGGCGTCCTCGGCCGGGTTCGAACCCGCGATCTCGGGATCAGAAGGCGAACACGCTACCGACTGAGCCACCGAGGCCGGTCGATTACGTGTTTATTTGCGAAACTATTTTGAATGAAATATGGCCTGTGTGGTATAGAACAATGCCGACACTCAAGTAAACATGCAAAAAATACGTATAAGGGCTCTCGATCTACATGCCGTGATGCGCTCTACGAGATAAACAACACACTGTTATGTTATGTTATATTATGTTATGTTACGTTTATGTTACGTTTATGTTAGGTTAGGTTAGGTTAGGTTAGGTTAGGTTGGGTTAGGTTAGGTTAGGTTGGGTTGGGTTGGGTTGGGTTGGGTTAGGTTAGGATGTTTGTTAGGTTAGGTTAGGTTAGGATGTTTCTTAGGGTAGGTTAGGCTAGGCTAGGGTAGGGGTAGGGGTAGGGTAAGGGTAAGGGTAGGGAAGGGAAGGGTAGGGAAGGGTAGGGAAGGGTAGGGTAGGTTAGGTTAGGTTAGGTTAGGTTAGGTTAGGTTAGGTTAGGTTAGGTTAGGTTAGGTTAGGCTAGGGTATGGTAGGGTAGGGGTAGGGTAGGGGTAGGGGTAGGGTAAGGGTGGGGTAGGGCAGGGCAGGGCAGGTTATGTTAGGTTAGGTTAGGTTAGGTTAGGTTGGGTTGGGTTGGGTTGGGTTAGGTTAGGATGTTTGTTAGGTTAGGTTAGGCTAGTCTAGGCTAGGGTAGGGGTAGGGGTAGGGGTAGGGCAGGGCAGGGCAGGGCAGGGTAGGTTAGGTTAGGTTAGGTTGCGTTAGGTTGGGTTGGGTTGGGTTAGGTTGGGTTGGGTTAGGTTAGGTTAGGATGTTTGTTAGGTTAGGTTAGGCTAGGCTAGGCTAGGGTATGGTAGGGGTAGGGGTAGGGTAAGGGTAAAGGTAGGGTAGGGCAGGGTAGGTTAGGTTAGGTTAGGTTAGGGTAAGGGTAGGGTAGGGTAGGGTAGGTTAGGTTAGGTTAGGCTAGGTATCTTTGTCATTCACTCTGTCATACCTTTTGTCACTGACTAATTTGGTGGCAAAGTTACTTGAGTGGCAGTTGTGCAATTTTAAGCACATCTTTAAAAAAAATAGGGTATGGAAAGTGCTGCCTGGTTGAACATGTGGAGTACCCAAAATAATAATTGGGGGTTTACGTCGCGAGACAACTGAGTGTGGAATACACAGCAGAGTGTAATGTTCCTTATTCTGGCAATGTTAGCATGGTTCAAGAAGTAGGAAATGTTGCACTACCCTTAATAACATTATTTGGGACCAGCAAACAGGATACACCTACCCTGATCTGAAGACACTATGCCTAACTCAAAAGCAATATGAGATCGACCCGTACGTGTTTATTTGCGAAACTATTTTGAATGAAATATGGCCTGTGTGGTATAGAATAATGCCGACACTCAAGTAAACATGCAAAAAATACGTATAAGGGCTCTCGATCTACATGCCGTGATGCGCTCTACGAGATAAACAACACACTGTTATGTTATGCTATGTTACGTTTATGTTACGTTTATGTTAGGTTAGGTTAGGTTAGGTTAGGCTGGGTTGGGTTGGGTTAGGTTAGGTTAGGTTAGGTTGGGTTGGGTTAGGTTAAGATGTTTGTTAGGTTAGGTTAGGTTAGGTTAGGTTGGGTTGGGTTGGGTTAGGTTAGGTTAGGATGTTTGTAGGTTAGGTTAGGCTAGGCTAGGCTAGGCTAGGCTAGGGGTAGGGGTAGGGGTAGGGTAAGGGTAGGGAAGGGAAGGGTAGGGAAGGGTAGGGTAGGGTAGGGCAGGTTAGGTTAGGTTAGGTTGGGTTAGGTTGGGTTAGGTTGGGTTGGGTTGGGTTGGGTTAGGTTAGGTTAGGTTAGGCTAGGCTAGGGTATGGTAGGGGTAGGGTAAGGGTAACGGTAAGGGTAGGGTAGGGCAGGGCAGGGCAGGGCAGGGTAGGGAAGGGTAGGGTAGGTTAGGTTAGGTTAGGGTATGGTAGGGGTAGGGGTAGGGTAGGGTAGGGGTAGGGGTAGGGGTAGGGTAAGGGTGGGGTAGGGCAGGGCAGGTTATGTTAGGTAAGGTTAGGCTAGGTTAGGTTAGGTTGGGTTGGGTTGGGTTGGGTTAGGTTAGGATGTTTGTTAGGTTAGGTTAGGCTAGGCTAGGTTAGGCTAGGCTAGGCTAGGCTAGGGTAGGGGTAGGGGTAGGGGTAGGGGTAGGGGTAGGGGTAGGGGTAGGGGTGGGGTGGGGTAGGGAAGGGTAGGTGAGGTTAGGTTAGGTTAGGTTGGGTTAGGTTGGGTTGGGTTAGGTTGGGTTGGGTTAGGTTAGGATGTTAGGTTAGGTTAGGCTAGGCTAGGCTAGGCTAGGCTAGGGTATGGTAGGGGTAGGGGTAGGGGTAGGCTAAGGGTAGGGTAGGGCGGGGCAGGGTAGGTTAGGTTAGGTTAGGTTAGGTTGCGTTAGGTTGGGTTGGGTTGGGTTGGGTTGGGTTAGGTTGGGTTAGGTTAGGTTAGGTTGGGTTGGGTTGGGTTGGGTTAGGTTAGGATGTTTGTTAGGTTAGGTTAGGCTAGGCTAGGCTAGGGTAGGGGTAGGGGTAGGGGTAGGGCAGGGCAGGGTAGGTTAGGTTAGGTTAGGTTAGGTTGCGTTAGGTTGGGTTGGGTTGGGTTAGGTTGGGTTGGGTTAGGTTAGGCTAGGATGTTTGTTGGGTTAGGTTAGGCTAGGTTAGGTTAGGCTAGGCTAGGCTAGGGTATGGTAGGGGTAGGGGTAGGGTAAAGGTAGGGTAGAGCAGGGTAGGTTAGGTTAGGTTAGGTTAGGGTGAGGGTAGGGTAGGGTAGGTTAGGTTAGGTTAGGCTAGGTATCTTTGTCATCTTTGTTGACTCTGTCATACCTTTTGTCACTGACTAATTTGGTGGCAAAGTTACTTGAGTGGCAGTTGTGCAATTTTAAGCACATCTTTAAAAAAAATAGGGTATGGGAAGTGCTGCCTGGTTGAACATGTGGAGTACCCAAAATAATAATTGGGGGTTTACGTCGCGAGACAACTGAGTGTGGAATACACAGCAGAGTGTAATGTTCCTTATTCTGGCAATGTTAGCATGGTTCAAGAAGTAGGAAATGTTGCACTACCCTTAATAACATCTGTTGGGCCCAGCAAACAGGATACACCTACCCTGATCTGAAGACACTATGCCTAACTCAAAAGCAATATGAGATTACGTGTTTATTTGCGAAACTATTTTGAATGAAATATGGCCTGTGTGGTATAGAACAATGCCGACACTCAAGTAAACATGCAAAAAATACGTATAAGGGCTCTCGATCTACATGCCGTGATGCGCTCTACGAGATAAACAACACACTGTTATGTTATGTTATATTATGTTATGTTACGTTTATGTTACGTTTATGTTAGGTTAGGTTAGGTTAGGTTAGGTTGGGTTGGGTTGGGTTAGGTTAGGTTAGGTTGGGTTGGGTTAGGTTAGGATGTTTGTTAGATTAAGTTAGGTTAGGTTGGGTTGGGTTGGGTTAGGTTAGGATGTTTGTTAGGTTAGGTTGGGTTAGGTTAGGTTAGGTTGGGTTGGGTTGGGTTGGGTTAGGTTAGGATGTTTGTTAGGTTAGGTTAGGTTAGGTTGGGTTGGGTTGGGTTAGGTTAGGATGTTTCTTAGGGTAGGTTAGGTAGGGTAGGCTAGGTATCTTTGTCATTGACTCTGTCATACCTTTTGTCACTGACTAATTTGGTGGCAAAGTTACTTGAGTGGCAGTTGTGCAATTTTAAGCACATCTTTAAAAAAAATAGGGTATGGGAAGTGCTGCCTGGTTGAACATGTGGAGTACCCAAAATAATAATTGGGGGTTTACGTCGCGAGACAACTGAGTGTGGAATACACAGCAGAGTGTAATGTTCCTTATTCTGGCAATGTTAGCATGGTTCAAGAAGTAGGAAATGTTGCACTACCCTTAATAACATCTGTTGGGCCCAGCAAACAGGATACGCCTACCCTGATCTGAAGACACTATGCCTAACTCAAAAGCAATATGAGATTACGTGTTTATTTGCGAAACTATTTTGAATGAAATATGGCCTGTGTGGTATAGAACAATGCCGACACTCAAGTAAACATGCAAAAAATACGTATAAGGGCTCTCGATCTACATGCCGTGATGCGCTCTACGAGATAAACAACACACTGTTATGTTATGTTATATTATGTTATGTTACGTTTATGTTACGTTTATGTTAGGTTAGGTTGGGTTGGGTTGGGTTAGGTTAGGTTAGGTTGGGTTGGGTTAGGTTAGGATGTTTGTTAGATTAAGTTAGGTTAGGTTGGGTTGGGTTGGGTTAGGTTAGGATGTTTGTTAGGTTAGGTTGGGTTAGGTTAGGTTAGGTTGGGTTGGGTTGGGTTGGGTTAGGTTAGGATGTTTGTTAGGTTAGGTTAGGTTAGGTTGGGTTGGGTTGGGTTAGGTTAGGATGTTTCTTAGGGTAGGTTAGGCTAGGCTAGGGTAGGGGTAGGGGTAGGGTAAGGGTAAGGGTAAGGGTAGGGAAGGGAAGGGTAGGGAAGGGTAGGGTAGGGTAGGTTAGGTTAGGTTAGGTTAGGTTAGGTTAGGTTGGGTTGGGTTGGGTTGGATTAGGTTAGGATGTTTCTTAGGTTAGGTTAGGCTAGGCTAGATTAGGCTCGGCTAGGCTAGGCTAGGCTAGGGTAGGGGTAGGGTAAGGGTAAGGGAAGGGAAGGGTAGGGAAGGGTAGGGAAGGGTAGGGTAGGTTAGGTTAGGTTAGGTTAGGTTAGGTTGGGTTGGGTTGGGTTGGGTTAGGTTAGGATGTTTCTTAGGCTAGGTTAGGCTAGGCTAGATTAGGCTAGGCTAGGCTAGGCTAGGCTAGGCTAGGGGTAGGGTAGGGGTAGGGTAAGGGTAAGGGTAGGGAAGGGAAGGGAAGAGAAGGGAAGGGTAGGGAAGGGTAGGGTAGGTTAGGTAAGGTTAGGTTAGGTTGGGTTAGGTTGGGTTGGGTTAGGTTAGGTTAGGTTAGGTTAGGTTAGGTTAGGGTATGGTAGGGTAGGGGTAGGGTAGGGGTAGGGGTAGGGTAAGGGTGGGGTAGGGCAGGGCAGGTTATGTTAGGTTAGGTTAGGTTAGGTTGGGTTGGGTTGGGTTGGGTTGGGTTGGGTTAGGATGTTTGTTAGGTTAGGTTAGGCTAGTCTAGGCTAGGGTAGGGGTAGGGGTAGGGGTAGGGCAGGGCAGGGCAGGGCAGGGCAGGGTAGGTTAGGTTAGGTTAGGTTGCGTTAGGTTGGGTTGGGTTGGGTTAGGTTGGGTTGGGTTAGGTTAGGTTAGGATGTTTGTTAGGTTAGGTTAGGCTAGGCTAGGCTAGGGTATGGTAGGGGTAGGGTAAGGGTAAAGGTAGGGTAGGGCAGGGTAGGTTAGGTTAGGTTAGGTTAGGGTAAGGGTAGGGTAGGGTAGGGTAGGTTAGGTTAGGTTAGGCTAGGTATCTTTGTCATTCACTCTGTCATACCTTTTGTCACTGACTAATTTGGTGGCAAAGTTACTTGAGTGGCAGTTGTGCAATTTTAAGCACATCTTTAAAAAAAATAGGGTATGGAAAGTGCTGCCTGGTTGAACATGTGGAGTACCCAAAATAATAATTGGGGGTTTACGTCGCGAGACAACTGAGTGTGGAATACACAGCAGAGTGTAATGTTCCTTATTCTGGCAATGTTAGCATGGTTCAAGAAGTAGGAAATGTTGCACTACCCTTAATAACATTATTTGGGACCAGCAAACAGGATACACCTACCCTGATCTGAAGACACTATGCCTAACTCAAAAGCAATATGAGATCGACCCGTACGTGTTTATTTGCGAAACTATTTTGAATGAAATATGGCCTGTGTGGTATACAATAATGCCGACACTCAAGTAAACATGCAAAAAATACGTATAAGGGCTCTCGATCTACATGCCGTGATGCGCTCTACGAGATAAACAACACACTGTTATGTTATGCTATGTTACGTTTATGTTACGTTTATGTTAGGTTAGGTTAGGTTAGGTTAGGCTGGGTTGGGTTGGGTTAGGTTAGGTTAGGATGTTTGTTAGGTTAGGTTAGGCTAGGCTAGGCTAGGCTAGGCTAGGGGTAGGGGTAGGGTAAGGGTAGGGTAGGGTAGGGCAGGTTAGGTTAGGTTAGGTTGGGTTAGGTTGGGTTAGGTTGGGTTGGGTTGGGTTGGGTTAGGTTAGGTTAGGTTAGGCTAGGCTAGGGTATGGTAGGGGTAGGGTAAGGGTAACGGTAAGGGTAGGGTAGGGCAGGGCAGGGCAGGGCAGGGTAGGGTAGGGTAGGTTAGGTTAGGTTAGGGTATGGTAGGGGTAGGGGTAGTGGTAGGGTAAGGGTGGGGTAGGGCAGGGCAGGTTATGTTAGGTAAGGTTAGGTTAGGTTAGGTTAGGTTGGGTTGGGTTGGGTTGGGTTAGGTTAGGATGTTTGTTAGGTTAGGTTAGGCTAGGCTAGGTTAGGCTAGGCTAGGGTAGGGGTAGGGGTAGGGGTAGGGGTAGGGGTAGGGGTAGGGGTGGGGTGGGGTAGGGAAGGGTAGGTGAGGTTAGGTTAGGTTAGGTTAGGTTAGGTTGGGTTAGGTTGGGTTGGGTTAGGTTGGGTTGGGTTAGGTTAGGATGTTAGGTTAGGTTAGGCTAGGCTAGGGTATGGTAGGGGTAGGGGTAGGGGTAGGCTAAGGGTAGGGTAGGGCAGGGCAGGGCAGGGCAGGGTAGGTTAGGTTAGGTTAGGTTGCGTTAGGTTGGGTTGGGTTGGGTTGGGTTAGGTTGGGTTAGGTTAGGTTAGGTTAGGTTGGGTTGGGTTGGGTTGGGTTAGGTTAGGATGTTTGTTAGGTTAGGTTAGGCTAGGCTAGGGTAGGGGTAGGGGTAGGGGTAGGGGTAGGGGTAGGGCAGGGCAGGGTAGGTTAGGTTAGGTTAGGTTAGGTTGCGTTAGGTTGGGTTGGGTTGGGTTAGGTTGGGTTGGGTTAGGTTAGGCTAGGATGTTTGTTGGGTTAGGTTAGGCTAGGTTAGGTTAGGCTAGGCTAGGCTAGGGTATGGTAGGGGTAGGGGTAGGGTAAAGGTAGGGTAGGGCAGGGTAGGTTATGTTAGGTTAGGTTAGGGTGAGGGTAGGGTAGGGTAGGTTAGGTTAGGTTAGGCTAGGTATCTTTGTCATTGACTCTGTCATACCTTTTGTCACTGACTAATTTGGTGGCAAAGTTACTTGAGTGGCAGTTGTGCAATTTTAAGCACATCTTTAAAAAAAATAGGGTATGGGAAGTGCTGCCTGGTTGAACATGTGGAGTACCCAAAATAATAATTGGGGGTTTACGTCGCGAGACAACTGAGTGTGGAATACACAGCAGAGTGTAATGTTCCTTATTCTGGCAATGTTAGCATGGTTCAAGAAGTAGGAAATGTTGCACTACCCTTAATAACATCTGTTGGGCCCAGCAAACAGGATACACCTACCCTGATCTGAAGACACTATGCCTAACTCAAAAGCAATATGAGATTACGTGTTTATTTGCGAAACTATTTTGAATGAAATATGGCCTGTGTGGTATAGAACAATGCCGACACTCAAGTAAACATGCAAAAAATACGTATAAGGGCTCTCGATCTACATGCCGTGATGCGCTCTACGAGATAAACAACACACTGTTATGTTATGCTATGTTACGTTTATGTTACGTTTATGTTAGGTTAGGTTAGGTTAGGTTAGGCTGGGTTGGGTTGGGTTAGGTTAGGTTAGGTTAGGTTGGGTTGGGTTAGGTTAAGATGTTTGTTAGGTTAGGTTAGGTTAGGTTAGGTTGGGTTGGGTTGGGTTAGGTTAGGTTAGGATGTTTGTTAGGTTAGGTTAGGCTAGGCTAGGCTAGGGGTAGGGGTAGGGTAAGGGTAGGGAAGGGAAGGGTAGGGAAGGGTAGGGTAGGGTAGGGTAGGTTAGGTTAGGTTGGGTTAGGTTGGGTTGGGTTGGGTTGGGTTAGGTTAGGTTAGGTTAGGTTAGGCTAGGCTAGGGTATGGTAGGGGTAGGGTAAGGGTAACGGTAAGGGTAGGGTAGGGCAGGGCAGGGCAGGGCAGGGTAGGGTAGGTTAGGTTAGGTTAGGGTATGGTAGGGGTAGGGGTAGGGTAGGGTAGGGTAGGGGTAGGGGTAGGGGTAGGGTAGGGTAGGGTAGGGGTAGGGGTAGGGTAAGGTTGGGGTAGGGCAGGGAAGGTTATGTTAGGTAAGGTTAGGTTAGGTTAGGTTAGGTTGGGTTGGGTTGGGTTAGGTTAGGATGTTTGTTAGGTTAGGTTAGGCTAGGCTAGGCTAGGCTAGGGTAGGGGTAGGGGTAGGGGTAGGGGTAGGGATGGGGTGGGGTAGGGAAGGGTAGGTGAGGTTAGGTTAGGTTAGGTTAGGTTAGGTTAGGTTGGGTTAGGTTGGGTTGGGTTAGGTTGGGTTGGGTTAGGTTAGGATGTTAGGTTAGGTTAGGCTAGGCTAGGCTAGGCTAGGCTAGGGTATGGTAGGGGTAGGGGTAGGGGTAGGCTAAGGGTAGGGTAGGGCGGGGCAGGGCAGGGTAGGTTAGGTTAGGTTAGGTTAGGTTGCGTTAGGTTGGGTTGGGTTAGGTTGGGTTGGGTTGGGTTGGGTTAGGTTAGGTTAGGATGTTTGTTAGGTTAGGTTAGGCTAGGTTAGGTTAGGCTAGGCTAGGCTAGGCTAGGGTATGGTAGGGGTAGGGGTAGGGTAAGGGTAAAGGTAGGGTAGGGCAGGGTAGGTTAGGGTAAGGGTAGGGTAGGGTAGGTTAGGTTAGGTTAGGCTAGGTACCTTTGTCATTGACTCTGTCATACCTTTTGTCACTGACTTATTTGGTGGCAAAGTTACTTGAGTGGCAGTTGTGCAATTTTAAGCACATCTTTAAAAAAAATAGGGTATGGGAAGTGCTGCCTGGTTGAACATGTGGAGTACCCAAAATAATAATTGGGGGTTTACGTCGTGAGACAACTGAGTGTGGAATACACAGCAGAGTGTAATGTTTCTTATTCTGGCAATGTTAGCTTGGTTCAAGAAGTGGGAAATGTTGCACTACCCTTAATAACATCTGTTGGGCCCAGCAAACAGGATACACCTACCCTGATCTGAAGACACTATGCCTAACTCAAAAGCAATATGAGATCGAACCGTACGTGTTTATTTGTGAAACTATTTTGAATGAAATAGGGCCTGTGTGGTATAGAACAATGCGGACACTCAAGTAAACATAAAATACGTATAAGGGCTCTCGATCTACATGCCGCGATGCGCTCTACGAGATAAACAACACAGTACAAAACTACATCCAACACTTTTTCTGCGGGGCAACTCTAATGAGCACTTTCATATAACCGAAGAATGGATCAACGAATGCAGTTCGAGTGGTCACGATACATTCCTACGTCGTTCATTGCAGCCGCGCTATGATGCTGCACAATATATGTATCTCGTGTAACAAGCCTGGCAATCGCATGATGTGCATGGGCAGAAATACGGCCTTCTTTCTTTGAAGACCAGTCCTCTGCAGGTATATGTTCAAACGACCACCGAGTCTCACGTTGTTGCTCAATCGCTCCCATTCCTGAATGGCAGCTGAACGGTTGAACTGCGAAGTTCTCGAGGACATAATCACAATTTCACACCGAAAATGATGTTGAGGTGAGTTCGCGGTTGTTGTTTCCATCGTTCAATAGTTCTCGGGATTACATCGGAGGAAACGATTATCGTAGCCGGCGGCCATGACTGGATTTCCTCGCAAACGCGAGAAGACGCCAGGGAAGTCAGAGAAAGCCTCAGCTTTCATCCAATCAGACGCACGATTCTCTATCTACGTAGATGGAGCAGGTTTATCCCATCTACGTCACAAAAATGGCTGCGCCCATGGCTTGTTTTGGTTTCTTTGATGAATTAATTTTCGTAATAGGAAGACAAAATTGAGAAACAATGGTGCGTTTCGGGGGCAGTTGGATGTGCTCGTTCTGAATATCACAACCGTTTCAACACATCGGGAAATCGGCGTAGCTGACCTTTAAGAGTGCACTACTCATGGCTGACCTTTTCGGTTGGCCCAAACAAGAGACTACATTTAAACCTGGCATTAATTTTTTGATGTCCGCAACTTACACATAGGGTGGGGTAAGTTCATGAAAATATGTAGCCTGTCATTTGTGGCTCGTACGAAATAAATATATGATTTAAAACCACAGTACTTTATGGATCATTTCTCAAAGGTTTGAGGATTCAGTTAAGGAATTACGGTGCAATTTAGGTGATTATTCTGATTCTATTAACAAAATAGTTCTGTCTTCAACATAGACCACCTTACCCTATATAGTAGCATTAGCGTAGTAATGGTTCCGGCTGTCACCAGCCAAAACGAGAGCTGCGCATGCATTGTGTACACTGTGTGCACTCATGCAAATGGACCATATGCAGATATTCCAAAAAGTTTAATGCAAAAAATACTCCTACATGAGGCCATGATGCGTGAGCACAGTTGGCCATACCCGTATGGCTAGAACATAACATTTTCCTCACCCTTAAAGAGACCGTGAAAGGATATTTGACAAGTGTACAAGGATTTTCAATTTTTTCCTCGTTCTAAAGCACTCACACTGTGGAAGATGAAGTTGAATAAGTTGAATGAGTTGAAATAAAATATTCCATATTAGCTTTTGCTTCAGTGGGGAAGATTCCCTCCACTGTCATCGTATGTCCGAGATAGACAAATGAACTCTTGAAAAATTTGCATATCCATTCCCTTTGTGTTATGTTGTACAGCTGTAACACTCTTTGTACAGTTCTTTGTTACTCACCCATATTTCCGACAGTGACAATCACTTTGCTAATATAGCGACCAGCGTTCGGGATTCATTTCAAAATTTTGTTCACTAGTGACTGCAAAATAGCCAGAACACTGGAAATGACAAATAGAAGTCTTTGAAGCTGGAATAGTCCAAGATGCGCGTTCACCATAAACAACAGTTTGCTTTCTGTATCAAGAAGTCGTTGGTATGCTTGCGACAGGTCGAGAACACAGAAAACCTTTCCACCAGCCAATACAGGTCCTGTGGTAGAGGATAGTTTTCAGCCATCAGAGCAGGATCAACCTGACCTTGTATTTCCACGTAGCCTTAGTAGCCTTAGTCAAGTTCCTTCTTTCTTAGAAACCACGATTAGCGGTGTTGCCCAATCGCTTTTCATAACTATCTTCAATATTCCATCTCTTCCAGTTCTCCAACTTCTTTGTGACTGGGTCTTTCATAGCAAAGGGTATCAGTCGTGCCTCAGCAAACACTGGTTGATCACCCGTCATAACAATGCCTCGGGCTTTCATCATACCTGGTGTTTCTCTGAAGACACCAGGATACACTCTGCTCAAAATTTCCAATGTTTTCTCCGCTGGTCGTTCCGTAGTATTGCTGCATACATTTTTCCTGTCTAACTGGGGTTTCCCTAACCAGTTTCTTCCCATTAGAGCAGGCATCGGCTTGGCTTGGACTTATACTACTACCAAAGGCAATCCCACTTTATTGCACTCTGGTCGACATTGGCACTTGCTTTTCCGATAACTTTCAGCTTCTCCTCGGCATAAGTACGCAGAGATAAGTTTTCTTCTCTGCATTCAGTGCCCGGTAAATAGCCTCGATCCAGAGTTTCAGGCATGATTTCAGGCAGTTTTAGGCAGTCTATCGCCATGGGAACTGCAATTCCTTCAATGTTCACGCCTACACTATGTCGGAATAAAATACTGTGTGGCAACTTAAGTCTGTTAGGTCTAAGGTTAGGTCTCTTAGGTCTAAGTTAGGTCTGTCTCGTCATTCATGGTCTCGACGTACATCACTGTCTTTGTTGTAGTTTTCTTCTTGCAAACTGCTTGCAAGTGTTCCTTTTTGTGGCAGGACTGACACATATGGTTCCAGCACCAACATTTGTCATCGTGATGACGTTTTCCGCAATGCCAACATTCACTCCTTTCCTCCGATTCCCTTCCTTGGCGAGTTGCGGTATCTTTTGTTGCCTTATTGCGACTCTTTCCGCTGCTGAAAGTGTTCACGCTGTAACCTTTTGGTCTACGTCATGCATCTGCCTTGTTAGTTTTGCAGCAAGCTTCCTTTCAAGAGCAGCTGCACTTGAAAAGGAGATTGCTTGAAAATGAGCTGGCATTTAAAGTGGCTTGCAGAACTAGTTGTACAAGCCACTTTAAATGCCAGATTCTCACATGCAAACAAAGCCCCTTACGTCCCTTCGTCCCGCATACCAGTAGTAAGTACTGACCACGTTTATCCGGAAACACACAACTGGCTTAAACACGATTTAATTAGTAATACGCTGTACAAGTGCGTCTCTGCGCATGAGAGGAGGAAGTGAGAGGGAAGAGGGAGGGCGCCGCCTTAGCCAATGGGGCTTCCCGAGTGGAGTAACCGGGAGAGGAGATATGCGCAGAACGCTCGGTTACTTGCAGAGCGTATTAGAGCTAATTGGGGCCCCCCACAGTAATCGACACTCTCCAGAGAGTCACCACACTAATTGGGAAGCATCTAACTCGTGTTCCGGATAATCGTGATCACAAAAAAAAGAAAGAAAAAAGGAAATAGAGCGGAGAGAAACAATTTATTCGAAAATCAATGATGCCGTGGCTATGAAACTGCTACGGAACACCCGAGTGACTAGCGACCACCATGTTGCTTGTCGACGGCCGGTAGCTGCAGAGATTGATGACAGGTGGCCACCTAGTTGCAAGGCATCACACCAGATGGCGCCGCCATCACAGCTCAATGTGAGAAAGACAGAGAACAAGATACCAGCGGCAGGTAAAATTGCAACATTGTTCAACAAGACTAAGTATGCCAGAGTGTGGGGGAAAGGCCTAACTGCTACGGCAAACATGCGTGAGCGCGGAGAAAACACTACACATCGGGGAAAAGGCTTAAGGTGACCGGTTAGGCCTAACCACTGCGGCACCGCACAAAGCTAAAAAGCTCAATGGCTAACACCAGGCGGGAACCGCAAAACACTAGGCACACAATGCTAAAGATGCGACAACACAAACAAAAGGCTTAGGATGCAATGTGTCACCACTAAACAAGTCTAAACATGTGCAAACAGGAAATAAGGCCTATCCGATATGGCAACCATGCGAGAGAAGGCTTAGCACGAGCGCGGTAAAAGATCGGGCACGTCCTCACTCCATGACAGCCAGCGCGAGGATAGGAGCGCTTCCCCGCGGCTGCTATGCATGCGCGCGCTCCTCGAGCCCTCTGCGCCCAGCTGGCCGTCATCGAGCGGTCATCTCCTCGATGGCGCTCCCCGTTTCTGTGCTCCTCGCAACAACGGGTTGCTTTTCCATTGCGGTTTAACTCTTGTTTTCTTGCGCGAATTTAGTTGAAAACACTGTATGAAGGCAGGAGCCAACCACCCCAACTTGAACTGGTACTGCTTCATGTCCAGTTTTCACCAGCCCGGTTTTGAACTGGCACCACTGTAGTTTCTAGTTGCCACCAGTTTGGTCCACCACTTGGTTCCAGTTCTTGACCATTTGGAGGAAACTGGGAACAAACTGGTACCAGCTAACTTCCCAGTTTTCTTTCTTTTTTTTGCCTGGGTGACTGCCGAAGCTTCAGGCTGCTTCCTCTGTTCATTGATTTATGTTCTTCAGCAAGAGCTCTGTTATGCCTTGATCATGTGGGCAACCTTCGTCACCGAAATGTTCTATTTTGATGTGCAGGCAGACGCAACGATTCATGAACCAACTAAGTAATTTAATGCCAAAAATACCCTTACAAGAGGGCACGAGCGCTGATGCCCTATGCCCCAATGGCCACAACATAACAAGGTTCACATCGAGTGCCAGTGCTTCCGAAGTGAGAAGAAGCAAAGTGACCCATACACCGCTTGTTTCTGGGGGTGCCACTGACATATCAGCAGCCGTTGACTTCATATTCGGCTCAAATCATACTTGTCTGCTAACTTTGCTAAACTGAAACGTCAGCTGTAGGAACATTCTAATGCTACATTCTTTGACAGCGGCATGCCACGGGAAATTCCTAGCAGTCTCCTCAAGGCACTGCAAAGCTTTTCTGCTTGATGACGATATGTCATGATGGTAATGACGGTCGTGATGATTTCTTGTAACTAGCTACTTCGAAGTTTTAGACTAGGGTGTCGAACCGAACCTGAACCTGAACCTCAATTTTCACGACACGGAGCAGAACCGGAAAAAATAATAGCGGTAACTGGTTCACAACAAAACGGTTCGGACTTAAAAGAAGTCAGTATAAGGACTCAAGGGCCTCTCATTCCCCCGAAGGAGGACACATAGGTCTCCATATCATGCATTTCACAAACTTACACCTCGCAGCCAAACGAGGACGTATAGTAAGTATGCTTTCACCATCCTTTTTAACACGTTGAAGCGCAGTTGCCCTTGTGAGCGCCGCGGCTAGCACCCCACACATGCGATGCGGCATCTGCTCTTCAGAGAGGAGGCACCATGCAGATGAATGAAGCAGGAACGGAGTAGGCCAGTTGTGTAGCTCTATAGGATGAATATGTGATTAAGCAAGCGCCCAAAATTTCCCTTTATACATGAGCAGTAAAAATTTAACTAGTCAGAAACATGAGAAGTGTAGAAAGAGCGTACGCAGAACGATGTCTGTTTGATTGGTCGTGGTTTAGAAAGTAAATGTAGTTCTGCTTTCTGGTAGTGCAGTTGTGTCGTGCCGCTTTCGTGTTTTGGATTAACTGGTACAGTGCTGTGAGCTCGGAGGGTTTCAGACTTATATTCGACGTGCACGAGTGCGATTTCAGGTAGATTCACGCTGCAAATACAGTGTGTCGGCAAGTACCGTCGTCTGTGTAAAACGCTGTCCATATTGTTAGTCTTCTTTTCAGTGTATCTTGCTGGTACTGTGCGTGTGAAAAATGAGTTTGAGAACAGAAAGTAGCAGGACTACGTGCAGAAAATGTCTTTTCAACGTAAACATTATTAGAAATGCCCAAAATGACCATATTTAATGTCCTGATATTAACAGGCCGATTATCATCTTTAAAGCAATCTATTAGCGGTCCAAACATGCCACCCACATTATTTGAATAAGGTAATGATGTGGGCAGGTTGATCATACTACCTAAAACCACAAAAACACCCTGGATAACAAAACTTTATTGTCATGATAAGTGGTTTTATTATGTTTGTTGATGTGAATAGTGCTCTAGCCGGACATGTAGTCAAGAGTCCACTTGACTAAACCCAGACCGAACTTTTCTTCCATGGGAAACACATCGTACAAACATTCCTGTAAAAGAAGGTTCATGTACCGTCCGCACAGAGAACTCGCTTTTCGTGAAGGGTTTCTGATGGCATGACATATGCAAAAAAGGTGCCCAGAAGGCGTTGGTCTTAAATTTTGAAATACATGGCTTGCATTTCAAAGTAATTAGTTTAGCGTATATAAGAGCAGAAATACCGGTATCATCGCAGAGCTTTAGACTTACGAAGCCTGTATTCTTATTGACAATTTTGCCACAGTATGCATACGTGGCAGTATAGTGCCTGACGCTAAAGGATAATATACTGTAAGACACACCTGACTCGGGAAATTGTTTCTCCAACAACCTGAAAACACGGAAGCTCTCTTATCTGATGGTCTCTAACTAAATAGGAGAGGGATATACTGTATGTACAGTGGCTGGCCAAAAGTTGGCGGAACGCGCACCGACGCGTTCCTGCCTTATAATTACATCACTCTGAGGAAGGAATGTGACGGAATGTGTTCCGTAAACTTTTGTCCAGCACTGTACTTGCATGAACTGCTGGTCCCGCAATGCGAACAGCTGGCTTGCGATGGAAGTTGAACAAGGGGTGCTCAGCTAACATCAAAGAAGGTGAGAAAAAAAGAGAAAGAAAAGAGATAAAGAGAATTCGTGGACGTGATGAATATTCACGATAACGATTTCAAAAACGCGAAAGTCGCACTCTGTTTTTCGTGAAATGGCTTGCACCACATTTCTGAAATAGGATTCGGCCCCTCCTTTTGTCGTAACCTTTTCATCAGTCTGGTAAAGGAACTTCACCACACAGCATGGAGCTAGCCCAACATCATCCCGAATGACATCGTTGTCTCCCCTGATTTGTTGAAAATGCGAGGCGTACGCCTTCTTGGTGACACTTATGCCTGCATAACTGTCACAAAACATGGTATACGCCTCTTGTTTTCAACACACCTGGCAGGTAACGACATCATTCGAGATAATGTTTGGCTAGGAGCGTGCTATGCGGTCAAGTTCATTTCTAAGTGTATAGATGTATTGTAATGCAAAATTACTTGTTACTACACTCTAACCGCAGATAATTGCCGAATGGTAAACGGGGTTGAGGGAGATTACAAAACCGTTAGGCTCTTCTCGAAAACAGTTTCTTTTTGTAATTTATTATATTTGCTCTTGTGTCATGTTTAGTTTATGGATGCTTCTGTTTCCTCGTGGTGCTATTTAATTATTCTTGTTGTACGTGGTAATATGACGCATTATATTCGACGAAGCTTTTTCATTCTTCAGATGGGACGAATCCAAATTTTTTGGAGTCCGAATATGAATCCAAGGAAGGTACTACGAATCCACTGATCTTACGAACGTGGAATCTTTCGAGTCCTTTCTTTAAAAGGGGTTCAAAAAGCGAGGGAAAAGAACACTTGGAGTGAAAAGTGTTTTGAAGCAGAATATGATGCCTTTGTTTACTGAAAAACAAGACAAATATTGCTTCAGTTTCATGAGAAAATATACCCATATAGTCCTTCTTAAACGTAATTTATTTAACTTTGTGTTTGTCGACTACAAGAAACACATCAATTTTTCTAGTCGAGAGCGAGTCGAGTCGAGAGTCTGAATTATTTCCACAAAACTAAGCAACAGTCGAATGCAAAACCGGGCTACGTTTAAACTTGTAACAGTTCCTGCCTGAACTCTTTCAGTCCAGATCAATATAAACAAACGAACAAACAAACGGTCAATAAGGCTTTCGGCGGACTACGGAGGCGCCAATTCGAAAAAGAAACAACAAATGTGGTGGATTCGAAAGATTCGAATCGTCGTTTTGGGCAGTGGCATTCGGACTCGCGAATCTCGCATCCCCGCGTAGGATTCGAGGATTCGTAGATTTGTGGATTCGGTTCACACATCCCTAGTTCATATCCTATTTAGTTATGTGTTCAACGTTGTTCCTGTGACAATTGTTCTAGCTCATGCTGCCTCGTAATGCCGTCCAGGCTCGGCGATCTCGTCAAGCTGTTTCTATTTACGCGACCCCGCCCATTGTATGCTGAATCATATGAATTAAAGTTGTAATTCGCATATGACGCAGTTTACGAGACCACACATTGAGTGAGACAACAGCCAGTTCCTTGAGTACACTTCAAGTTTCCAAACTTTCCCCTCTTATAGGCTGCTTCACGTATACTACTCAACATTCTGGTTGCTCGTAGGGTTTCAAACTTTCCGGGAATGAGGTGATTGGCACACATGGCACACATCATGCTGTTGGGCTTCACCCCAATGCTTTGGTCCATCTAAAGAAGCCATCTTCACGTGTTGAAAACTATGTTGGAAAGAGGAAATGAGGAAGGAAAGAAGAACCTCTAAATCGGTACTTTTTATTCAGGATTTAATCACAAACGGCACAACAGGTGAATCTCATTCCTTTTGCGTTATTGTCATGATGACAGAATGTTTCGTGTCGTGCAGACATATTTTTGCACATTATAGCCCGTTTAAAGGACGACGGAAGCAATAATAAGCTCCAAAGCTGTTTACGTCATATTGCAGGGTGTACCAAAACAATGCAGAAGTGGACTTAGATTTACGTATATTAGTTGAAATGCCGCCATAATCGCGATATAAAATCCGGCCTCGGACCACTCTCGAAGTTCATCAAGCTGAATGAAGGAGCTGTTCTTTCTGTATTTTGACGGACGTGGATGGCACTGATCTTTGCCTTCACTTTCCCTGTCTGAGTATGTCTGATTCCAGCTGCGGGGAAAAAATGAGGAGAAGAAACATAGGTACGAACAAAGCTCTCATCGGATATATCGACTTCAGACTTCCACGAGATATCCGAATCGAACATCTTGAGTTGTTGCTCGGAATTCGCCGTGTTTATCCCGTTCACCTGGCAGCCGCACATGGAACTCGAGAGAAATTCGACGTCACGCGCTCCTGAGATTCTCCCGCAATGCTTTGCGGCAGCCTGCGCACTCCGTGGGCGATGGTGTCGGGTGGGCGGCCCAGCGGGCTCGTAACCCTCAAAAATATGTCCATCCGTACATCGTATTCACAACATATTGGTGGAACCATAACTCTATCTAAGAGTTACACCTTGTTCGGATCCTTTCTTGCAACTGACGAATATGGCTTCTGTTGTCCTTTTGGGTGCTTTGGCGCAGATTATGCGAGCATAAAACATAATATTGTCACAACGGAATCTCCGGAGAGGTAGTCTCCGAGCAGTTCCGTGTATGCCGAAGGGAGTCTGGCCATTAATGGGACCTGCCTATAGCTGAGGTTCCATCCACTTTTTAAGGTATCTAGCCAATCACAGGTCGAAATATAATTGTCTATTATTACATCCATCCAGTACCTATACCTCACCCTTATTTACTTTACGCCACCATTTTGGAGAAACTCGATTGATTCGGATTGAAACGGATACGACCGGTGACAGACCAAAATAACGGACTTTGCGCCCACTTTTACCAAAGCCATCTGTATGGAGAGAGGCACTTTGGAAAGGGTCAGAATTGCAGAAATTGTTGCTGACAGAAGTGATTGGCCAGGAGAGCGGTACAACTGCGGCTTCGTAGCAGAAAACTGCCGGTATGAAGTTTTAAACCACGTAATGTAAGTAGATCCAATCAAAAATGAGCAATGACGTATGTATAAATAAAATGAAATTATATAAGGCAAAATCCTACGTATAAGGGTCGTCCTTCTTGCTATATTCTTGGTATCACGGTCTTATCTAAGTTTAAAGTTAGCGACGAAAGATCCCGTTTTCACTCAAATAATCATGGTAGACAAAAGTTGGAGCTGATTTTGCAGATCGTGCACGAAGATATATACTCACAGTATGAAATTAAAGTAGTCTGTGATAATTTGTTTCTCACGAAATCTCCCCTTCTTCGTTCCAAGAATCATCTTCCATCTTGTAGAAAATTTGGTGTCATGGCAGCTCCCATGGGGAACAGTAACCAATGAAATGCGCGTAAGTTTGATTGACAGGTCGAGTCTCTTTTTTAGGCTCCTCCTAATGGCCAGAGACCCTATGGCATACAGGGCACTGTCTCTGAGAGAACATGAGCGCCACGGCTCGGCTGCAATGGATTCGTGGAATTTTGGCCACCATCTGCGAACCGAGTTCACTCTCCTTATATCTCATCCGTGTTCAGCACCCACGTTTCTTACTTTTATACAGCGTCGCTCGTGCCATTGACCATGCTCTGGCATATTCTACAAAAGGGCTAGTCGCAAACACGGGGAGCTGTTGCAAACCATTGAGTGGGGGGCTCATTATTAGAGCCACGTTGTAACAGCTTTATCTGCCGTTGGTGACATTCATCTAAAGCTGAAATAACACTGGTCCCCCGTAGGGTATCCACAGCGAAAAATGTTTGGGGGCCGTCGCCAAACAGTTTGGAGGCTGTTAGGTGGTGTAGGAGAGGGTGTTAAAAATTGGGCTGTTTGTTGTGTCATTAAAATCGCACGGGGTTTTTATAGATTTTATGGTCGAGGAGAGGGTCTGGATAAATAACTGCGCCCAAGTGTTCGGCACCTGGGACTATACATGTATAAACCCTCCACTCCTTTCTCGGGCCCCGAACAGAAAGGCTCTTCTTGTTTAACTGAGGATAATACGACGCCCCTATGAATTCAGTCGCGACGTTGTTGTTGACCGTAAACCGAGATCATATTATTGCCACACTACTCTGGATTATATAGCTAAACAGCCTCGCCGCACAGAGTCCCGCGCAAGTGTTCTTATTGTCAGGTTAGGTTGATCCTCTTGGTCATGCAAAATGTTATAACAAAGGAATCGGTACCTTCAGTTTACACATACACTCTCAAAAAAGGGTGTACTTTAACTCCTTTCCTTGCCACATATATAAGTCCCTTTTGTACAATTACTCTCAAAAAGGGAGTCCCCTCACTCCATCAGGGACTAGCATAACAGCTTTCCCCTGCTGGAGAGTAATATTTCTCTGCATTTGGGAGAAAGGTGTTATGCCACTCCCTTGAGGGAGAGAGGAGACTCCCTTTTTGAGAGTAATTATACTCTCCAAAAGGGAGTTATATATGTGGCAAAAAAGAGTTAAAGTACACCTTTTTTTAAGAGTGTGGTACTAGGACAGCTTGGGACACAACTTTACAGAGACCCGGGATGTCGCATTTCTCCACTGGAGCAACACCCTTGCTGCAAACAGGAGCGGGCACACATACCTAGATGGAGAGAATAGCTGGTCATCCGTTTCTTATTCGCTCTCGTTCAATATCGAAAATCACCAAATACGCAGCAGAGCAGCGACACTGAGCCACGTCGGCGAGCGAGCCCGCCATCTTGAGTCATGCGAGTCTGCGTCGCTTAGCAATAGGATGCCAACCTCCCACTTCTCCTGTGGAGAATAGCGCGCAGTCGCGCCGGCGCAACCAAAGAAACCGATTTTGGATTGAGGTGGCTCAATACAGGTCCCCCAAACTCACCTCGGAAAAGCGGGCAACGAAGAAGGCCGCCACTAGATACCCCACTGTTGCCGTTCCGGATCACTTCAGCGCGCTAAGTTTAGCGGCAAAATGTTTTTGTTGTTTCTGCGAATGAATCTAGCCTCTATATGTCCAAATAAAACGCGTATAACAACTTTCTGTGTCGTGTTTCACGTTTTGGTCCCGTTTTTAAACGTGTTGAGCGATCGGAAGGATCTAGTGCACGGCTGCGTGCATCACATAGCGTACCTGTCGTACCAAGCGCCGCCACTGGCACCGCAGGCGCAGTCGTCCATTTCTCCTTCAGTGACTTGGCCTGGCTTGGACTGTGCTTCAACTGGATCTTTAGCGCGCTACAATCAAACGCAAGCCAACGTCTGGTAACAATGGGGTATCTAAGGGCGGCCTCCGGCATTGCACGCATCGGGATAGGAACAAATACATGGGAAAATGGCGACCTTGGGGGACCTGGCTCAATATGAACGGCGAGTTCTTGGAAGGAGAAACCACGTGACACGTTAGGCCCAGTGGCGGACACCGAACGGTGGCTCCGGCGCGTAAAGCGAATGCGATACTCTGTCCCCCTATCTCGATAACTATATGAGGGAGTCGCTCCGATGGAGAAGTTCCGCAGACCCCAAGCTGCACTACTGCACGACCACATGAAGTGGTTATCAGAAGATCAGATAGATAGCGACTGCGACGTCGAGTAACGATACTGTCACCGCTTACATAACCGATAAGGAACGGCGTTACTGAAGCTAAGACAAGAAGAGAGGCGTCCGGCGCGCAGATGCTGATGCCTGATTACATGTTGTATGACTTGTTCCGTTCTTTCATGCAATCAACTTTTCGTAACTGTGTGCAGAAAATAGATGCTTCAATATCTACCCACAGATGTAAGCATAATATGGTGAGACTATGAGCGCTCGTAGCGAGCGTGTTCGAATGCAATAGAAGCGCAAACAATATTTTTAATTTCAGTAAAAGTAGTGAATAAAATATCGCGTTACTCTCATGAGTAACTCTAACGGTTTTTACTTTAAAACTTGTTTATCGATATCGGTATTTCGGTACTTTTTGCTGTATTACGAGTATCACGTTACATTATTTCGGTGACAGGCACAACGCCACCAATACTATGCGGGGTATTTATTTTTAGCATTTACAGAATTTTTATAACAAGGCTATGAGAGCAGCATATGTGTTTTTTTAGTTGAGTTCTACGGCGTGGCGCATACATCACGAAGAGAGGATGACTTATTACCCAAAATTATTTCACTTTTTAATTGGGGAATCTAGGGCAAAATCGAGATAGCAGATTGAGAAAATATCCTCGTTGAAAAGTCTTTCTATGTTTGAACAATCCTGAAACATACATGTGCGTCAAAACGCCACTCTGAGACTCTTATGCCTCAGACTTCCTTTCACTTGTTTGCGAGACAATAAATCAATATCAAATATCAAAATATCCATCTCCAATTTTGATATGCAAATGAGCCGAAACCGAAAAGTCGCGCCTGAGGAACATATCCCAAAGCCACACAATGCACTGAAAGTCGAGTGCAATAGGGGTGGACAGTATGTGTCTTATCAGTGTTCTTTAGTTGCCCGGGTTTGTTCTGGGTCTTTCACCTACCCGTCCACCCCTGCTGCACTCGACTTTCAGTACATTCTGCTGCTTGGGTCCCCTTCACTGGCGAAGGCTTATCTGAACCAGAAAACGATTTATCTGGCCAGCACAGCGGCATCTAGTCCCATCATCTCCATCGCTCCAAATCAAGCGGCCCTCTGATGTGAAATGAGCACTGTACTCCCTGCGTTCCCGGTCTCCGCGGTTTCAGTTTCGGCCCATTTGCATATCAGAAGTCGGAGGTAGATATTTTAACGCACGTGGGTGTTTAAGGATTTGTTAAACGTGAAATGGCTCGCAACTAGGATAGCCTCTGAATCTGTTATCGCGCTTGTGCCCTAAATTCCGTAATTAAAACGTTAATTAATGGATTTTATGTAATTAGTCATGCTGGGTAGTTGCACACTTGCTCCTAAAGAATGTCCGCCTGTTCGCTGTGGAACTCAACTGAACTGCAAAGGCGGCATCTATGCCGCCCGCACAGCTTTTAATAAAAATTCTGTAAGGGGTAAAAATAACCACCCTGTATGTATGTATATGGGCGACATACCCTTGCTGATTCCATGTACTCAGTTACGTTCATGTTGTATCCTTCCAAAATGCCCTGAAACAGATATGTTACAAATATTGATAGAGGCAAAACCACCAACCGCTCTCCAGGTACAACATTGAGGTTATGCCATAACAATATACCTTGATAGACCTGGGAGGAATAACCCTCGTGATAAAGATTAGCAGAGCTATTCCAAACGAAACTAGCCAGCTGTGTAGTTCGACCCTCTTAGATTTCGCTAGAAAAGAAATGTACGGATTCCCTTAGGTGTGCGAGTGTAGGATATAAGCTTCTTTCTTCTCGTGGTTTTGTTTGCTTGAACACTGGCCCTGAAATTTCTCCCAACATAAAAAAAGGAAACGAAAAAGAAATAACGTTGTCCATTCCGTGCATTCTTTTGATACATAAGGACGACATCTCTGCGCTTTCTTTCACTGACGTTAGATAATAGTGGTGGTGTGTGTGTGTGGGGGGGGGGGGGGGTACGTCGCGAGACAACTCAGACCATGAGCGACGCCACAGCGGTCGGTCTGTGAATTGCTTTTGCCCACCTGCGGTTTTTTTAACTTCCAATGAAAGTTCATCACGGCACCCCGTATTTAACGTCCCTCGCGGAAGACGGCGTGTCTAAGCAA
Source organism: Ornithodoros turicata (assembly GCF_037126465.1). NCBI lineage: Eukaryota > Metazoa > Arthropoda > Arachnida > Ixodida > Argasidae > Ornithodoros > Ornithodoros turicata. Next base: position 13,095,009 of record NC_088208.1, read on the forward strand.
CTTGTACCCTGCCTGGTGCTAGAGGGAAAGGGTTGATCCAGCCGAAGGGCATATGGGACAATAACGAATATGGTGACGTGGTGAGAGCTCAAGAACGGAGCGCATCTTGGGCCAAGTTTACGATTAAGCACTATGCACTTCTCTGTAGCTTCATATAGTATCATTAGAAGTTGCTTGCTGTTCCAGTGTCATCATTTTAGTACGGCAGCACATTACAGTAGCTCCACTGCAAAGCCCAAGACACTCCATCAGATAAGGCACGTTTAGGGACGCTATACACACTGTAATTCGTGCACTAGTTATAATAATTTGAGATTGGAAATAGCACCAACCAAGGCCTACAGAAACGAGGGTCCTGACGTTTCGAAGCTTCCTTCAGCCTTTTCTTCAGGGGTGACTAAAATGGTCATGGGAGACGGCTTTTACACCAGCAGGCGATCGTTCTAAGGTCAGGTGACGCAGGAGAACGAAAAACCAAAAGGGCTGCCAGGTACACGTACACTGAGAGAAAAAAAAAGGGGGGGGAACTGGTGTACCGAAGAGGGGAGCGAAGAAATGGGCGGTGACGTTTTGAGCGAAGGCCCTTCGTCGGACTATGATGGACGGAATGTGGGGGATGTCGGGAAACTTGTTGTATATATCGCCTAGCCCGCTAGGGGGCTAACACGAGATCCGTGTAAGAGGGCGGCACGTTAAACCACGTGCCCACAAACTAGAATCCTAAAATGAGTGTTTCATTTAGGCCTCCGGGATGAGTCGAGTTGACGTGGCAGATAAGGCGGCTTTCTTCCCGTTTACGTGAATTGGAGTCGTTGAAGCCGGAACGAAGAACGATAACTCGCGCGTTTTCAGCACTATGGGTCGAACTGACCGAAACTCGAACTCGAAATCAGAGTAATTTGGTGGTTGCTAATGTTATCAGACTCTTGTAAAAGTATTAAGCGGCGGTGTTCGCGGAACCTTTCGTGTAGTGTCTTCTAGGTTTCTCCGATGTATAGAAGAGCTACACCGCGCTGGTTGTTTTCGGGTGGAATGGCACACAACAAAACAAAAAAATGAATGTTTGTGCGAAGGTAAATACTGTCTCCCCAGCATTCGTTCTGTCTATGAGGACAGTGCAAAAGCACCACTGACCGCCGTATTCTTGAACGAGCCTCGACTCGAAACTCGACTCGAGCTGCTCCTCGAGGCCGGTTTTGCGCTTTATAAATCGACCTTGACTCGAAACGCTCCTCGAGTGGAGGAATTCCTCCGTGCATTCCTCGAAAATCTCGAGGTAACATCGGTGCTACCTCGAGAACGCTCCTCAACTCGAGTTTGGCTGGTGTCATGGCGGAAGACAGGTCGTTCGCTGCGTCCATCGACTGCGTTTTGTGCCACGATGGCCTTTAACTGGGTGCTGACAACATTACCACTGAGCGACAACGTTCAATAAGGGGCCATCAAACTCCTTTTGACCATTTTGATGATCACAAGTTCCTCATATGGTATACGGTACCGCTTCATGAAGAAAACCGTACGAAGCCTTTTTGGATACATTGCCAGTGGAGGAAAATGTGTGCAATCGTGGGCTGCCTCTACCTCCTGTGCTACAGCTGCCCGTCGACATGTGATTTTATGTCGTGAGGACTTTTCGAACTGCCACGAGAGACATTGTGAATCAGAAACGACGGTGTGCCGCGTTGTGAAAAAAATCCCACACCTTCTCGCAAGCACACTTTTCAAGACAAGGTGTAATAAATTTTCCTTCTGTCGCGCTATTTAGCACAAAAAGGTGTGTTTGAAGGATGTTTTCACGCAAAAAATGGTGCAAAAAAAAGAAACAGTGCATTGACTGGACATCTAACAAAAATAAACATCTGATCTGCCACCTCAATGTTTTTCCGTAATCTTTATAGTGTATCAAGCTGGCCCAACCCCTGCTCCAGCTGTCACCGAAACGGCTCAACAAATCTTCCATTCATGTTTTTTTTTCTCGTTTTCTTTTTTTGTTTTTTTTTGCAGTTGTTGTTCCAATAGTACGAATTCCGTTTGTTGGGTGGGATAACAGGCTCCACTGTTTAGGCAGAGCGCGATTGAGGGGCAAAAAAAATTCGTACGACATGCTCGCGGTGACTCCCCAAGAATGGTCTCCCCGATTCTTTGCTCGGGATGTATTTGTAAAATCTGTTTTGTTTGTTTGATTGTTTATAGCTACCCTCAAGGCGTTGGGTAAACGTACCCATCCGCTAACAAACAGTCATTCACGCCACATATTGTAACATAATAGAAGAGTGACAAGCAGTGACATCATCTTTCATATTATTTGATACGAGGTGACCATTAAGCTAGCTGCTGCCGTTGTGGTTGTAATTGCCAGACCAGAAAACTAGGAAACCTATCAGTCTGTTTCCCTGTTCGAAACACCGGCACCGTTCTTCAAACAGTTGCAGACCTTTGTGTTTGTATTTGTAATGCACGTTGGTCGAAATAAAGTAAAGAATTACATTTATTTTTCATGCCATAAGTGTGTTTTAAGCACGATAATTAACATTTTCGAGTGGTCCCGAAAGACGGCTGGGGACGAGACTACAGCTTTATTCGAGGACGGTTTCTCGAGGAGCGCCTTGGCGGAGGAATCCCCAAGTGGGTTCATGAAACGCATGGGCTCTTCGAGTGGAGCAGCGCCACTTTCCTCCACTCGTTGGAGTCGAGGCGGAGCGTCGAGTCGAGGCTTGTTCAAGAATACGGCGGTGAATCTCGGCGAAACTATTCACGCGCTTTTACCTATGCCGTGTCCTTACAAGAAGCGGCGCGCACGCTCTAAGAAAAAGAAAAAAAAAACGAGAGCAATTTAAGTCATTTGGAGACTAAATGCACTGCCACAAAATTTAGTCCAATTAGAGGGTAAATGCGTGGGAGTAAATGAATGTCGCAGAGTGGAGACCACATTTCACGCTCTGTTCCAACAGTCCCAGGTACGTAGTTCTTGTAAATGATTGAAAATACTTGGAATGAAACCATCACCCATGATATGCCGAGTGATATAAAATTTTGCGAAACGCATAGGGCACAATTTTTCAAGAAACAAACGGCTAACTATTGTTTCCTCTGTGTAGCTCGAAAATTGCAGTTAGCCTAGCCTTGTTCCATCAGTTTCACGAAGAGCACATGTTTTGCTTCATTCAGGAGACCATTGGCGGAGTTCAGTGTCTATTTGCAGTCTTGGGGAGTAAACTTCGGAGTTAGGGGACTAGAATGTGAACTAATTGCAATGTACGGGAGTAGAAGCTGCGATTATTCCTTTTACAATTCCTTTTACAATTTTTCTTGTGGAAATAAAATCACACATCACACATTACATTACAATTTTAGGAATAAGCCACACAAAAATCTGGTTCGCACTGTTGCGTTTCAATGCTTCCGTTTTCGAACCGGCACAAGCCCCTGCGAAAGCGACGGATGCATAGGTTCTGCCCAGTTCAATTTTTAGACGGAGCGACGCACGGAATAAGGAATAAGATGGCTGTTGCCTTGGCGATGTTGCCGCCGCGCGCTCTTAATATCGAAACGAATGGAGCGTTTTTTCGACGATTTCAGGGCGCGCAAGCGCTCGAAATGTTTGTGATCTCAGAGAAGCCGCTTTTTGGTGGCGCGCGGAGCGTGTACCCCGGAATGTGGCGACTACATATATTAGCGCACGTCTGGGCGCGTTTTCCGAGGATTGGACGGAACGATGGGCAGCGGTGCGGTTGACAAAGTTGCCTCGGAGAAGCTCGCGCAATGTTTTGGGATACTATCCACCACACTAAATTAAACGCGGAAACCGCAGGAAACAACAGCACCGACACACTCTAAGAGACAGAAACACTGGTATGCATCACTGGATGCGTAGTCGTCCCCTGTGTTTCGAGTGATCATTTTGCGGGCGTTTTGTCGCTGCGCGTGCAAGGCCATGCCGTTCGCCATTTCACGTGGTCGCCGCTGTAAGCCGTTTCTCGCAAAGCAGCGTTAAATAGTACGGACATTGGAAACCCATGAGTCCGTCGCACCGAGGCGCTGACGGACAGACGCGCTGAGGCTTAATCGTGCGGACCAGGCTTAACTCATTTAAGATGATCTTGTACTGTCCAAGCATATAATTATATGGTACCATAAACAGAACGCTTCTCTCGGGCCCTAGCAGCACTGTGGAAGTTGGTCTAAGTTCATCCTGGCTGCCTGGAAGTCCTGGGTGGCAAAATACGACACTGTAACTCACGCGTCGACAGAAGGACACCGGGGAAGCGACGTGTGGAAAATATTGCAGTACCTGAGTAGCTTAGTCACAGGTACTGTATGTTAAACCGGAACTCTAGTTACAGTTCGACATTGTTATTGTAGGCAGGTAACCAGTTACTTGAAAAAATAAGTGGTAGTGATCACTAAAACAGTTCAATTTGATGAACTTGATCATTCGGTTCAGCTAAATTTGCGATATGAGCTCTTGTTTGCCCTTGTCTATTAAGAGTGTACCTTGCTGTGCGACCGCAGGAGCTGGACTTGCTAGGGCTGCTCCACGCTCAGCTCAAATGATGCCCCCAAAGACTCAAACACGTGTACTAGTCACACAGTGGTATGACGTTACGACGAGGGGAACGACTGAACCACTTTTTTGAACTGTTCACCGGAGTTAATACCCATTAATGAGTGTAAAAGACACGATGGCAAATTTTGGCTCAACCACGTGGGTCAGAATATGTCAAAATCCTTCACCTCACATTCATGCTTCTTTCTTCGTCTCTCTGCCGCGGAATGTTTCGAAATGAAATCTTTCACGTCGCGTGTTCAGAGTGAACGCAAACAAAAGTGAACGACGACGGTTCCAATTGCTGGAAGAGGTGAGAGGGGACGCCATATACACGTACGATACATGCTGGCCACGCAGCCAGGTACAGAAACGCCTTCCTCTATGTTTATTCCAGAGTATTGACCACAACTGCGCGTATCAACGTGGAATTTCCCGAGGAAGGGGAAATAAATGTGGAAAACGAACCGCCAGCAACGCGACCGCGGACTAATTTCAATCGATGTGTCATTTAAATCCGTGACATGTTGCACTGCATTTAATTTTTGGGGCACAATTATATTTCGGAAAACTACAGGAGCCAGATTCTGCATTCCTTGACATTAAAATCTTGGCAGCGTAATTTAAATACATTGTTTTCTGCACGAAAGTAAGTGAACTTAACTGGATCCAGCATCTCCATGGATATCCAGGAAAGCTCGATGCAGTGGAACATGCTGTCCTTGAACGCTGTTCTATTCTGAAACAGGGGCAAAACGAAGCAAAGGGTTAGTCTGGCTTTGGTCCTGGTGAGTTGGGTGTTTATATGGGTATCTAACTTGCGAATTTATGAATTAATACTGATCAAATTGTTGCAGTTGGGTGCATTAGCTGGTTTGTAATGTGGTAACTATCATTCTAATTCTTTCACAATTCAGCTGCAGTTCAGAAGCAGTTACCGTTTATTGGGTTCAGTTATTTCCAGCGATGAGCTTGTTCAAATTGTTATTCTTTATTGCTTTCAAAACATTCAGCAAGTTACTTCTAAGCGTTCAGAAGTGCACAATAAGTGTGTCAAGCGAAAAGAAGCGCGATGACTGCGTCATGGTAGATGTTACTGCAGCAAGGGCAAATCGCCGAGAGGCCCAGATGCCCCTACTGCAGTGTTAAAACCAGATAACAGTTTACCATTCCAGTTTCCGGGAAGCGAGTTGTATGACGTCATATCGGGAAACAGACGAACGTCCCGTAGCGGACACGACTCTCCTGTCCACAGGTAGCCTTTCTGCATCTGATGTACAGGTCCCGACAAAAGTGTACACAACACGCGAGCGGCGTGCTTTTTGTTCGGCGTGACACCCTGGCGGCGAGCGGCGAGGTTCACTCGATCAGAGGGGTGGGCGAGTGCGCTCTCTGCGATACACCGCGGTAGTTTCGGAATCGCTTGAATGCGTTCGCCAAGTGCTCTGGGTAGCTGACTCTACCCGCGCACTCCCCACCCTCTGAACGAGTGAAAGAACGCGCTTCCGCCCGGCGTCAGGGTGTCGTGCCGAAGGCACACTACGGCGTTGTTCCGCAATTTTTTGTCGGGACCTATACCTCGGAAATCACTGGTCCTCTTTTGTCCAAAATATTGCCACAATTCTAGTAACATTGTCTTTGAGAGCGAACGATCACCAGGTTCGCGTTACCACGAAGCGAGTGCTCCCGTATGGTGGTGGTATGGTGGTACGGGACCACTCGTTTGGTGGTAACTCGAACCTGGTGATCGTGATCGGCTGAAACAGTTGTCCAGTGCTGGTGCGGCGACGTTTGGGACTTAAAAACATACGTTAAACTCACAGCCAAAGGGCCTCCGGTAATTTTCTCCCTTTAATACTTCGCTGGCTTTGCACTGGGCTTTCAGATGTGAGTTTCATCTCACGCTAGCAGGAGGACATTACGTTCCACGTGACCTTCCGACGCCACTCGCTCAAACGTCGCCCACCTACGCATTGCTGATGAAGGCCCAATAAGGCCGAAACAGCTGTCCAATGCTGGTGTGGTGACGTTTGGGACTTAAATTATGTTCAACGTATTATGTTATGGTAAACATATGTTCAACGTGCTGCCAATTTGCTAATTTTCTTCCCTATATATATATATACTCATTGAACGATGCGACAGCACCAGAGGACACGTGTTTCGCCGTGTTTGCGGCTCGTCGGCCCTGGGTAGCTGCACATCGTTCGGGATTGGCAAACCAGGGGTCACTCAGCGAGCGATATACACCTGGGAGGGTGACTGAGCACTCCTCAATGCCACAGTGCAAGCCAGTGAATTATAAAAAGGGGGAGGGGAAAAAGCCATTAAAAAAAAGTAAATGATGCTAGACGTGTTTGAAATTCAAACTTACAGATTAAAATTGCTTCTATGGCTGCACGTAGAGAAACAGATACTCATTGAACGATGCGACCGCACCAGAGGACACGTGTTTCGCCGTGTTTGCGGCTCGTCGGTCCTGGGTAGCTGCGCATCGTTCGGGATTGGCAAACCAGGGGTCACTCAGCGAGCGACATACACCTGAGTGGGTGACTGAGCACTCCTCAATGCCACAGTGCAAGCCAGTGAATTATAAAAAGGGGGAGGGGAAAAAGCCATTAAAAAAAAGTAAATGATGCTAGACGTGTTTGAAATTCAAACTTACAGATTAAAATTGCTTCTATGGCTGCACGTAGAGAAACAGATACTCATTGAACGATGCGACCGCACCAGAGGACACGTGTTTCGCCGTGTTTGCGGCTCGTCGGTCCTGGGTAGCTGCGCATCGTTCGGGATTGGCAAACCAGGGGTCACTCAGCGAGCGACATACACCTGAGTGGGTGACTGAGCACTCCTCAATGCCACAGTGCAAGCCAGTGAATTATAAAAAGGGGGAGGGGAAAAAGCCATTAAAAAAAAGTAAATGATGCTAGACGTGTTTGAAATTCAAACTTACGGATTAAAATGGCTTCTATGGCTGCACGTAGAGAAACACGTCTAGCGTCAAAGACACGATGTGTCTTTCACGCTTCACCCTGTATATTCATTCACCCTGTATATATATATATACAGGGTGTTCCATTTAAGATTGACCCCACCTTTAAAAAATAATGAATCATCGCTGAAGAATGAAACCAAGTGCATAGTGTTACCAGTGACCTGGAGCATTTAATAGTATTTTTTGTCGCGCAATTAACTGATTAATTAATTAATTTAATTTTCTAACTTTTTAATTAGGAGGATCACACCGGAGATGTCAACTGTGAAGTTGTGGACATGAGAAAGCGAATGCAGTGTGTTGCAACTCTCTAGCTCATACGAGTCTTTTTTCCAGGGCCAGCAGAAAGGGCCCGGAGTTCCGAAACCACGACGGAATCGGTTTCCGTCGCGCGAAAAGAGCGCTTGATTGCAGCGCTTTCTCACGGCCGCTTGACGAACAAGCATTGATGCCGTCCGTTCCGCCGATGCTGTTATCTGTCACGGGTGCGGGGACACCAGGAAGGTCACTGCGGCGCTTTATCTCTTGATTCTTTGTTTTTTAGGCGTGAAACGACACAATACACGGGAAGCGGAAGATAACTGCTCACGGCTTACCTTGAACCACGAGCGCGAGATTATTAAATCAATGAGAAAGAAAGAAAAGCTATGGGCTATGAAATTTATAAAGCCGCTCTTTTACACCTTTTCATTTGCACCCACTCTCTGCGTTGTAGCACAAGTTATGTCTTTTCCAACGAAGAGACAGTAGGTACGATGCTTGTCCTAGATGTTGCACAGGGCAAGCAAGAAAGGAAGGAAGCAAGGGAGCATGTAAATAATAACGGTAATAATTGGGGGTTTATGACTATAGGGGAGACAACGGTGATCATGACCAACACCACGGTAGTCGGCCTGTGAATTAATTTCGCCCACTTGGAGTTCTCTAACGTGGGTGTTATCTTACACACGGAAGATCGTATCTAAGTCACACCAGGAGACGGCATGCCTAAGCAATCCGTGCCTTCAAACAAATTGCTTGCGTCTCCGCCCGCGTTCAGAGCATGCGACCTTGGGAATGGAAGCAGGAAACGCTATTAACCAAGCCATCGTCTTTTTTTTTTTTTCAAACTGGCAACCGAAGTTTGTTCAAGCAAACAAATAATTAAACGAGTAGATAAAAATAGTATGCCTTCTTTTTCATTCAACTTATTTTACAGAACATTGCACAGGTATTTTAACATGACCGAAACAATACTATGTACATTCAGAGCAGGTGTTCGAAAAGATCGCCTTCCTCAGTCACACAAAACATGCATCTCTTAATTGTGTCCTCCGTTGCCCTCCGCAACGTGGCCGCGGGGATTCCACGGCACACTTCCGTGATCCTCGCCTTAAGGGCGTCAGGTGTTGTTGTCTCCTGGTCGTACACGCGATCCTTCAGATATCCCCACAGAAAGAAATCTAACGGCGTCAGGTCTGGGAACCTCGCAGGCCACGACACATGTCCGTACCTTCCTATCCATCGGCTAGGAAATGCCCTGTCGAGATAGGCACGAGCTTGGCTAGAGCTGTGGGCGGGTGCGCCATCGTGCTGAAACCACAGCTTGCCAAGCCGTGCCAGTGGAACGTTGGCGCAGAACTCTTCCACGGGGCCCAATAGAATCTCATTGAGGTACCTCACTGCGGTCAGTGTCCCATCAAGGAAGACGGGGCCAATGAGAGCTCCGTCGTAGATACCGCACCACACGTTGAGCGACCACTTATACTGGTGGCGCGTCCTTCCAAGCCAATGTGGATTAGTAGCGCTACAGTAATGAGCGTTATGCAAGTTCACCTGTGCGTCACGAGAGAAATTTTCCTCGTCAGTCCACATGACATTTCTTAGAAATTGGGGGTTCTCATCGACGATCTGCAAAAGCCAGTTGGCGCAGTTCAACCGGCTTTCAAAGTCCTTTTGTTCCAACCTTTGGTGAAGTTGTATGTGGTATGGATGGAGGCCTGCTTCTTTTACCACTCTAAACACCGTAGACAACGGGACGTCTGTCTGCCTGCTCGCCTCGCGGAGGCTAGCTTCAGGGTAGGCCTCAAGAAATGTCAAGATGTTGATGCGAACATGGTCTGACAGCTCCGCTGGCCTACAACGCTCCTTGATAAACCTGCCATATTGCTTGAGCGCCTCGTATTGACGGACAATAGTCGATGGGTGTGGTCTTGTGCCAGGGTGCCACCTCTGAAATATCTTGACTGCCTTTTTCTTTTGGCCCCCTGCAGCACCTAGGGCAAGGACCATGTCCGCTTTCTGTTCGTTGGAGTAGGGCATTGTTTGTCCCTCAGAGCGTTCAACAAAGAATGTCGGCACAGTGATAGCCCACAGCTTTTCTTTCTTTCTTATTGATTTAATAATCTCGCGCTCGTGGTTCAAGGTAAGCCGTGAGCAGTTATCGTTTTGTGTCGTTTCACGCCTAAAAAACAGAGAATCAAGAGATAAAGCGCCGCAGTGACCTTGCTGGTGTCCCCGCACCCGTGACAGATAACAGCATCGGCGAACGGACGGCATCAATGCTTGTTCGTCAAGCGGCCGTGAGAAAGCGCTGCAATTCAGCGCTCTTTTTGCGCGACGGAAACTGATTCCGTCGTGGTTTCGGAACTCCGGGCCCTTTCTGCTGGCCCAAAAAAAAAAAAAAAAAGACTCGTATAAGCTAGAGAGTTCCAACACACTGCATTCGCTTTCTCATGTCAACGCCCACAACTTCACAGTTGACATCTCCGGTGTGATCCTCCTAATTAAAAAGTTAGAAAATTAAATTAATTCACTAATCAGTTAATTGCGCGACAAAAATACTATTAAATGCTCCAGGTCACTGGTGACACTATGCACTTGGTTTCATTCTTCTGCGATGATTCATTATTTTTTAAAGGTGGGGTCAATCTTGAATGGAACACCCTGTATATATAGAAAGTCATGAAGAGACTTGGGAAGCCGTCAAAGGATTAACAACATGTGCTATTTTATTACATTAATAATTAAGGGGAGGTACTAGAAAGTTAGGGGTAGTAGGGGTAGTTAGTTATTTACAGTTAGGGGCCGACGTTTCGGCAGTCAGCACTGCCGTTAACAGTTCTGTTGAAGGCAGCGCTGACTGCTGAAACGTCTGCCCCTAACCATAAATCTATTTCTAGTACCTCCCCCTTAATTATTAGTGCAATAAAAGTAGCAACTGTTTTAATCCCAATACGGCTTGACAAGTCTGTTCATTACTTGTAGCCCATATCTTTTTCGCGTCCATCTGCACCCAGTTATCCATACACACACACATACAGGGTGTCCCAGCTAACTGTCAACATATTCTTAAAAATATATACCTTAAAAGTTGGTTTCAGATACCGGGGGCCGCTGATTGCTACCCACAATACGGCACCCGCGCGCGACGATTCCAGCGCCCTCCGCCGTACATTGACCTTGAGATTAGTGCTTGGAGACCATCCTTGGGCCACGTCACACACGAGGAAGATATTTCACCTGTTTCACGGCACACCTATCAGGGTGCACTGCGATCGTCGCGCGCGGGCGCCGAATTATGGGGAGCGCTCTGTGGTGCGCGTGGCTTCTGAAAGCAATTTTTAAACCCGGGAAAAAACGAAACCACAAGCCATAACAACCTCGAACCACTTCAGTTGCGTCTTTTTCGACATGTACTACAACCTCCTCATTGACATCTGAGATCTAAAACCGATAATTAAAAACTTAGAAAATTAATTACCGCTAATTAATTGACATGGGGCGATGAAAAATATATTTTTGTATAGACCACACAACTGCCGAGCACGTACAGTTGGTTCCATTTGTGTAGAGCGCTCCGTTTTTTTCTTTAGACCCTGGCTCTTTTTCGGTGGAACATCCTGTATATAATATATAGATATATATTTGTAAGCCAAACGTCGCCATGCAAGTACTAGGCAACTGTTTGGGCCTTCTTGGGCCTCATCAGCAGTACCCAGGCAGGCAACTTTCAGCGGATGGCGTCAGAAGGTCACGTAACACTTGATTGCTCCCGTCAGGGTGAGGTAACTGACCATTGAAAGCCCAGTGCAAAGCCAGCAAAGTATACTAGTGGAAAAATAGCTGGAGCTCTTTGCTGCACGTATAGCATATGTTTGTAAGTCAAACGTCGCCATGCCAGTACTGGATAGCTGTTCCGGCCATCTTGGGCCTCATCAGCAGTACGCAGGTCAGCGAAACGTCGTCCGATGGCTTCTGTTTATGTTCAGAGTCACAGGCCAGCCATAATCCCGCCACCATTTTCTCCTTCTTCTTGTTTTTTTGTTTTTTATATAAATACTTAACCTACATTTACAATCAGTTGCCTTCGTCACAAGATTATGTTGTACGGAAGGAAGTTGCGTTCTTAGGAACGCGCTCATTTCAGGAAAATCAAAAATATGAAACAAATTTCCTCAAAACAGAGGCATTTGGAGCTGCCACATCACGAAATATACTTGCCACCAATTTATTTCATTGGTGGATTAAAATAAATGGCGGGCGGATTAAATGATGCAGCATGCAGATTAAAATTTCTGCACACAGACTATGTGATTTGGTGCCCGGATTCAAAATTTTGCATTCAGATTAAATGGCATAGCTGATGTGGTATGGTATGGGTGGTACTTTGGCAGGTGGATTATTTACTCTGGCGCCTAAATTAAAAATTTGGCAAAAGGAATAAAATGAATGGGAAAACGTGTAAAGGTAAGAAGAAAAAATGTATCAAGCGAAAGCTACCATGCATAGCTAGGAAGCGATGATCTCCGTGATCTTCTGGTACGTCTTCAACACCACACGAACGATTGAGCAATGGGCTGCGCTAGTACTGCATTGTGGAAGTTCCTAAATCGCTTTTTGTTGGATGTTATGTTTGTTCTAATACATTTCGATGTGTTTCAATCTGCCATTGTGTCATGCCGTCAATTCTTACCTTGCGTAGCCCGTCAGCCAAGGCGTAGCACAAGCGCAGTACCGCACAAATTCTCTTCGCTTCCTAATGATAATAATGACAACAAGGGAATAATAAACACAGAAGCTGAAAATAATGTCAATCCCGACATACCTTAAGGCTCATTCACGCATGCGTTTCTTGATTCGGCACCACGTCTTCCCATACGCGACGCGTTCCCAGAACCTTTTTGAGAGGCACTTCGAGCCGCTGCTCTCGAGAGCAGATTCCCAAATGTTTTCCATTCAGCCAATAGGGGCATTCACGGAGGGGCAGAAATGGCTTCGTTAGGTGCCGGCGGACCTCCCAGCACAAGAGCAATACCGCGCGGGGACGCTTTGTCCTTTTGTGTGTCCGTTTGGTGCGACCGTGTAAATGAATTCCTCGTCACGAAAAGTGGTTCACGTCGACCTGGGGGTTTGGGGAACCACAGAATCAACAAAAATAAATGCGACCTTGAGTGTGACCATGTGCGTTGGTCGCCGACAGGTAAATATGCGTCTCACTTCTTCTGAAGTTCCTTTTCTGCGTCCGTATTATACGGGGTGTTTTTTTAATCAGGACATATTCTGTTTAAAAACACTATGAGAGCAGCATGAACGTCGTTTTCGCAGTTGTGTTATACGTCCAGGCGGACATCCTTTGTAAGAAAGTATGTATCTACAAGATCACTAATTACCTAAAAATCAGTAATTAACTCCTTAGTTAGGGTATATCAGGCAAAAGCGAGTGTGCAACCAGCCAGTCGGTGATGCTCATAAATAAATTTTCTGATAACACTAGAATGAGAGACTGTCTCAGTTGAAAGCCATTCCACGTTTAAAAAATCCTGACAAACGTGCGTTGCTTTAAAATCCTCAAACTTTCATACAGAAACGAGCCGAAACCGAAACCACGGCGACCTGAAAGCAAGGGAGCGCAGCGCTTATTTTGCGTCAGAAGGCCGCATGACTAGGAGGGATGGAGATGATCGGAGTAGGTGCCCATCTGCTGGCCAGATAAACCGCTTTCCGGCCCCTTCAGATAAGCCTTCATCAGCAAAGGTGATGCGCCAATGACTCTTTTTAGTGCGTTTTTGGCTCATTTGCATACCGAAATTCAGTTATGGATATTTCACGGCACGCACTCTTTCCTTCTTTTTTTTTTAAGGTGGAGTGAATTTCTATCAGGACTGTCTCTCGTGCAGCTATTTCGCTTTTGCCCGTACTTCCCTAACGAAAGACTTAGTTAATAAATTTTAGGTAATTAGGTAGTCATCTTGTGGTTACGTACTCTCTTCCAAAGGATGTCCGTCTGGCCTTAGAATTCAACTGCAAAAACAACATCTACACTGCTCTCGTAGCCTTTTAATAAAAAATCGGTCCCGATAAGAAAAGAGAGAGAAAAAATTAAAAAGAAACACCTGGTAGTGTGACACATATGTCTTTCTGATGATTCATGATTGCTGACGATTCAAGCAGAAATGGTTCACGGGGTAAATATGGACGGAGGGACAGAAGTGTCTGTACAATCCTGACATAGCAACAACATGGTTCCGCGTTTGCACGCTGGCGGCTCGGCATTGTGTAACCGGTTCCCCTCGACTGCGCTGCGAACACTGAGGCGCCACAGCTTTTTGAAGGAACATATGTGTGAATGAGCCTTAAGTGCTTGTACATCATAACATCCTCATAAGAGTAAATTGAACAATGCACTGGTGCATGGAGCTTGACAATGAACCCGTCAAATAGTTATTGCCATAAGAAGAGAGAAAATAATGAAAATGAAACCTTATCTAGCATATTTACATTCCTGAGAAAGTGACAATGAAAAGTCTTGGGTTCAGTTCAATCACAAAGTTCGAAGTGGTACCAGTTGAGGATATTTTTTCCCTTGCTATCGACGTCAGTTGACAACTCTTATTATGACAATCCTCTATATTATTGGTGTGATGCACATTCAGTTGCTAAGTCATTAAGTCATTTCCATCAACGAACTACAGATGTATAGTTGCTGCTGTGTGAAGTTTTCTAGATTTTAGATGAAACTTGCCGCTTGTCCCATATGCCTGTCGAAAATCTATACATTTAATGTCGCTATTTTGTTGCCGATGCTGTCTTCATCTGGTACCCACACATAGGCATACCCTCTACTCTATCGTTGCTATCCTACTGGCATCAATATTATGCAACAAGCAACATGCCCCGCATGGTGGTCCAAGCTTCGATTTGATAGTCGTACCGAATTTGTGCCTGATATCACTATTTTGGTTGCCGAGCTTGTCTATTTTGCATGAACAATACAGTTTTGCAAGCACTAAGCCATTGAAAGGATGTGAGCAGAGTTTGCTATTGAACCCAGCATTTTACTTTTATTTGCTGTTTCCATTTGTCTTGGCGTTAATGTTTCCGTAAGTGCCAAAATGAAGCCACTTTTACTTTTTGTCATGACTCCTATTAAGTACTCAATGCAGCATGCTTATCACCAGTCAAGACATGGGGTGGTATCAGGAAATCTTCTCATTTGTGTCGGTCGCATACATTCCAGGCCATTTCAAGTAAGGTGGTGGCGTAAGTTTTGCCACCACCTTTCACCGTTCGATCCGGCCACGAAGATCTGGCGGACAATCCGAACTCTGAAGGAGGCGCCCCCTCAAAAGAATCCTCTCGCGGCCTTGGCTATCGTTCAGCGTGTAGACGAGAACACGCTTGCGACGGACTTCTGTGTGGTACTAACGACTCCGGCGGCTGCCTCGACCACGCCCCTACACCGCAGTTTTGTCCACAGTTTGACGGCTGAACTTCACCACGACTGGCCCCGTCCCCCGGAAGTTATGGACCGCGACTTCACACTAATCGAGCTAAAGGCAGCGTTGAAGCTTGTGAACGCCAGCTCGTCCCCTGGGCCCGATAAAATCACCTATGCCGCCCTACGAAACCTTGACGGGCGGTCACTCCAAGCTCTCCTTCATGTCTATAACACGTCTTGGCAACAAGGATCTTTACCACATACATGGAAGGAGGCCTTGGTTGTTCCCATCCTGAAACCAGGCAAGCCCCCAAATGCCCTATCCTCCTTTCGCCCGGTGAGCCTGACAAGCTGTGTGGGGAAACTGATGGAGAGAATGGTTTTGCATCGCCTCGGCTGGTGGCTCGAAAAACGACGTGGGTTCCCTCACGAAATGGCTGGATTTCGTCGCCACCGAAGCTCCATGGATCCAGTTCTCGACCTAGTCTCTACAGTTCAACATGCTCGAGCCCATCGACGGATCGTCCGATCGGTCTTCCTCGACATCAAGCGCGCCTATGATACCGTCTCGCACATTTGTGTGCTACATGCCTTGCGCTCGTTTGGAGTATCCGGTCGGCTCTTCATCTGGCTCCAAGACTTCCTTACGGACCGAACTGTCGCTGTCCGTACGTCCCAAGGCCAAAGCCCTCAGCATCCTGTTCCCCAAGGAGTCCCCCAAGGAAGCATTCTCAGCCCGACACTCTTTAACGTGGTGATGGCCGGCCTACAATCAGTAATTCATCGCAAAGTGTCGTTCTCCGTGTATGCAGATGACGTCGCCCTTTGGACAGTAGGAAAATCACGCCCGTCTCTCCAGCGCCGCCTGCAGCTCGCTTTAAACAATATCCATACGTACCTGACGCACCTCGGGATGGACCTTTCACCCGAAAACTGTGTCGAGCTCCCTTTCACGCGTAAAGCTATGGCCAATTTCCCACTTTGGCTTGGCTTAAAGAAGCTAGAACCAGTACGCTTTCACCGCTTCCTTGGCGTGGTAATCGACTCGGACTTGCGCTGGGCTCGGCACATTAAACACCTTGAAACTAAAGTGCAGCGATGGCTCCCCGCAATCCAACATCTTTCTGGCCCAGGATGGGGCTGTGATCAGCGTTCCCTGCTCGCGGTTCACGCGGCATTGGTGAGGGCAACTGTGCTTTACAGCCTTCCTATTCTGCACAGGATATCAACAACTTCATTAAATACGCTTCGGTCCCTGTTTGCTCGCAGCCTTCGTCGATGCCTCGGAGTTCCAAGAATGGCTGAAACACGACAAGTACTGGCTGAAGCTGGTGAGCTCCCGATTGAAGTTCTCCGTGAACGGGAAACGGCTCGGCACTACCTCCGTTTGCGTGCTCACATTCCCCGCCACCCGCTACTCAGGAAAATTCGATACCGCCCTGGAAGCGACTTCTATCGAGTAGCGCAGAGGACACGCCAGACTCTCACGGGCTTCATAACTAAGGACACTATACCACCGGAAGCCCCCTGGTCTCTCCCGGTACCGCCCACTTTTGTACGCCTCCCAAACCTTCTGCAAAGAAGAGATCAGGTCCCCCCTCAAGTCCTCCGAGCCCATTTTCATGCTCTGGTAGACGAGAAGTTTTCTACGTTTACGGCAGCATATACTGATGGCGCATCCCGAAACAACAAGTCCGCCTCAGCCTTCGTCATTCCATCCGAAGGCGTCGTGCACGGAAGACGCCTGTCACATCCAACCTCCTCCACAGCTGCGGAGCTCTATGCCATCCTTTTCTTTCTACAACACATCGCTGATTTTCCGCCCCGGGAATGGGCAGTCTTTACAGACTCCAAATCTGCACTTCAAGCAATTGAAACTTCCGGCATACGAGGCCCATCCGCACCCCTACTCACAGACGTGTTAATGGCTTACCACACTATCTACGCCGCAGGCCACAGGCTAGTTCTCCAGTGGGTTCCAGCCCATTGTGGTGTCGTGGGGAACGAGCAGGCCGACAGCGCCGCAGAAGCAGCACTCTTGTCTCGGAACCGGACCCGTATTGTTCTGCTCAGAGGAGACCGCCGTTCAATTCTGCGACGTCTAGTGACACCCCTGGCTTCCCGCCAACGGACAACCGACATTCTTCCCCCCTCTATGTTGAACAGAGTTGATCCCATGCTCGCTTTCCACATGCCACGAAACACATCTCGTCAGGATGCTGCATTAATCCACCGCATGCGCCTCGATGTGGCCTTTACAGCTCAGTGGCGTTACCGCCGAGACAAATTGGATCTCCCACCTGCTGCCACTGTGGTGCTCTTGAGGATCTGGAGCACATTCTTCTTCATTGCCCTCACTACGAACCTTCCCGAACCACACTCTCCGCGTCTCTTCGTCAGCTGGACTCTCGCCCTTTCTCCCTACCGAAATTGCTTGGTCCCTGGCCCAATCCATCCCAGCAACGCTCTGCGCTCAAAGCTCTTCTCACATTTCTGGACACCATCGGACTTCGATCGTTATTGTAAAGGGGCTCGTTATTTTATTCCCCCCATTCCACCAAGCACTGGGGTAGAGTATCGCCTGTTGCGATGAAACTCCCCACTCTCCAAGGCCGAAAATAAAGTTGTTGTTAGGCCATTTCAAAACTATACTGCCATTCTACTTCTCCCGGGCCACTGATTATGTATCGAAAATCCCAAGCGAAATAGTGGCGTAGTTGGACAGGTATTTGACGAAATACATGACAAGAGCAGACGACGGATGTTGAGAGTATTCCGGAATTCCCTTTCTGAAAAATGAGAAAACGTCACTCCCTAAGAACCAACCAGAGCACGACCCTGAGAAAAGGAATGCCGGCCCGTGCGGGCGTCTCGTAGAGTAACGGGCGTCTGGATGGGAGCCTTTCCTTAGAGAGTGACATCGTGCCACTGGAGTTGCTGTGGCCTTTAGAATTCGTTTATTTGATAGTTAGAGGGGTTGTGAATTCAATTGGCAGGGGCCTCGAAAATGGGAATTTTTAAAACTCGGTAACATAAGAAATAACAGGTCGTGGGAGGTGGGAGTTTTTGTACGGAGTGCGTGGAGTGAGTCGTAGAGACCCTGCAAGAGACAAAGTTCTATCCATGCGGTTTCTCAACCCCTTAAATCACTCTTTGAAGGAAAAAATGCAATTGGCTGCCGATGATGACCATAACGGTACCTATACCTATGAATAGATGGGTTTCCGGGTGCTACCGTCTTATGCACTTTTCAGACAAAAAATTAGCCGGTACATTGTCGGCCGATGCCTACCGTATCGGTTTTATACATGGGTTCCCGGGTGCCGACGTACATTTACAGGACCTATACTACACTATGCTATAGTATACTATAGAAGTATACTATAGAGAAGGAAGCACTAAGTTTAACCGCTATAACTCTAAAGGAAGCTATAGGAAAACTATAGAGATCCTAGTAGCGGCTGAATGCTGAGCGATCTTGGACATCATTTCTGCATCTTATCTTATGAGTTATAATGAAGTCTAAGGAACATATTAGTCACACGTACCTGAATCAGATGCGGTCGTACGTTTAAACGTATCACATGTCTCTTGCAAGACCATAAGGCTTGGGTGGTGATGCGTCCAAGACGAGCAGCATCAACAGGATCTTTATGGGAAAAAACAACAAGCAATGAGTTGCTGGAGCACCAAATACAGATTATAGGCCTTTTGCGAGAAAATATGCCTCTTCATGCTTGTGTCATTATTGCAGCGTGGATAAATACGCATTAAAAGGTGTGGAAATATGGATGCAACTATGCACTGAAAATATTCGAAATATTCAGTAAAAATCCTCAAATCCGATGTTTTTCAATTTTTTTGCATGAAAGCAATGCAGCAAATGTCTATTCTTTACGAAGTTAGTAGTATGTTATGGACAATATGGTAGACAAAAGGGACACTTGTTCTGCAGAACAGCAAAGGATGACTGTGCCACAGATATAAATCGTGGAGCTGAAGGCTTTGTGTTAATGATTGATAAAATAGCGTAAACGCAGTTGAGCTGGTGGACGAAGCCCATGGCGAAACAAGCCTGAGCATGAGCAACACAAAAAACACGAACGAATGTGCAGATTCGTCATTTTGCTGCTGCCCATGCTCATGCTTGTTTCGTCAATGTTTGGAGTTCGGCACTGCATCATGACGATTAAAATGCGAACGCCAGGCGTCCTCGAAACGGTAATATGGCGAAGGCGAAGTATGGCCCATCAGCCATGCATGCGCCACCATCCCACTGAAGCATGGGAAATATTCTGTTCTGACCAGAATTTTTGCGAGGGAACTCCCAATGCCGCTCGGAAACTAGCAAAATCATGCATGAAAATTAAGTAAGCTCTCGCAACTGAAAATATGGCAAAGTATGCACTTTTCATGCACTGCCATGCTGTACATGCCACAACGAGCAAAATATGCATCATAGAACCCTCTGATCGATCCCAAACAAACAACAAAAGTGCTTGCTCATCATCACAATAGAAAACCATATCGAGAAAAAAACATGCACTAACAAGAAAATCCGCACCATTATCCTGTTTCTAATCCTTGTATATAGTATGGGATGGACACAGATTGCCTCCAACACACAACTGGCTTAAACACGATTAAATTAACAATTAGAGCTAATTCGGACCCCCACATTAATCAGCACCCTCCAGGAAGTCTTTACACTAACTGGGAGCACATAACTCCTGTCCAGACCAGCTGTGTGTTGGCGGCAACCTGCGTTCATAACAGAACAAAAAATACATAGAAATAGAGTGGAGAGAACGAATTTATTCGAAAATCAACGATGGCTGTGTCGAAGAAATCGCTCCTTAATGGCCGAGTTACCAGGGACCACCACGTTGCTTGTTGACGGCCGGTAGTTGCAGAGATCGATGGCAGGTGGCCACCTAGTTGCACGGCATTACACTAGGTGGCGCTACCATCATAGCTCTATGCGAGAAAGACAGAGAACAAAAAGATAGTTGCAGCAAGTAAAATTGTGACACTGCTCAACAAGTCTAGGCATGCGAGAGCGCGGAAGGCGTAACCGCTTCGGCAAAGATGGGTCAGCACGGCAAAAACACTTCGCATAGAGGAAAAGGTCTAAGGCGATCCATTAGGCATAATCAAAGCGTCACCACACAACGCTATGAAATTCAAGGGCTAACACAAGGCGACAACCACAAAACGCTAGGCGCCTAACGCTAAACATGTAGGTACAGGAAATAAAGCCTGTCGGTTATGGCAAACATGCCACAAAGGGCTTAACACGAGCTCAGTAAAAAACGCACAAACATCGAGAAAAACCGTCACGGCAAATCACTCACCAATTAGGTCTAATTGCTTATTTAGTCGTGTTTAGGCCAGTTGTGTCTTGGCAGCGGTCTGTGCCCATCCCATGCTACTAACGTGATAATTATGTTTTTAAGCACAATTCACATTATTCCTCAGGTCAGTAATTATCCTACCATCATCAAAAGGTGGTACACACATATATGCGAACGTCAAACAATAGGCCTTCGTTCCGAATGTAATAGGATATCGCCAGTCGACTGTCCTGAACCAAAAAAGAAAGGAACGCATGTTTGCTATACATCCAGAGGAGAGAAGACGGTGCCATGCTTTTGCGCAGCAATTATGATACAGAAGAGAATTCACTTCTTTTTGCTATTACTTTCTTGCACCCATACATTTTACCAGAATACTGTAGAACGGAACGGGTAAATGTGAACATCATTTGCTACATGCTGTAGCTCTCATCACTTTTAAACCAAACCAGTTTACATGTGTTCATAAGCATACGACCCTTCTCTAAATAGGTGAGCCGCTAATGACTCTAAATCAAATCAAATCAAATCAAATAATATTTCCAGAATCACTGACTGCAAGCTAAAGTGCCCAACAGAGCGGAGGGCTTGGCAGATAGTAACTGAAGTAATAGCGCAATTATAGTTTTCATATAAAGCAGAATTTCAAGCCACCTAAAATTATACTTGAGAGTAGTGCGGGTTTTTTTGCGATAGTTTTTCTAAACTGCAATGCAAGAATGAAAATCATTAATATAGTAGGAGTGCACTCATATTATCTGTTCCAGTAAAGGGGTTCTGTTTTGTGCTCCGCCAAGCGCAAATGGAACTTTGCTCCCACGCTTTTGCACCTTTTTGCTAGCAGGTAACGAGTATAGGAGCATGCAAAGATTGTGCGCCATGTATTACATAAGCCTAATGATGATGTTGAACAACTTTACTTTGGAGAGTGGGGAGGTTCATCGCCAGAGGCGATACTCTACCCCATTGCTGGATGGAATGGGGGGAATAAAATAACGAGCCCCTTCACAATAACGATCGAAGTCCGATGGTGTCCAAAAATGTCAAAAGAGCTTTGAGTGCAGATCGTTGCTGGGCTGGATTGGGCCAGGGACCAAGCAGTATCGATAGGGAGAAAAGGGGCGAGAGTCCAGCTGACGAAGAGACTCATAGAGTGCGGTTCGGGAAGGTTGGTAGTGGGGGCAATAAAGAAGAATGTGCTCAAGACCCTCAAGAGCACCATAGTGACAGCAGGTGGGAGAGTCAATTTGTCTCAAGCGGTAACGCCATTGAGCTGTAAAGGCCACAATGAGGCGCGTTCGGTGGATTAATGCAGCATCTTGACGAGAGGTGTTTCGTGGCATGCGGAAGACGAGCGTTGGATCAACTCTGCTCAACTTAGAGGGGGGAGAATGTCGGTTGTCCCTTGGCGGGAAGGCAAGGGTGTCACGAAGCATCGCAGAATAGAACGGCGGTCTCCTCTCGAGCAGGCCGACAGCGCCGCAGAAGCAGCACTCTCGTGATGATGTTGAGTGTTCCAGGGTCCCAATTATTATTTTAAAGAGCAGCGGTAGTTTACTGCTGTTGTGATTCTAATGATTGAAAGTACCATGATAAGCCCTTGCAGTGAAAATCGCTAAGATCAGCATTCATGCACGGTATTTTTTTTAATGTAAGAGTGGGTATCTTTAAGAGCATGAAAAAGAAAATAACCTTGTGACTCAATAAATAACATGAAGGTTTGTCTTTCTCGCTGCATTCCTTAAAGATTAGAGGATGTGATGACGTCATGCAGTGGGTCTATGTTTCAGGTGTCTCTAGCAATGCATTGACTGTTACTGGAGAAAAAGTGCAGCATCGAAACTGGGAGGCTGGTCGAGCGTGTGTATTGTCCTGGACGGATTTACGATGAGCATTGTTTTTAAATAAGAGGAGGGTGCGTGTGTGTGTTTGGAAATAATTTTATGCTGGTTTTCCACTTTGTTCAAGTGCTTTCTCTGTGTTTTTTGCTTGTTGTCTGACAAACATGCGATTTTTCCTGCCCTGAGAGTGCTCATGGAGCAACGTTCTGACATGCCCAGACCTCTTCTGTCATGCTTTCTTTCTGCATGTAGTTCTGTTTTTTTTTCTTTTTGATCAGAAACATTCTTGCCTTAATGATGTCGATAGTTCTGTCCTGTATGGGAGTAGTGCTAGAACGGTTCTTAATAATTTTGCGATTCAAGTAGTTCAGAGAGTAACTGCTAGGGGGACAGGTGCATGTCTTAATTCAGGAGGAACAAAGCGTCATTATTCAGTTATCTGCCTGGCTCTTGGATGAGATGGACATGTGTCGCTGAACTTGTCGTATTTAGCCATTGACGGTGTTACTTGTTAGGATATCTTGTTCTTCCCTGTATTCATAAGTCTTATTTAGTAATACTTCGGGATTAAAATGCTTAATTCCGAAGGTAAGCTTCCATGTATGGTGCTTTTCTGCAGTAGTTTTTCCTATGCAATCTATATTGTAGAGTAAAGGAAATAACCTTGGGACGGTAATTCAATAGATAACAGGTCTCCTGTCTAGACGCGTCCTTGAACCATGCAGCTGCATACACGGGTGGTGTCGTCATGCCACAGTCATATTGTTTCAGGTGGGCATTATCCAGGGCAGTTGAATTGGACATTTGTGGAAAAACAGCGTAGCCCTGAGACAATAGGATGACATCACAACCAATGAGCAAGGCCTGCAGACGGCACAATTGGTGGATTCACTTCTCTCTTGGAGATTGGCTGATGTGGACACATTAATTCTGTTCCTAGCAATTGTGTTGAATGTGTGAATCTGTTCGCTGAGTCCCCGGGCCGGGTTGTCTTCGCTTAGACATCGGGCCCGGCCACTCAGGGCCGCATAAACATATGAAGGTGCGGTCCCAGATGGGGCCGGGTCATTTTGCTATGCGCCTGAGCGGGGTCGGTCAAGAGAAGTCGGCCCGTGCAGGGATCTACCACCAACCTTCCCGAACCGCGCTCTCCGGTTCTCTTAATCCCCGTTGGACTCTCGCCCATTCTCCCTATCAATATTGATTGGTCCCCGGCCAAATCCAACCCACTAACGCTCTGCGCTCGTCAGACTTCGATCCTTATTGCGAAGCGACCCATTATTTCATTCCCCACATCACCAGCAATGGGGTAGTGTATCGCATACTGCGGTGAAACTCTCCATTCATCATCTTAAAATAAAGTTGTTGTTGTTCATTGATTGACCGCAGAACGAGTTCTCTCATATCGGAGACTGACACGTATTCCACTATTGAGAGGAGACCGTCATTCCACTCTTCGAGATACAGCAATACCCCTGGCTTCCCGCCAATGGACAAATGGTATTCTTCGCCCATCTATGCTAAGAAGAATTGATCGAGCGTTTGCGTTCCGGATGCTACGAAACACCTCTCGTCAAGAGACAGCGTTAAAGGGAGAATCCGCATAAGGTCCCTTCCGAGATTTTCGAATATTCGTCACCTTTAGCCATCAACGACCATGCCTGTAAAATATCTCCTTCGAAAACTGAGTCAAACTTGATAAAAATGATTTTCTTCTATGACGCGCTCGGTGACAGGGTAGTGCGAGCCACGAGCGCTTTTCTGCAAGCAACATCGAGCGTGATGTAAGTCGCGAGATATCCCGCGCCGTCCGCCTTGCTTTGCTGTGTGTTTTGGCAGTTTTGACGAAGGAAATTTTCCGTAGCAATTGTGTTCGTTACGTCGCACACTGATCTTACACCCACCACGATGGCCGGTAAGACATGCTGTATAATCAGTTGTGGCAACAGGTCGGATACAACAACAGACGTAGCATATTTCCAGTTTCCGACGGCCAAACAACGTCGTTTGGAGTGGGAAATGGCGCTGCGCAAAATCAAGTGGAGGAAGACCAGCTCGAGAACGATATGTTCTCATCATTCTGAGCCAGGAATGTTCGACACGAAAAGACGGCTCAAGCGGGAACTCGGAGTGGCACCTGCGGGCACCTGCGGGAGGCACCGACCGCATGTGCACCTGCAACATGTTTCATATTACGCGTGCACCCGTGGCACTTATACAGGGTGCCCAGAAAACGTGTCATTGAATTATAATAAAAAAAACTACGCCACCTAGAATCATGCGGTCAACAGCATTTGTTCTTATTAGTTTTTGCCACCTCCTAATGTGAATGTCATTACTCCAAGTTTAATTATGTAAATATTTGCGAACTGAACTCGGAAATTTGCCAAGTAAAGGTCACTTTTTTACCCCACCAATATGAAGAGCGTGCCGAATACACTCAAATTCACGATAATTCGCAGTGATATTCACGAGCTATTCCATCGGAAAAAATAGCCGAATATCATGCTTTTCGGAGCACCGGACAATAGTGCGCGATGACGTTTTGAGCGCAATCGCTCTCAGTGCGACGAAAGGAGGTTCCGAAGCCAGCCCACAGAGTGATAGTAGAAAAAGTAACAGTTTCTAAAATTGGGAGAGGGAAAGCAAAATCCCAGCGAAAGTCGGACATGATAAGCCGTGCCTGTTTTATCTCTTTCTGCGATGTCGGGGAGGGCTGGGTTTCCAAACTCCTTTCGTCGGACTGACAAAGATTGCGCTGAAAAATTCATCGTGCGCTATGCTGTGCGACCTCCGTAGAGTATGATGTTCGGCTATTTTCTCCGATGGGATAGCTCCTGAATATCCCTGTCAATTATCATTAATTTGACTAAATTAGACACGCTCTTCACATTGGCGGGGTTACAAAGTTACCTTTACTAGGCAAATTTCCGACTTAAGCTCGCAAAAATTTACATAATTAAACTTACGTTACACGACATTCATATGAGGAGGTGGCAAAAACCCAGTAAGAACAAATGCCATTGACCGCATGACTCTAGTTGGTGTAGTTTTTTTATTATAATTCAATGACACGTTTTCTGGGACACCCTGTATAAGAATGTGCGACAACCTATTAGAAACTCATCATTAGTTACTCCGAGTTCGACAGTCTTCAGTGTATGGGTCCGAGGCCTCGGTTTCAAGCGACGCGCGCACTGGTGCAGGGTCCGTCGAATACGGCGAATCGTTGTGGTTTATGGTGGCGGTGAAGTCATTCTCCTCATTAGAATACACGTCTGAATCGGGCTGAAGTCCCGTGGAGTTCTATTCTGATGCGGAGTCGGTTTCCATGACTGCACGTTGAGCGTAACTTGCTTCCTGGCGTCTTCAATGCAATACAACACATGGGAATCACGGCAGACGAATCTCGCGACTGACGTCACGGCGTGGCGCTCCTCGATTCCGATGCCACCGCCTGCTCTCATAGTTTCGGTTTCGCTTTATCGTTTTCGCTGTTTGTAAATTATACGCGCACGTTTATACGAAACGGAGGCTGTTGTCAGCATCTGGGGGGTGGTCTCTGCTGAAATCAACTTTCACTTAATTTTGGGCACAACCGTTGCGGACCCTCCCTTTAATTTATAGGATGCGACTCAATGTGGCTGTTACAGCTCAGTGAGGTTACCGCTTGAAACAAGTTGACTGTACCAGATGCCGCCACTGTGGTGATCTAGCACATTCTCCTTCATGGCCCACACACACATCTTTCCCGTACCACAGTTTCCGTGTCACTTAATCAGCTGGACTATCGCCCCTTCTCTTTGTCAAAATTGCTTTGTCCATGGCCAAATCAAGCCCACCATCGCCGTCATAGCTCTTCCTCACCTTTTTGGCCAATGTAAGACTGCGGTCCTAATAGTGAAGGGATTCATTATTCTATTTCCCCCATCACCACCACTAAATGGGCTTGAGTATCGCCTGGTGATGAAACCCCCATTAATCAACATAAAATAACGTTGTTGTTTCGACCCTTTTACAGCGGCAACAGTTAATGCCTCGTTTTCCGAGATCGCGTCGAAGTTCATGTAGAATAGCAGACGACGAAACCTGGAGATGGGCCACGGAGATATCCCTGGCATGATGCAAGCGACTAAAACTTTCCTAAAAAAAAGATTCCTGGCACTCATGTTCAGGTTGCAACTGTCACATGACCCAGTGAGAGAAAAGCAATTTCCGGGCAGTCGGCCATTTTGCCACGCCAAGGGAGTTCGCCATTAATGATTCTGTTTTCAGACGCCATGCAGATACCGGGTCTTTGCCTTCATAAAGCCATGATAAAAGATAAAAAGGTAAAGCCTTGCGGCGGGCACGAGAACGCGAACGGAAGCTCAGAGCTCACGAAGACCCACATCGTCGTGCAGTCGACGCTGCAAACAAGAGAGTGCGACGTGAGGTCCCTAACGTGCATGCCACCAAAGCAGAGGCAAAGCGCACTCTGCGGTAAGACCCGGCAGTACCTCGCACCAAAGCGGAGGCTAAGAGGAGTCAAAAGCAAGCGAAAGCCGAATGAGCCATGAAGGGCTTCAAGTCATTCAAGGAGAACTCATTTGGGTATAGTTGCTCGGTGTGCGATCGCTTATGTTTCAAGAATAATTTCACTGTGCTGCCGTTGACTTGCCATGCACTACTTCGACTAGAATTTCCAAATTTCGACCTTGCCTCTTTCCTCTTGTGTGTACGGTAAAAGCGCTTGCTCTCCCGACAAAGAATACCGGAGTGAGAGGCTCATGTCAGCTCACATTCCATTCATGAAAATCAGGCAGTTTATTGAAAACTACCCTACCTCTTGCAAGAATGTCAACTTTCGCCTCCGTTAGGCTTAGCATTTCTGTGTTTCTCCTGCGCTAAAAGTGAATCAGATGGGGTTGTTGAAATGCATATAAAAAAGTTCTAGTCCACAAAATTTTATAAGTCTTAAATTTTTAGATTCAGTATATGGCCGTCTTCCACTTCTCTGCAATATTTACCTTTCTAACTCCTTCACTCATTTTTAAAAACGGGTGGTCCCAATGCGGAACTACACCCTAAATTACCGTTGGTTTGCATGCAACAGGCCATAATCTCGTATTGCTGGGCAGTTGTTCGAGCACTGGGAGAACCATGCGACGGCGGCATGTTTGCTGCCTTCCAAAGAATAGTAGAAAAACTGAAAAGTGAAGTGACGGAAATGACGTTGACGCGCTCGCGCCCCAGGCGTAGTCAGTTAATATCACGTGCACGGCCGTAACGACACCGGCAGCTTAACGACATTGGTTGACGGAGAAGTGCGATTGCGGCAGGGAGATATCGTCGTTACGTTTGTTCTATTCGGTAGCCGCTTTGGTTCGCTTGCCGTGTTAGGGACGGAGAAGAGGATGAGAAGGACAGCACGCATCGCTCGGGTTTTTGTAGCTTCCTCCATTTCGGTATGCAGCCGAGTATGTTCGGTCGAAGTTGTGGTCAGATATTACGCTACTGTCCCGTTGACGAAGCGAGCACGAAATATGCCCCGTGAATCACGTCTCGCACTGGTTTTAATGATCGCCGTTTTCTCGTTAGCTCGTAAGGTGGACTTGCGATTAAGCTCCCTGTTCTGGTGGCACGTGACTGGCCACCTGGTTGATTCTGACAGCCCCTGGTTGGCCACGAGAACGGATGGGACAGCCACCTCATGGACCACCACACTTTTTAGAGAAGCAATCAGGTAGGCCACCAGCTGATTACCTCTGATGTGAACCACAAGACATCAAATGATTGCACACCAGACTGCCCTGAAGCTGCAACTGATTTTTGGTGTGGTGAGCATCACGCTGTAGTCTGAGGTGTCTTAGCTGGACATTCAAATCTGTGTTATAGTCATATGCACTCGCTCCATGGCGTTAGTTTTGAATTTCTACTGTGTAAAATCCTGAGTGGTAATATATGTCTCCCTACAGATGAAAATGTATATCAGGTCCAGCAAATCTGCATATATGCACATGCACGTCTGTTGATGTACATACCGCACATCAGGGCTGGTAGTACATTCAGCCGATCAGAGCTGGTGGGGCATTCAGCCATTTAAGGCTGGTGGAATCAGGGCTGGTGGCCAATCGGCCATCGAGGTCCAAAAACATACCTGACATCAGTTTAGGTGGCCCACCAAAAACTGTTTTTCAATAGGGTATCTTCGAACGCGTTCCTACATTCAGGAGCCTAACACTGTGCCCTCACTCGGCATGATCATGTCAGGACTCACACAGGTAAGCGAAAGTCGGCCTTTCTGCCGAAGACATTTCCTTGACATGATCTTACTATCACTGGGGGGATATGTTTATTGAAAAAAGAAAGGCAGGACAGGTTAGTCCCTTGGGGCTTCCTTAGCTGCAGACGGAGAGCCGATACTCGAAACTGGGTTATTTAATAAGTAAGCTGTTTTTGGAAGAGAAAGTTGGCCAAGTAGTAAGTAAAGCAGTGCCGAACATTACCGTATCGGTCTTATACACACATTTCCGGATGTGATAGTCCCTTCAAGGAAAGCGAAAACTATGCACAACTAAAGAACCCACCAACCATTTGCAACAACATTGCCATTCCTTTTTACTTCATCCCAAAGCAGTGTACTAACTGAAGACACTGTGACTCCAAAAAAGTTGCAGAACGGAAAATATGACTGGCAAGACTTACTTAACCGTTTGCCGCACCATTGCAGAGGTTGAACGCTTGCTTGTCGAGAGTTGGTCCAAAACAGCATGAAAATTGGAATACATCTTAGGACAGCCGACATAGTTGAAGTAAATGCTGTTTCTCCGCCACACACTAACCTTCTCATAAATCATGGTGGAGCGCGCCTCTTGCGCAGCTGTACTCACACTATGGTGTTCCACGTGGAAGCCTAGAAGGTCGATGTACGGCGGAATCCTCCCCACATCGACCTTGAAAGATACCGCTCAGGTGTTTACAGTATTCTGACTGCCTTCCCACATGGTATATTTGCGCGTATACCGAAATAAACCGTTTGAAATAAATCATTTCAAAATGAACGCCCAAATATCCCTGCGTAAAATTAATTGTTCTTAATCAACTGTACCAAATTAAACGGCTTAAAATCATTCCGAATAAATCGTACAATAATAAACGGCTTCACATAAGTCACTCAGAATAAACCGTACAATATTAAACGGCTTAAAATCATTCAGAATAAATCGTACGGCCGTTTATTTTAAGCCGTTGTGGTACGATACATCCGTGCCGCTAATTCAACAAAAATATTTTTTTTTACATTATTCATCACGCTCTAGTTTGGTTGAAGTTTGATTCCTGCTGTCTGGCGTGAAGTGCACGTCTTCAGATTTGTATTCAAAATCGATAAAACCGTCGGCGACGACGTATATAAAGAAGACGGAGACACCTGCACTTAACTGTCAACCAAAGAATTTTATTCTGTGCAACGAAATGCTAAAGTTGGCGCTCAGATTTATGTGTATACCACAAGCCCTCAAGTTGACCGCTAGCAATGGGACACCTCCGAAATGGCTAGGTATAGCTAGTGTTGACGTGGCATCATTACAAACACGAAGAGGTGGACAAAGAGAGCCTGGAAAGGTTAAAAAGAAGTGAAGTATGGACTTAACAAGCTGGCAGGCAAACCGCAGACTGTCATGTTTAGGCAATGGCAAATACCTAATGATCCGGGCTCTAGTCATCACTTTCCCGCGACTGCATTACAAGCTTGTCCTAGCAGTCCCATAGTAGAAACTGTCGGCCGGCTTCCCGTGGGGAGGGGATTTTTAGCTCGTCGGTGAGAGATGCCACCGCTCCTCAGACCGGCGAGGGAGACGTCGAGGAGGCTTTCTGGGACACGCTGTGCGAGTGGATGGCGGTCGACGATCACGATCTACTGCCGGCCTGCCGGCTGTGTTCCCCGTCGGTGCCGTGTGCGGGCCGGCACCGCTCCTGTGGCTATTGGCGACCGGCTCTCGGCGTCGGGATAGCTGGCGGTGGGTTTCTCTTCGGTTCGTCGGTGTGACTGATATGAACCGGCGAGAATGAGCTGCGAATACTGGACGTCGAAGTGTCATTTGGGTGGGGCGTTTTGAAACAAGTCAGGGGCGGGAGAGCTGGCGGTGGTTTTCCCACCGGTAGCGGGATTTTGAAAACTGTAGGAGTATTACTATGATTTATTTTGACAGGATTTATGTCGGCACGATTGATTTTAGAACGATTTATTTTGGACGGCTTATTTCGGTCACCTCTCGTACATTTAGTTGAGTGATATGTAAAAAAGTTACATAACCGAAAATGTGACTGGCAAGACTTGCTTAAACGAAACAAACATGGAAATTACAATACTGTTGAAGAGAGCCGGCCTACTTAAAATTGTATGCTGCTTGTCTGTATCACACTGTAGCTAGAAAGCACACATACCCTGTCATAAATCATGGTGGAGCGCGCCTCTTGCGCAGCTGTATCAACACTACGGTGTTGCACGTAACATGAAAAACGGTTAGGAGCAACTAATATTTATTCGAACAAGAACTTTCGTGCAAGAGACTGCACTTCTTCAGAATCAGAGTCTGCACTTCTTCCACCTGAAGAAGTGCAGTCTCTTGCACGAAAGTTCTTGTTCGAATAAATATTAGTTGCTCCTAACCGTTTTTCATGTTACGTGTGTGATTCCCTCTTCGCGGGCTCCTTGACAGTGTTTTATTTTTTTCCCATTTTCGACGTGTTGCACGTAAGTAGACTTCTCCCCACATCGACCTTGAAAACAGCCCCTCGCAGAGGCCTTGCCGGTGCCGCTGTACGCAGCATTCCGACTGCCTTCCAACATGGTATATTTGGTTTGAGCAATGACAAAAAGTTGATTTTCGCACCTTGTTAATTTTTTTACAGTCCCGTCTCCGGTTGATGCGCGGAATGAAATCTTCAGGTAGGCGTTCATATCTAGCGATCAAGCTACGGGAGCTGTTGTTTGTTCGCGTACGATATCTAGCTGGTGAAATGTATGCTGTGCAGGTGTTGGTGCTCTACACTGTTAGAAAAAAAAAGGTATAAATAAGGTATAATAATATGCTCTTATACCTTTTTTATACCTTCTGCTTCAGATATACCTTTGGAGGGTGCAGAAGAGGTACAAATTTCCTATTTATACCTCCAACCCTTCTCAAGGGCATGAAAGAGGTATAACGGAGGGCTAGCGTACCATATTTATACCTCATCACCACGCGTTTATATCCGATACCATCGAATAGATCACCTTCTGTTTCTTTATACCTTTATGGTTTTTTATACCTTTACTTCCGCAACATGCTGTATCACATCATTATTATTTTTTGTTGAGACTGTATCAGCTAAGTTAAACGGATATTTGAATAAGAAACACAGGCATCAGTAGAGTACTATCTGTAGAGTACTGTACTATAAGTAGAATACTACGTGGTTATTTTATGGCTGCATAATACCTGTATTGTTGGAATGTTGAATCTAGATGTCCTCACCCTTAGGGTTGCGTACCAGACGAAGGCTGCTCCACAGCTTGTCAAGTCGCCACCGGTAATATCAGTATTTGTTGCTCTGTAAATGTCTATCTCGCGATACACACAATACATCGTGATACACACTTGATGACTGCGCAGAGCGATCTTGCTCCTCGAAAATGTTTCTTTAGTTTTTAACTCCATATTGTCTTTTCTTTTTTACATCGGGAGTAATGTGCACGATCTTAGCTTTCTACTTCACAACCATATGCGTTTGAGTGTGTTTGTATACGTGCGCGTGTATGTGTCAAAAACTTTTCTTCCCTCCAAAGGTGGTTTTTCGAGTTCCCTCCTCAAAAAATGCCTATGCCTAGGTGTGATTTATTACCATGATGGTACTCGTGCAGACCCTCACAGGGGTATAGAGCTGTACCCCTATAAAGGTATGGCATCTATATCCCTTCGTTGAGGACTGTTTTTTGTACCTGTAAGCGGGGTATAATATAACACCTAAGAAGGACTAAGTTGTTGAGCAGGCGATCTATACCTTTAAAGGTATAGATTTTTCTCTGAGTGCACCTGCAATGCTGAAAGGCCAGATGAATTCTTGTGCTGCCGAAGTATAGCGGTCGTATCTCGAATTGGTGATGAAAACGAGATCGACTGTATCTCTTCTCATCCGATCTTTCCACTTTGTGTGCCTTTACCGAGAATTCCTCGGGATTCAGTACGCCACATGAGACATTATATCGCCACTCCAGTGGAGGCTTGCAACGATGTAAACAGGTAATCGAAATCTTGTCAACTTTTCATTCTGCACTTGAAAACTCTTTCATGACATTCTTGTGAGTTGAATCTCGATGCATTTAAATTACACCGGAATCACCAATGCAAGTTAAACTTTTGCATGTGTCAAAGCAGCTTATGATGTGACCCGTGCCTCAAGGCTCCATCCCAGGCTGCCCCACTCTCTCACCAGCCCTGGTGAAACCTGCCACAAGCTGTCCTACATAATTGTCTTAGGCTGTCAGTGTGTTAAACATCCTGGTGCACTTCTATAAGTTCTAACATATCCCAGACACGGTACTGGGATAAGAGGCGGTGCTGCATGTTGCTCAGTGTGGATATTTTAATTTCGTGTCATTATGTGCTCGGTATATTAACATGCTTTTTCTTTCCATTGCAGATTAATGTCTTGTGTAACGCCACAGACACGCACACTGTATTTTCCTCTTGTGTTTATATACCCTCGGTGCAACATTTGATGCAACCACACCTTGGTTTTTTTCCATGTGCAGCAATAAAGGTGTAGTAGACAAGTTTTGTTCTTTTTTTGGTTTGTTTATGGTGAAAGAAAATAGTATCAAGGAGGGTGTCAGCATCTGTTTGTGCATGCTTGGGTTTATTCTACCCATGGAGGTTACAATATAGAAAATGATGTCCAAACAGACATTTGAAATTTAGAAGAAACCACAATAGAATAAAAGACATCCCACGTGCGTAATGAAGACGCATATGTAAAATAATCTGACTACTAGGTCCCGGGACTTTATGCACAAAAATCTTCCAGAATATGCATACAAATATGCACAAATTATGCAGAAATATAGCTTTTGCATACCTTGGGATCACATAAATACGACGCTAAGAAACATTTGTACCAAAAAACACAGGTATTGCCGGTTGGTCATTGCTGTGCGGTACGCCAGCAGCCATAGTCTGGTTTTAAAAAGTCGCTACATACACTTTTCACTTTGTTTTGCTGGTTGAGCCTGCAGTACCGCGTACCAGGAAAACGTGCCCTAATGCACCGAAATACGACAAATTATGCAACCATTATATTATATACCAAAAGGGGAAAAATATGAACAAAACGTTGTTGAATATAGTCATAAATCGTAGCATGCAGAGAAATGTTCGGGTATTAAACAGAACAATATTAAAAAATGCACTCAAATCCCAGGCCCTTCCACATGGCACAATAGCAACTTTTTAACATGGTAGGTGTGAAACAGCACATTTCTTATGAATTAATATGATACAAAATTAATCACATTGCCACGTGAAGGCTTCAGCTTATAGCACGCAAAAAATACCCTTGTTGATGAGGAACTATATGATGCAACGAACAGACCACATATAATTTGTTCTTCTCTGCAAGGTTTGCGAAACAATCTGAGACGTCTACCCATAAATATTTGTCTTAGGAAACATAACCATATAAGATGCTCAGACAAAGCTAGCACCACAGCAGCTGCAGAGTGCAGGAGAATATTATGATTCAAAAGGTGACCTTGCAGTTGTCATTATTACTGTGTTGAGAGTCGTTTGCCCAAAAGCAACCATTCTTCCCAAAATTTCACAATATTTTGCTTGTGGCACACGCTCTATCAATTCCGTCGTCTATTGCTCCTAACTGTACTTACGTGGCCTGTAACTCCCGTGAACAAAAATACATGACATTCAGTAAAAATTCAGGTCTTTTGAAATTTATGGCAGCATCAGCATTTTAGGATTTCTGACTAGGGTACTGACAAAAACATCTCGTTGACAGAGCATGTAGAACAGAGTGAAAAAGAGGGAATACATGACATGTGCCAGGCACTTGGTCAAGTTTGAATTCTATACTAATATGGAAAGCACTCAATTTTTGACCCTACCCATTATTATCCTCATTGGTACTGCAAATCACTGAATTTCACAAGCATGCTCAATTTGTCTATTACCATATTCCCTGCAAATATTCAGTGTGAATTTTTAGAATAAGCAACGGTTGAGTTCTCACATAGTGCCTGTGTGGGCATGCTAATCACATTCAGGATATACATGCAAAAATTCCATACCAGATCTTTACGTGTGCTACAAAATTGATAAATGCTTGTAAGGTTACATACAGTCAGTGTGTTTTGTAAAAGCGCCTGCTACTCCTTGCTACTGTGCTCCAGTAACTTCCTGATAAACTCGTGTTTGTTAGGTAACGTTGTCAAAGTAATGGGGTAAGTCAAGTTCCTTATGGTTCCATACCGGCATACAAACATTCCAAACTGCGACCTTCCTCTCTAATTGGACAACGGCCACATGTGCACATGCAGGGCATGCGTGACTCCACACTGCCTTGTTTTTACACAGTGAACACTAGGACTGCTGTTCTGGCAGTATTAACTTAGGCACATATCTTGCACAGTGACTAGTGACTAGTTCCTTTCATCATGTAACTTCATCATCACTGCATAAGAGCACCGTGTCCGTTTCAACCACAAATAATGTTTTGTGTGGGTACTGGATTTTGGATTTTCTTTTTGTCTTGAAGGAGAATGTCACCATGAGCATGATACATGATGGGCACTCGATTGTTCTCCCCTGTCCCGTTACAACTTAAATTCTTAACTGCCAAAGAAAAAAAGAAGAGAATAAAAAAAACTGCATTATTTCATTCATGTGGCTGTCCACAATTTAACTACACTGCACGTGACAGCAGCTACGATACAGTCCTCCAAGCCAGTGCCATTGTCACATTGGGCAGGCTTTGGCCTAATCTTTGCTATTCATCACAGCTTCCTCCTTTCATCGTTAATTTTTTCTTAGGCACATGATGCTTTCTATGTTTATTCCTCTCTGTCTTCTAGCCTCAGAACATCAGTTTCCGTTGTCTGTGGTAGTACTCATGATTGTAGTTGAGTGCCTATGCAAAGCTGCAAGACAGTGGACTATTTTACTAAACTACCTGACCAGCCCTAATGTCCATATATTTGCTTTGTGGCTAGGTGTTAATGGTGATATGACTGATTCGTTATCATGGCAATGGAAGTCTAAAACCTGCTGTACTGTGAATCCAATACAGCACTCAACTCTGGACTCTCCCCATAGTTGCTGCTTCTGTTAGGCAGGGATAGTTCCCAAGGTATATCTAAACTGGTAGCGTAAACAAGCGAAAATACCAAATCAGACCCATCGGCAAAGCCACCAGCAAGAGGCGCGAGCGATCCTGGGTGTTGACAGTAGAGGTACGGTCGTAAACACAAAAACTTTACAACATGGGCGTGGCTTGTGTGTGTACTAATAGGTTATTCATAATTTCAATGTAGAAAAAACTTTCTGTTGCCCTGCCCGTGCACATATGCGAAATCATCTACCACCCGAGTACATTTCCGTGTCCTGCTCCTTTTGCGTATGTGTCACAGTGGGCGTGTTTATCCGTGCATCTCTGTATCCGTGCATTGTGTCCGTGCATTGTAATACTGAGTTGGTGCACTTTTTGGGTTAAACAGGAAACGACGTTCACATCTCGGAGCTGTAGACCAAGAACCACTTGTGTGAACAGATAAATGCAATGCATCCCCTGTTGCTGGCCCCGCGAAAAAAAAATTTCGTCA
Source organism: Ornithodoros turicata (assembly GCF_037126465.1). Taxonomy (NCBI): domain Eukaryota; kingdom Metazoa; phylum Arthropoda; class Arachnida; order Ixodida; family Argasidae; genus Ornithodoros; species Ornithodoros turicata. The sequence continues at coordinate 13,131,299 of NC_088208.1, forward strand.
TGGGACGAGCGGCCACGATAGCGTGAGTGTTAGCAGGAATCAGTTGTGCACCAACGCTGCCATGTTTCGTTGCAATTTACCTATAATTGCCACTCACTGAATAAATGCGAACGTCTAATCACTACGTGTACGTGTAGCCCTAGGAGAGAAATGGAACTTAAGTGAATCTTCCTAATTTCTGTGTGGTCATCAGGATGCCCTTCAGTCTGGAATTGTATAAATCTGTGATAACTCTATGTATTTCGAATGGATGTGTTTAATTAAACCTGATGTGATTTATTTTTCTGTATTCTCGTCTGGTGTTGTTGCTTGGGTGAGGGAAAGGGTATACAACGCTAACAAAGTGCGCGAATGTAAACGTGCCATGGCTAATTATGCACTATTTATTATTCATAGTGCCGACGTCATCCCTGGCGTCATTTATTTACAATCGTAGTAGTCCGCTCAACGGATGGATGGCGCTGACCGTCTCTATCATGGCGTCATTCTGAAGACACGGGGGCCTATGGGAGTTGCGCTACCTGTTTAGATATACCTTGTAATTCCACCAGAGCGACTCTCGCCTTCCTGAAGGATGAATAAGGGCAATGCGCTCGTAGACGGCACATTTGAGATCACCTGTGTGGGCTGCAAAAAAAACAAACAAAAAAAACACTAGTTAGCAACCAGCGTAATGACCATTACGCTTTACATATTATTTGTCCACCAGGAAGCGTCTCCAATCCAAAATAGTTTTTTTTTCCTCTGATTACTTGCACTACAAAGCGTCCTCTTTCACAGGAACAGCAATCCATGTCTTTCACACCTTTGAGGGCTACAGACTATGCTTTACAACACCATCTCCAACCTGTGCTTGCGATATGCATTAGCATTATAGTGCACTACTGCCAGCGCAGTCCTTGAAGCATATATATCAATATAAATTCACCGCTCTAGCGTTAGCAAAATGGGAGAACTTTCCACTGATTTTCACCGAAGCTACGTAGGCAGAGGAAACAATGATATTTAACATTTAACATTGAGCAAAGCTGGCTGAAGCATTTTCTTTTTTTCTTTTTTTTGTGGCAAGGTTGTGGGTCAGAGGGTATCATATATAGTAGACTCACGTCATTCATGGGCGCAAGTAAATTACTACCATATGGATGTTTATGTTTTCATGCTTTTATTTTGTTTCATGTATGACACTTATGTTAGTCTACTACGTGTGTACTAGCACCACAATGACAGTAATGAGTGTATACCCTGCAACCATTCCTTGGTCTGAAAAACTGTAGGATTTTGTAGCAAATTGAATGAGCCCTGCATGGAATGTCTCCAATCCCAATGTTTGCTGAGCAGATGACAATTGTGGGGAATGTCCTTCACAAGTGGTTTTGCAAGCAGGATGTCATGAAGCTCCTTGTATGTCTCTGTCCCTCAACCCAGAAATGTATTCATTTATTCACTACAACTGGCAGCTTCACAAAAGTTTTTATACGAAAACTCAAAAATTGTTCTTTTTTATTTGTACAAGGAAGTGCTGTGCACAGCCCTTGTTTTCCGCGCTAGTATTGTGCCTCTTTACTTATTCATTTGTTGTTCCTCCCTCCTGCTTGATGTGGTAAAATAAACGAAGAAAAAACATCAGGTGGCAACAAAATGAATCAGCAGAATAATGTAACTCTGCAGAGCACTGTCAAAAGCAGAGCTTTCTCTCATATGAGCGTCACATGAAGTAAGGACTTGCCTTCATGAAGCAATTCTCTTTCGCCCAAATCACCATGGAAACATACAGAGTGGAGATCGTTTGGATGGCTGTGGACATATTGATGACATGCCTCATGACTGTTTCCCACTTTGCGAGTAGAAGTTCCCCATTGTCGCTGGTGCTGGCACACCAGTAGAGATGCCAGATGATACTTTTACACCACAGTCGCAGCACGAGATGCTTCGTAGACTGTGATACAGCTGCTATTTTTTTTCTTTATGCCTGCACAGTTTCCACCTCCACCTCCATAGGTATCTCTCCTGCTTGATGACAATACACACTGCACAGTTTCCTTTGTTTAGTGCTCAATGAAAATCTCTCGATCCTTTCTATTTATGCAAGAACATTTCACCTTTTGCGACATGCCACACATCAAAGCGATAGCTTATATGTTGATGCTTGTTCCTCGGGAAGGCCTTCAGCTGTGAATGCCCATCCGTCACAAGTGTGTTCACTTCCATCCCCTTAGACGCGATGTAGTTTAGGCACAGCTCCCGTCCTTTCTGCTCCATGCAATAACTGGAGGACACAGTGGTTGCCTGAAAGTTGAATTTTTAAATTGGAGTCATTATTCGTAAGTTTTAAAATAAACCAGTTGTGCAAACATATGTGGCAGAGCATACTAATTTAGGAAATATACCTTAACAACTTCAAAGTGCACAATCCTGTTGACTGTTGTCTCCATGACAGTGTACGTTCCGTGAAGTGCAGTGTGCCCAGCAGAATCGCAACGAGCATCACCAGCCAGATGCAGAGGCCTGCCCTCTAGTTTCTCTGTCACTGTTGCCTGTACTTTTTCCCAAACCTGCATAAAATGATGAGTACGAACATCATTACCTTATGCGTTTGAATGTAGCCTCATACAAATGACGGCCCTGCATAGGGGTGATAGTATGGATAAATAAATAAACAAATACAAATGAGGCTAACATACAGGGAGCCCCAGAAAAAGTGTCACTGAATTATAATAAAACAACTACACCACTTTGAATCACACGATCAGAACATGGTGCTTTTTCGAGTGTCCACACGATAGCAATTGTTCTCAGGCCGACTACAGGAGATGGCAAATCCAGTGCACAGAAGGATAGTTGCAAAAGTTATTTTACATTCTGAGTTTGCACCACGAAGCAACTGTGGCTACGAGCGACACATAGTTGTGGACAGATCGAACGAGGACAACAGGGTGGCAGGGGGATTGGTATGTCTCCTGTGCCGACTTCAGGGGGTCTGTGCAGACATTTGTCTGGAAAGTTTTGGAAATCCCACAGAAAACCTCAGATAGCACAGCCGGTGGTAGGATGCGCACCTACCGCCTTCAGCAGGACTTCGGTTACCACCACAGAGCGGGGTGCCTTGACGCCTATTGACATGTTTGCGTGACTTTAGTAAAAAAAAGTTATTTCTCAGCTGCACCTGCGAGATTTGAGCGCATGAACGATATCATACCAGGCCACTGGGAGTGACGTGGAAATGCAGTAGCGAGCAACAGGAGCGAAAGCAACGAGAGCAGTGAGAAGTGCAAGCAACCAGGTGTTTCGAGGCAACTCGAGTTGCTGGAGAGTTGGAGGTGGATCTATGGGCCCTCCGGAATGCATCATGTTCTGTTATATTTCCCTGGTCTATTATGTTTCTGATTCGTCTTCAATACCTGTGTCAATTGCCACGCACTTCAGTGTAAACTCGACAAGCGTTGGTGAGGTAAGAAAGCAATCTTTACTTGGCATTATTTTAATTTATTTCATAACAACTGGCATAATAAGACTTAAGTTATATGATGTTCGTCAAGAGTTAGCGCAAACCTTGTAAGAACAAATGCCATTGACCACATTATTCTAGGAGGAATAGTATTTGTACGTAATTCACTCACATGTTTCTTGGGGTACCCTGTAGATAGCTATGATATAAATATATAATTTTGTGGCATTGAATGTCCCTGATACAAATTTATGCAAAAGGTACGTCCTTCATACATAAAGCAACGTTTGCCTTGCTGCTTGTGTGTGTCTCCATGCAGGAATTTATATTAGCAGGAATGGCTAATTAATGTGCAGAGATAAAGAGACTATAAAAGGTCCCACGCAATGTGTTAATAGCACCTCTCTTACTCAAATAGGTTGCTCTGTGCATTTCCAAACATTCCTAAAATAACTGGAGCAAGGTGGCATATTACGCTGTAAATGGCCACTGGAGAAAAAGAACAGAAATGTGTACAAACTGCATGATAACAACAACCATGAAGGGGGACAGCAACCTGCACTCCCTCACAACACTTACCCACCAGCCTCCAGCTCGTCGACAAGATAACGTGTATCTGCCATATCACCTGGCCTGCCAAGCTCGAGAGCAATGAACAGGGGGTTGATAGCTGAAGCATAACTGCTGCAGTGCACCCACTCTCCATCACTGTCATACCCGAGCTCCGAGCTGAACCGGTAGGACGGGTCATCATTTTGTATCTGTGACTTAACAGATGGTGCAGTAGATCAGGTTAGGCTACAAAATGCTGCTTAATGATATTAAAACAAGTGTATGTAATGAGAGAAACTTAGCTGCAGCTTGCTTTTTAGTGTACCTTAAACAGCTGGAGTTGTGTTACACTTAAGCAGCAAAAGCAATCTTCCATGAACTACGTTCACTCTTGGATATAATCATCCCTAAATAGCATCCCAGGAAAAAATACTGCAGCACCACCCTCCAGCATCAGTGAGTGAGTGGCAAGGAGGGCCCGCATAGTGTCATGCAGCCTATTTTAACAGTCAATGTACGGAAGCAAAGCGAGTACCAGGGAACACATTATCTGTTGTAAGACGGAGCATGACCTCTCTGCCCTATAGCCATGAGCAATCCTACATGCGAGACAGTAAAATTGTCATGGCTGATTGACTAGATTTACTAGATTTTGACTAGATAGAAACCACTTTGACTCTCTTTTTCTTCAAGTTTTTTTTTGTTTTTGTGCACGCGGACCGGAAAAGGAGACGGGAGACAGCAATGCTAGCACTCCGTATACGGCCAACTGACCCAGTAACCGAATCTAGGTTTGAGAAAGAGGCGAAAGAGGTAACCTCCGCTGGAACCGCGTCCGCTCCGACTCCCAGACTCTCGATTGGTAGTTCGGGTTTTCACTGGAGCTGGTTTCTGTGTGTTTCTGTTGAAGATGGGTCTATGCATGTCCCCAGAGGGGCTAGGGGGTCAGAACACCCATCCCCCGTTCCATGCGCGCGGGCCCTAGGCGATGCCGGCATCAGAAAAGATAGTAAGGTGAAGCCGACTTCCAGAATGCGTCAGCAGCGCGCTGTGATTGCAGTGCAGTACAGTAACAGATAAATGGTCTCCCTAGTTTCTTTTCACCCTTTCATAGTACTTATGAGCTAAAATCGTCGTGTTCACGCCGTTTTCTAAATTAATTTCGTTTTTTCTTTTGGCGCTTGTAGCAATCGTGTTGAAAAAATAAAGTAAAGCGCACACGTAGCGTACCCGATTCGAGCACCTCTGTCGAGCGTTTCTCAGGAAGGCTGTGCAATTTTACAGCTGGGCGACCTCTGCAATTAAATTAACATGTTAGTGAATTAGTCTAATCTATTTATACACAACGATTACTGGCAGCTCTGGCGCAATGCCAGTGTATAGTCCAGACTCCCAATAAAAATTCCAAACTTTGTTCCTGTGAGCTCCCTACATGCGCAGTCTTTGCTGTTTCAGCTTCACATCACAAAGCTGTATATGATATTTTTGAAACCTTGACGTATTCTAGTTGGGGCACCCTGTACAACCATATAGGTGCAGACAACTCCAGCAGCATTATCATCACTGATCATTATGTTTTGTTATGTTTCTGGAACATGACAGGCTGTCATGGTGGATGCAGGACATACGGGCCTTGCCCGTGCAGCTGTGCAGCCTTGCCCTCTGCTTGAGGTTGAGCAGGACCTGCATGACAGCTCAGGCCAGCAGCGCAAACGTCGAAGTGTGTGGGTGAAGCCATATTTAGAGCGGCGTCCCCAGATGAGCTGCTGTAAAAATCTAATGCGGGAGCTCGCCATTGGGGACAAAGACAGCTACAGGCGATATATCAGAATGGACGTGTCCACATTTGAGCATTTGCTGAACCTGGTTCGGCCACACAATCAAAGGCAGGATACAAGCTTCAGGAAAGCCATTTCGCCAGGAGAACGGTTATCCATCACCTTGAGGTGCCTCGCAACTGGTGAGAAACTGAAGGCAATTCACTGTATTATATTCACATAGGCTGGACCACCATGGGGTTAATCATTGGTGGAATGCCAAGTGCATTACTGAATTACTTTTCTTTTCATTCTCACTATCATGTGCAACATTACATGGCCTGCATGCAAGAAGGTTGCAATGATATTCGAAGATGCTTGGAACTTTCCAAACTGCATTGGAGCCCTGGATGGAAAACATGTTCAGATCCTGCCTCCACCAAAGTCTGGGGCTATGTACAGAAACTACAAAGGCAGCTTCAGTATTGTGTTGATGGCACTTGTTGGAGCTGACTTGGAGTTTCTGTACATCGACGTTGGGAGGAACGGGAGACTTTCGGACAGTGCAGTTTGGAATGACTCCACCCTCAAGAATGCACTTGAAAGCAACTGCCTTCACATTCCCTCGGCAAGGGTGCCTCGGGGAGGTGACACTACCCTGCCATATGCTATTGTAGCTGATGAAGGCTTTTGACTGAAGACTTACATGCAGCGCCCCTTTTCTGCCAGAGAGCTCAACGTCGAATGACGAACTTATAACTGCAGGTTAGGAGGGAGCACGCAACACTTTGCTTGCATTTAGCACAATACATACAGAGTGCAGCGTAGATGGTGTTTTTGCAGTTGAGTTCTATGGCCAGGTGGGCATCCTCTCAAAGAGAGTATATAATTACAAAATGACTAATTACCAGAAATTCATTAATGAGCTCTGTAATTAAAGAATTTCAAGCAAAAGCGAGATAGCAGATTGAGAGACTATCCTCTTTGTGCACCATTCCACATTTAAAAAATCCCACACAAATACACACATGCATTAAAAAATCCATCCCCAAATTTTGGTATGCCAATGAGCCACAACGAAACAAGCGTACCTGAGCGCAGCGTCACCCTCGTCGACGAATGCTTGTCTGGGCCGGAAAGAGGTTTATCTGGCCAGCTGAGTAGCACCTAGTCTATTCATCGCCATCACTCCAAATCGCGCTGGCCCTCAGACGCGAAATAAACACGGCACTCTCCGTGCTCCCTGTCGCCGCTGTTTCAGCTCATTTGCAAATCAAAATTCCAGAATGGATATTTTAACATGCGTGCGTGTTTCAGGATTTGTTAAACGTGAAATGACTTGCAACTAGGATATTCTGTCAAAATGCCATCTTGCTTTTGCCCAAAACCCTTAATTAAATGTCAATGAATTTTAGGTAATTAGTCATCTTGCAGTTGCACGCTTTCTTCAAGAAGATGTCCGTCTGGCCATAGAATTTAGCTGCAAAAACGACATCGATAAAAATTATGTAAAGAAAAAAACATACACTGCATTCAGTGCCTGCCAAGCTGGTACTTATTGGATATTGTGTATCATTAGTGTGTTAGTCAGAGTAGGTTGCCGCGTTCAGGAAGTACATATGTAAAACCTCGTGTTTTGGTGTCCCCCCCCCCCACACACACACCGAATTTCAATTGTTGTTCCAAACTGCTCGAAATACAAACCACAGTGCTACAGCACCTTTCACTCAGCACATATTGCTCTAGTGCACAAAATTTGTCGGGGATAACATCTTCAGGGAAGCCAACATGCTAAAAGGAAAAATATGTGCCAGCAATCGAGCCGCATATTGAGATATTTAATGTCTGTGATAGATAATTAATGTAAGAAGGTCCCCATGAGATCTTTGATACGGATTGCAGACTCTCAAGGGCTAGAAGAGTGGTCGAGAACGCATTTGGTGTTCTGGCAAGTCGCTGGCAAGTTTACAGGAGTCGAATGAGGGTTCTTGCTGAAACTGCCAAGGACATAGTGAAATCCACAGTTGTGCTGCACAATGTGCTTCAGAATGCGAGGTCCACCAAAAGGCTATACTCCCCGCCTGGCTACCTTGACACCGAAGACATCCTCACAGGCTACAATCTTTGACATTTCAGTCTGATGCTCGCAGTTAGTTATTCTAGTGCCATACATATTCTTACATAGGTTGTCATACGTAAGCACATGCCTCGCTATGGGACACAAATTAGATAACCTGTTTTTCTTAACATGCATGAGGAATTTCAATTGTATAGTGCGATGTCACAATTTAAGTATTCATCTTGTGTGTGGCATTTATTACCTTTGCTTCAAATGCAGTGTCTTGTGTTGTATAATTTTGTACAATATTTTTCATAGTTTACCACATATGCTATGTTAATAAAAGCATGTAAGCAGAGAAACTAAGCTTTCGTTAGTTTCTCTTCTTTCCTTTCAAATGCTCTCGGTCATCTTGGGGTTGGTCTTTCTGCTTTTCCATTCACGAGTTCCAGAGCAGCCTGACAAGACACTGCGGGTGCCACACCTCCATAGTTTTTTCATACATCTTAATTAGTCACTCTCTTTCAATTACGTGATGTGAACCGCGATGTGTGGAGGCAACATCACACTGGTCTCACTGAAGGGCAATGTCTGCAGGGGTCTCAGGGACAAAACCACACGGTCAGAGCCAAGCAAGTCCGGGAGAACTTTCGCGCATATTTTAATGGCCCGGGGGGCTGTGAGCTGGCTGCGACGTTCTGTCGGACTGGAGTAAGGTTGGCAAGTAGGAATGTGGAGAAACAGAAAATAAACGGTTCAGCCAATGATCTTTGTGAAGATTGCTCAAATAAATTCTGTTGTTCCATGTTTCGTGCCTAGTACTTTCTTGCATAATGTCCCCTTCCATACCAAGTGGAATGCAGCGAATGATGGCTGGGTCAACCTATGCACAACTGCCTCCAGAAGAGCTGTGCCTTGCTCCCATGAAATTTGAAGTGCCCCCGGTACCAGCTCTTACCCTTTTGCGGGTGGGCCCAATGCAGCTGCTGCTAGTATATGTACATCCTGCACTAAAAGCAGAGGCTCTGTTTCATTAGCATCTCATCAGTTGCGTGTGTCTTACGCCAGCTCCAGAAGCCAACAGATGTTACACATAAGAAAGCAATACAGCATAACAGCACTTTAAGTATATGAGTGCTATAACTTTCCCTATTGTCTAAAACCTGTATGCATGTCTCTGGGTCTATAGCGCAAAAAATTGGAAAATGGCTATGATTATACAAGTGACTAGAAAGAGAGCCACTTCTCTAGCAGTTTACAACGTCTTGAAATTGTTGTTGAACTAGTATTTCCACCACATAGCAACAAAACTTTTTTAACTACAGTAGTATACTTCAAGTGCAGTGATAATTATGGTAGAAGTTTTACACTTTATTTATTTCTAAAATTTCCATGTGCATAGAAACAGCAACAAGGTGCCTCAATAGCAACAAACGGGGCATCTCAAAAATTTTCTCAAGAACCGGATAGGCCATTATTTACTGACACTGTGATTTGCAACTGTTGATTATTCTGTGCTTGGAGTATTCTCCCTACTCCTTTAACAGATCAAATTAAAAATGGTCTGCGTAAGCGCATGCCATATTTCAGCAACTGTGAGCGTACGCAGAAAACTGACATGCGTAGGCAATACTGTGTGTACGTGCAATACTGGCAAGGCCTGTGTTTTGCTTTCTTGTAACTGGAAATTAAAAATGGCACAAACACACACACAAAAAAATAGGAGCACTTATCTGTTTATTACTAATTACAACACTTGAGTACAGATGCGGATCCTGAGTGACTGCGAGGAGGGTGCTGCCTTGGACAGCACAATTACGAGGGTCAATTGAAACTATGTAACAACAGAAACTGTGTAGTGGGGGAAGACATCCTCCACCCCGCTTGCATACATGAAACATGACAATGATATTACAGTATCGAAAAACATATATGTGATTGTAGATGTCTTCATACCTTTTCTGCGGGAGTTGGAATGAAATCCACGTCCGTGTTGGAGCTTTTTTGTGGTTTCCAGGTCTTTGGCTGCGAGCAGTCCCATCCAATGGGTGCACATTCCAACTACCAAAAGTGAATGTGAATTTTCATTTACGGAATGCTTTTAAACAATTTACATATTTATACAGTTCAAAGCCAAGCAAAGCTTCTGCAACAACATCCGTGACATCACACTATTTCTGTGTACAGTGCATATTTGCACATGTATATACTGAAAGATTTTTGTGCATGCAGTACTGGAACTCATTGTTTCAATACAAAAGTACATATAAATGCATGTTTTTCATCTTACAATGCACAGCGCTGGAGCGTGCATTAAGCAGCCTTCCCACGCACTACTAGTGTCCATTTTTACTTGCATTTCTTCTGTGCAGGTTGCAAATTTGTTAAGTTTTTTTTTGTATATGTAATGCATACATGTATGTATGTGCTTTTCCAGTTTATCCAGGGCATACGCACCACTAAGCATTGTCACGTTGTTCCTAGTATCCGTTTTGTTACAGTAGTGTGCGCCACTCCACAAGTTATCGTGTTGCGTAAACTTTTGTCCTAATGTGTAGTAATTATTCTTGTTACTGCAGTATTACATTCATATAACACGGCTGGACTTGAACTGTGTGAGGTAAAGCATCACAATGGACAGAGTGTGTGACATCACATGCTTTTAATAAACATTTGTCGTGTTGTACGACATGTTCTGTTGTTTGCAAACATGTTTTGGAACTGCTGTGCATTTCCAGCTGTTCAGTTACTATGCTTCAAATTAGTGTACTTACCCGCGGCTGTCCATGCCACCCTCAACTCCAGTGATGGCTGGGTTGTCATCCCCTAGAATATCTACGACCGCTTGAGTGGTTAGAGATGGCTGCTGCACGTCCTCCTGACGTCGCCCTGTAAATAGGATCCGCCTTCACTGTGTTGAAAGTGCAAGTGACCCAAATATTCCTCTGAAAGCTGTATGTGAGTGGCCTCACATTTGTGGACTAATAGCAAAGTAGTGCCTGGTTAAACAGATTTTCATTTCAAATGATATTTTTGCTCAGATGAATTGTGCAAGCGGTTCCTGACTGAACAAAGTTTTAGTTTTTACATCCGTGTGCCCACTGTATGTGCAACTTTCCTTCATTTCTGCTTATTGTTCATTTACTCCTCACAGTTATAAACAACATGTACGTAGTAAAGGAGTGTTTCTCACAAACCTGTTTGCGCAGACTCCCTCCTGTATGCAGCAAACAGGGTGCGGTGTTTGGCGAGGAGGTTGTCCCATTGTTTTTTGAACTCTGGGACCGTTCTCAGCACAGTGGGGTTGCGCGCGTTCACTTCGTGTGCAATGGCTTCCCACGCTTTTTTTTTAAAGCGCGCGCGTTGCAATACCTGACGTATAGCATCCCAGAACTTCAGAAGTACCCACATTCCTCGGAATACTAAAAACATTTCATTTTTTTATAGTGTGGGTACTGTACGTTTTGTGGTTTTCGTTAACAACATCGCTCAAAGTGATTGCCCGGCGGTAATTTCTCCATCATCAAGAGATACAACACATACTTTGGGCCACAAGCTTTATTTTATTCCACGAAACTACGCAACAAGTGATCTAATGCGTTGCTGCAGCTACAATGGTATTACAATTCTTTATTTTGGTTCTACAAACTGTTACGTGCGACGGCAGAAGCAGACGAGATCTCACAATCCGTGGTTGGTCCAAACATGCAGTGACGCACGACTTCCTGGAATGAACTCCCGGAAGTTCTCTTTCTACCAAAGGGGGTACGCTCCGAAAACTCCTACTACTCGTAGCCACGATCCACTTTAGAATACTTGACTTAGGGCAGCCGTCGAAGTGTTCGTGCAAGCCACTTAACCGCAACCCTAAACTTAGTGCACTAACGCGTTAGTGCAACACTTGCCAAGTGTTACACTTAAGATTGTTTCGTGCAAGCGGGCCCAGCACCACCAAGACGCACGATACTACGCCGATCATACGACTTTCGATCACACAACGATGCTGACGCAAATATCGGCGTTCGTATCTGTTCTTGTGCTGAAAAACCTATCGCGATGAGTTGAAGCACTGATAACAGGTACTCACCTTCTGAGAAATTACTTTCGCGCCAATGTTCCTCCAAAGCCGTCAGATCGGACGAGACCAGCGCGGTTCCAAACAGGGCCCGCTTGCACGAAACAATCCTAAGTGTAACACTTGGCAAGTGTTGCACTAACGCGTTAGTGCACTAAGTTTAGGGTTGCAGTTAAGTGGCTTGCACGGACACTTCGACGACCGCCCTAAGTCAAGTATTCTAAAGTGGATCGTGGCTATGAGCAGTAGCAGTTTTCGGAGGCTCTCATTGGTAGAAAGAGAACTTCCGGAGTTCATCCCAGGAAGTCGTGCGTCACGGCATGTTTGGATTGTGGGAAGTCGTCAGCTTCTGCCGTCGCACGTAAACAGTTTGTAGAACCAAAATAAGGCATTGTAATATCATTGTAGCTGCACGAACGGGTTAGGTCACTTGCTGCGTACTTTCGTTAAATAAAATAAAGCCTGTGGCTCAAAGTATGTCTCGAATTGCTCGGTGATTGGGAAATTATCGCCACCGGCAGTGCCGGTGAGAGGCACTTCGCGCGGCGATCATTTTGAGAGATGTTGCTAACGAAAAGCACAAAACGTACGGCACCCACAGCATAAAAAAATTAGACGTTGTTGGTATTGCGAGGAAAATGCGTACTGTATTGCGAGGTACAGTTGGTGCCGACTACGAATCTTCGCTACACGGTTCATAGCGGCTGACATGTTAGTCCTAAGCTTTAGTGCGGTAGTTTAGGGTGCTCCTAGGACACTTGGCCAGCGTCCTAAACTGCGCGGAGCGAGCGCCACCACTTTAGTGTTGTAGAAGTTTCGTGCAAGCCACTTACGGCTCCAGCACTGCACTAAGTGGGGAACTCGTTAAGTATTACTCTAAGTTTGTTTCGTGCAAGCGGGCCCAGAAATAACTCTCCATTTTACCATATTTCAACTGATGCCCAGTGTTGCTGACACTCAAACACGTAAAAAGCAATATATTCTTTGATGGATATCACGAAATTTATTTGATTTCTCCAAAATCGCATGAGCTGTTTTTCGACAGTGACCAAATACACGTTCAAGTGTTTGAAAACAAGCTGTCGAACACAACCGAAGCTCACTTTTGTATCACGGCACGGTCACACTGGTTATACACCCATGTCTTTGAACATGTTTTGGACAGCGTTTTTGCAGTGTGACCACAGCTGTAGAGCCATACATGTTTGGGGGATGTTTGTCAGACATTTTCGTCAAACATGTTTGAGGAAATGTTCGTGTTTGGTGTTTCATGTTTAACTAGTGTGACTGCACCCTTACGAATGACCAGAATGCTAATGCGTGTTTTGATATTATGTTTGCTCATGATCTTACTCAAGTCGTTAGCATTCCTACTCGAACTGTTGGGTGTAGCTCCTCTGTTCTTGACCTTATTTAGTCCTCAGTGTAGTCCTTATACTGTCGACGTTATCGATGGTATATCAGACCATAAAATAGTTTCATTTTCATGCTCCTTCCATGCGGATTCCCTGCGTAGTCCCGTGGTTCCTGTCAAAGTTAAGGATTTAAGGACTCCTGTAAGCCGTTATTTGCTCGTACGAATATTTTAAAAACTCGTTTTTCGTGAAAACTATACCTGAATGGAACTCGTCTTTTGATGTTGCGAACTGTACAATTAACCAATTGGAGGACGCTGTTTCCGTGTTGTGTAATTAACAACAGTAGTTTTGTATATTCTTGTTATTCCCCTCCTGCTTGGGCAGTGCCCGCAGTATCATGAAATAAATAACTAAATAAATAAAAGTCGGCAAGATTCATTTGCCACATGTCGTTTATCATGAGGGCCACGATGTGTATCCTATTATACTTTCTTCTCATCGTATGATGGAGAGCGTAGACGTACAATTTTCTGAGAATAGCGAGAGCCTTCTTTTTTTCTCAAGTGACGTGCTCTTCTATAGCAATCCAGTCCCCCCAGACCACCCTCTTTGCCAACCTCTGGAGAGAGGAGCAAATAGTCAGTCATTTGTAGCACCAGACGTGTTGTTGTTAATTTTTTTAAGTATCGATTCCGCACTGCTTGAGTATGCAATAGAGTGCCTGCAGTATGCGTTTAAAGTTGACGTCGTCAGTCTCCTTCAAGGAAATAATGTTTTCGATGAAGCCGGTGGCTTCAATTCTCTTGGCCATTGGAGGGAGTATCGAAAAGATTCAAAATGGCGGAAAGCAATAGAGGAACCACCGACGAATGAATGCCTTGCCCTCGCTGCTGAGACAGATTGCGCTTCAAGCATTGCAGATTCTTGTGAATCTTTTTGTAGGTGAGTCGAAGTAACAAGCGTTTGTGCTTCTTCAAAAGCACTAACGTATGTGGAGTCAACGTCACCTTTCCATTCAATACATTGAGACAAATTTTGGAGAGGTGTCAGACGAGGAAGAACGTCACAAGACGTCGCGACTGCACGGAGGGGGTAGTAGAAAGCACTTTTGGTAAAGTGAGATGACGGCGGAGATTCATATCGCGCACGGTGCGCCACAGGACCTCGTAACTGGCATTGTAGGATATAGTTCTAAAATGGCTACTGTTGAACAAGATGTTTTGAGCGAGTGAGATGGTCAATGGTTTGGCGTGGTGAGAGCCCCGAATGAAAAAGATCGGTGACTTCCTTCAAGGAATTGGTGTCGGTTATGTGATCACCGACGACGATGAGCATAGCACGTGACGTCTCTCACTCTTGTTGTAGCTCCTTGGTAAATTTCACAGAGTCCCCAAATACAACCTGCATGCTTGGCGAAACATATTCCTGCACGTAGAATATTTGTGATAGTGGCTTGTCCACAACGTCACTCAGGTCCTCGACAGGTTCACTACGAACATGGACTTACTGCACATAGAGGGACCACTTAAAATACAACGAAAATGATGACCGAAAAGAAATGGTTCGGGGGAAGACATGATGCGTGAGTGCACGAAAAAATGGAAGACTCAGTCTTGTAGAGAAATGCATCTCTTCTATTTGCACATCGTCCTCTACAGGGTGTCTCACGTAACGTGTCAAAAAATTTTATTTGAAAATCTACATGTCAGTGTACGGTATTCGCCTTCATAGGGTTTTTGCCATCGTGTGAAAACACTTTTATAAATGTTTTGTCATGGGAAATTTTATTTTCGAATTAAAGTCTGGAAATTGCCTAGTCAACCTAACATTTTTTGCAACAGATACAGGAAGCTCAGGTTGAGTTTAGCCCCCCACGAAAAATTTTGTTTTGTGGTACAAAAGTAAGGAGCGGAAACAATAGGGATTATGTCCTATTTCTGGCTGCGCAAAATGACGTTCGCATTTCGCATCCAATCAGAGCGCTCCGGGAAGCAACGCATGAAAAACTGTCGCCCCGCTCCTTTAATTCCACTCTCAACGCCCTTATGTTATCAGTGACATCTTTATCGACTTTATCTTCTTTTGTTGTTCTATTGTTACCTTTTATTATCGTTTGCTTTAGTGATATGGCTCACCAACCTGCATGATATGATAGGCCGATTGCGAAGGGGCGGTGCGACTGTTTTTTATGTGCCGCTTCCCGGAGCACTCTCGTGGGATGTGAGAGGCGAGCAGCGATTTGCGAGGCCCAAAATATATATTTATATATGTTTATATATATATTTGTTTATCTACATGTATATTCTTAATTTTTTTCCTTTTGTTACTTTTGTGCCATGAAATCAATTTTTCGTGGTGTGATAAACCTGACCCACTTTCCGAATCTGTAAAAAAAATGTGAGGTTGACTAGGAAATTTTTGGACTTTAATTCTCAAAATTAAAAATCCCGTGGCAAAAAAATTCATAAAAGTGTTCTCACGCGATGACGAAAACTCTCTGAAGGTGAATAACGTTGACCCATTAATTGTCCAACATCTAGATTTTTAAATATAATTTTTTCACACGATACATGAGACACCCCATAGATCTGGACTGCGTTCCCAATAGAGATTATCCAGGCTAAAGTTAACTTGCTTTTTGTCAGTCTGTCTGATGCTGACATGCAGTGGAGCGTCTTTATCTTCTCCTGGAACATTTCTTGACGTGCTTGCAGCCATTCCAGGCGGTGGAATTGACGGGCTTCCTCCACGATGCCGCAAATAACTTCACCAAGTTCTTCATTATGATAAGAATAAAGCACACATGATGTTTTAGATGTATTGGTCAAAATGATGATGAGGCACAACGCACTCCCTTTATAGAGCACTTTCAAATACAAGCACAAAAAACGAGAGCAAAAGAGAAACGTTACAGCAATCCGTTGCCGGTAGCACGCGTGGCGATCACTGCTTGCCTTTTTGCTTTTGCTGGCCTAACTAATATCCGCGATGTGTTGCCTCTGTGCTGTCTGGACTTGTTTAGCAGTGCCTTCCTAGTATTTTGCTCCTGTTTTCATCTTGTGTTAGCACTCGAGTTTCGTAGCGATGCACGACGACGTAGTGCTAAGCGCTAGTCTTAAGCCTTTTCTCTCTGCTGTCGCATTGTAGCATTTGCCGTAGCGATTAGGCCTTTCTGCCGATCCGAAGTTTTGTACGCACTCTCGCATGCTGGGCTTTTTTAGCAGTGTCTTTCTTGTTGCAATTTTTACGTGCTGCTAGCATTTTGTTGTTCTCTATCCTTCACGCATAAAGTCATGATGGTGGCGCCATGTGATGAGATGGCTTGGAACTAGTAGCTACCAGTCATCGATCCTGAAACTACAGGCCGCCAACAAGCGCCATGGCATTCGCTGGTCACGCGGCCTTTTCGGAGTGATTTCTTCGACGCGGCAGCATTGATTTTCGAATAATTTATTTCTCCCCACTCTATTTCTGTCTACTTTTTCTTTTTTATGACCACTGGTTGTCAGCAACACACAGGGTGGTGTTGACACGAGTTAGATGCTCCCAAATTAGTGTGGTGGCTCCCTGTATGTACGGTCTTAATTGTGGTTGTGGGTCGTAATAAACTCTAATTGCTAATTTAATGGTGTCCACATTCCCTGTGTTTTGCCGGCAGCCAGTGGTCACTCCCTACAACTCATTGCAAGTATAAGAAAGAAACAGCAAAGACATTGCACGGCAGAGAAATGCTAATAATCAGAACACTGGTCATGCGCATAAAAGAACCAAATAATAAAATAATTGCGTGTCACCCTATGTATCAGCAGAAAAGTCCTGCTTCATGGTGTTTTTGAAGGATGCAAGATTATTGTTGGAACGAATGTGTAGAGGGACGTCGTTCTAAATTAGACTGCAAAAGAACGAAAGGGAGAATAGACCAAAATTAGTGTGGTAAGTAAAGAACCACAATTAGTTGTGCTCATGCCTCGGAGAACACGATAGTAGATAGAAAACACAATAGAAAACACATAGAGTACACAATTGTGTATGGCCAACTGAAGTTGACTAGAAGGTGTGTAAAATAGCTGCTACACTGAGGATGCGCAAAAGGGGAAAAGCAAATGGAACAGATTTATTCATCAGGATATCAGAAGAGAATAGTTTGCAATCCCCGCTTCTGGGTCTGGGGAAGCGTTGAAGTTTGCTGGTATATGTGTGAGGCCATAAACCTCGATGGTGTATGTGATGCGTGAGTGGATAAGGGTGTAGTTTACAGTAAGAATGTTAACGTGTACTAAGCATCTGAGCTTAGAAAGAGTGAAGAGACCAGACGTAGTTCCGCTTTTAACGAAGTGAATGTGATGCTGCCACACAATATTTTCACGGAGCACAATGCCCAGAAACTATACAGAGGAAGTGAGTTCATGTGGCCCGAGCCTAAGAACATTGTTCGCGAAGTTAAAGGTTTTTTGGGGATGGTGAAAAAGTGTTTATTTTTAAGACCGTTTCATGGATACAAGCCTGGCTCTACTATATTACTCAATTTGTTTCAGATGGCACAGCACATGAGCCATGTTGATCAACTGTTGCTAACGTTTTGAAATTTGGTAAATGGTATGCTCCTTGGAAGATTCATTGTTCCACACTGAGGAAAACAGCTACTCCCACTCCTTTCGCATCCATTCGCCTCGCCGGAGGAAGCGCTAAACAACCATTCAAATAGCAGGCAAATATTTTATTACTAAACGTGCATCTGTATCTGTGATGCCGACGATCCGTAACCAGCTCGAGGATCTCCCGGGAACTACCCTATCACAAATTCATCCGTCTTTTTAACGCGTATTGACGCGCGCCCCCAACCAGTACACGTGTACAGTATCAGCGCAAGATAACCGGAGGGCGGGTAACACCGGCTGCAGCGACTGGGAGATAAGTCACAGTTTTTAAATCCCGCACTTCTCCGACCCAAAAACTAGACGTGCCGTCACGGCACTGAAAAACAAAAATGGTCCCAGGCTGCAATCACGCACAAACATTGTGTGTGATTGCAGATTGCAGTGCTTTCAAACACACGTAAATTGTGAATGATCGTCCACGTCGCCCTTGAGTGACCGTGACGCCTAGCATCCGAGAAAGCCTCTAGAAGACTGGGTAGGGTTCGCCACCAGGGTGTTCCAACGGTTGGAGTCAGGGCATGGTGGTAGGGACTTACAGCGGCGGGAGTTGGCTGTTTTCCGAGCTTGCTGGGACGTCTAAAAGGAAAAAGAAAGTGAATACAGGAAAGTGGTGAGAAACCGTCTCCCGCCGAGGAGGGACTGTCGAGCCATCTAACAACTACCAAGCCGCGATCATGTGAATGACAGCCAACTGTATGCCAGGGCGAGTCAAGAGCACTAGGTACTAGTGACCGCCTCTTGGGCGGCTACCTACGCAGACTATAAGGTCGCATAGTATAGGCAGCATGGTGTCAGTCGCGAGTCCGTCTGCATGCTATATGCCGAAATTAACACCCGCCGACACGTACAACGTGGTTCTAACGCCTGGTCCGGCGTAAACGGGGGCAGTATTCGAGCTCTGCTAGGACGACGCCTTGTGTAGTACTAACCCTCTGCCATGCCACTTACCAACAAGGGGAGTGGAAGACTCGAAGATAGGGATAGAGGCGGGGACACTGACTGATAGCTGGTGCGCCTCCATGTGTTTCAACTACAGTGGGGTGAGAACGGCCGCGCAACTGGTGAGGGTCCTGAGCGAATTCTGCGCGGGTCCTTAGGGGGCTAGTGCACGTATGCAGCTTCTCAGGAATACGGCTTTCTTACTCCGGGAAGGGGGATTCGTTCGTGATCGCAGCTGAAAGTCATAGATGACGAATCCTCAGCTGCAGCTGAAGGCTGGAAACTACAATTGTAGTGACAACGGAGCCGAGGCGACGTGAAGCAGTGGTGGTGCGTGCACTGCAGAGGCCAACCCCTGCGGAGCTGAAGTAGAGATGCCGTGAATACGTCGGACTGCAGCGCGAACCCTGTGGGTACTACTGCTATCAAGTCAGGCGTCCATCTAGAGCAGGGCCGAGGAACTGCGAATGCCTCTGTCTTGCTCCCAAGTCGCAGCCGCGAGGCAGCCTCCAACTGACCGCGAATGGGAAGCTGGTCATGGAGAAAAACATAAAACCCTGGTTAGCGACACAGAACACAACTTGCCGGCGTAAATCACCAACATGCGTGATATATAACTTAGGAGTACCCTCCAAGCGAGCGGACTCGGGCCCCACGTTGAGCGCCATTGTGGGAAAACTACCACCTCTGCCCAACTGGGCACTGGCTCCCACTCCTGGTATCTTCCGTGTCCGTTCGCCTCCCCGGAGGAAGTACAAAACGACCATTAAAATAGCAGGAAAGCCATTTTTTACCAAACGTGCATCCGTGTCTGTGATGCAGACGATCTGTGACCAGCTCAAGGATCCCCGGGGAACTGCCCTAGTACAAATTCGTCCATCTTTTTAATGGTATTGACATCAGTCTTCAGCGCCCCTACCACAACACGTGTACGGTATCGGCGCAAGATTTATTGGGCAAGATTATATCTTTATTTATATCAATTAAAGAAAAATACTTCAGAATTTTGAAGATAAGCTTTTGACGCTAAGAGTTCTCGTGGACCTAAGTAAAGCGTTTGATACGCTTAACCACCAGGTGCTTTTAAGGAAGATTTGCGGTTATGGAATTCGTGGCACACCATGGGAGTTATTCAAGTCTTACCTAGAGGATAGGTCTTTCCAAGTTGTCTCGGATTTATCAACAATAACATAAGGTGTGCCACAGGGAAGTATGTTAGGGCCGCTCTTATTTAACTTATACGTTAACGATATTATACAGAGGTGCCTGCACGGTGAAGTTATTATGTATGCAGACGGCAACACTTTACTCTTCTCTGGTGCCACTGTTGATGATCTTGTTCAGCAAGCAAATGCTGATTTAGAATCTTTTGCAAATTGGACGTCCAAAAACAAGCTGAGAATAAACGTTAACAAAACGAAGGCGGTTATCTTTCGGCCAAGAAATAAACCAATCGAATTGAAACCTGCCATAACCATCAACTCTAATGCAATTGAGGTGACATCCGAAACTACGCTCTTTGGTGTCCATTTTCATGAGCATATGACCTTTGACGTTCTCTGTTATAGAAGGACCAGGTGTTACTGATCGAAGTCTCATCCATCCATGAAACCGCATCAAACAATGTATGTGTGTGAACGACTATTTTGCTGAGAGACCTCGTTTGTACACAAAGGCCTGTACGACGCCTCTGACAAATTAGGATTTTCCAGAACAGTGCTTTCTTCATCCAAGTTCATGGAGTAAAGAGAATGGGAAATGACTTCATGGCTTCTACTGACGTCTCACACCTACATGCCAGGACAAAATAACTTGAGAGAAGGAAATCGAAAAACAAAGAAAACAAAGGTCTTTTTCAGGTCTACCTAAATGCTTGTGGGTGGAAATGCTTGTGGCTGACAACAACAATGTTATTGTGAAATGATGAATGATGGTGACGCAGGTTGAGATTAAGCCCTTGTTTCCTTTTTTGCAATGCTATAGATAACTGCTGTTTAAATGTAAAATGATGCACCTGCCTCTAGACATTAAACCAGAGATGTAGTGTCAATTCAGCAGAAAAGCTGCATGTTCTGCAAGGCACTGTCACATAGGCATTGGCCAAATTTGCTGTCCTTTGAGCTTTGATAGGATATGCCGTATATAGTAAGGGCCTTTTACTGTAAAAGGGAGGTGCATTATTCGAGCAGTGGGGGCTGAGGCATGAGGGTCGTTCCGGGATGTTCTAACCCTTCCAAAATTTTACACGTGGTTGTGCTCAGAGATCGATCCAGATCCCCCAACACCCCCAGTTTTTTTCCTGTGTACCGCTGTTATAATGTAACCGCAGCCCCAATTTTTTTGCAACACACCTTGCGGTTCTTGGAAATCTACTGATTGTGCGTTAGGAAAAGGTAAGCGAAAGTGGAACTCGTCTACCCCATGTTAATTACCTGAAGTTCATGAAACCGTCCAGAAATGCAAGGAACACACAATTCTGGATTTTCGTTTCAATTGAAGTACTTACTAAGCTGCTTTTTTCTTCTTTCTTTTGTGAGTCCCCGCTTCACATGCCAAGGGACATTGCCAGCGTGGCGCACGCTGATAACTGTCTCTGCATAGCAAATAATAAGTATCTGTGCATAAAGAGTCGGATGTTGATTTATGCAATGACTCTTGAATGGACAACACTCAGCCAACACAGACAAAGATTTATTCACAATTGCCTAACTTACTGCCTGTCGTTATAATAATTATTATAGTACATAGACAAGAGGTAATGCTCTGCTAAGGATCTCTGAAGTTAGTCTTGAAAGCTTTTTTCAAAACTGTGGTGCTAAAAAAATTGGATCAATGACATGTATCCAAATATCTTTTACTGTATCAAGGCAGAACAATCTTCCGTGGGAATGACAAATTGTGGACATTCCCAGACAGATGTATCACTTACTATGATAACGTGGTGTAACGTTACCTGAAATTATTTGACATGCTATACCCCTCACATGCTATAATACTATAATACTGCCAACGATAAGAAGCATCACGCTACCATTAAAAGTATAACTGTCACTTATGGCCAGGTAGTTTATAGTTTCCGGAATATTTCTTTGCACTTCTCGGTGTTACTGTGGTAACACAGATTCTGTTTCTCACTTCTCAATTGGAAACTACAAAAGTCTATTATGACGTAGGTGTGAACAGAAAGTCAGGCACATTAACGATGATAGCCCTGATAGGACAGGGATGGAAAAACGTTGGCGAATCATACGGACCACACACCCAGGTATCTGTCGTCTGTTCTTCGGTTCAAGGAATTTCCTTGTAAGCACACAATGAGCAGTGAACCTGAGGTAGCTGTAAAAAGAAAGGACACTTTCCCAAACACGTAGCACAGTTAATTTCCTGACAATCATTCTAATTCTAACCAGGCCCTCGAGTTGCACAGTTGGTTAGAGGCTTCGTAACTTTCGTGGGGCATTCGTCGTGTGTGTAAACAACGACGTCAACTACGAAAATAAGTATTGCTCAATTATACCTATCTATCTTGGGCATACGGCAGTTTTCTGGAGAGCAGCCATCTTGCTTGATGTCATCCGCTCGCCATTACAGCACTGTGGGGGCGACATGGCCGCGCCCAGTTATATGCGCTGCACCCATTAACGCAGTGTGGGAGCGTCATAGCCGCGCCCACTGATACGCGCCGCAACCAATACCGCAGTTTCCTCGAGAGGAGCTATTTTGCCTGACTCGCCATTACAGCACTGTGGGGGGCGTCATAGCCGCGCCCGGTGATATTGCGCCGAAACCACCGTATAGTAGGCGAAGACTGTGGTCGTCGCTGCAATACCGCGGCGGATACACCACCAGAAGTTCTGGCAGAAGACCGAGAGCTGGTACCAAAGTATGCTGCGTGCTTATACACCATACTTCGCAGTCACTGTAGAACTCTGCCACTAGCGCTGCAGCATATAGGTACTCATCCGGTCCCTGGGGAGCACAGACGCCGCACAAACACTTGGATTGTTTCCCGCGTCATAGTGAATGTCACTGGATCAAGTACTGAGCACTCCGATCATGAACGTACCTAAAGCAGTGTTCCTGAGGCTCGTTCTGCTGCGCCGACGCAGCTGCGGCACGTACATCACCAGCGACTTGTACAGGAAGCGGGTCCGTCGAATATGGGCCGTCGTCAAACATGTGCATTCATCACGGCAGCTATTACTAAAGCATTTGAACAGCACGATTCGCCACTTTCGCGTTCCGAGTCCGCCATCTCCGTATGTGCCTCCGCTTTCGCCTCCCTGACCTTGCTCATGGAAGCTGCAAGCCGCGGGGACTCTCCTGACTCGCCGCGTTCTTATTGGTCTGATTCCTCATGACGTTGCTAAAGATTCTCAGCCGGTAGTTCCGCTTGACGCCTGCATCCGTCAACCGCTGTAGCGCCGCGACACCAATTATGCAAAAAGTATTCCGTCGATCGGGATGGGACTTTCGGAGTCATGATCAGTGAAGGATGGGGATCGCATTTCACTGTGGCTTCGGAATCGATCTGTGGTCGATGCAACTGTCCCTTTAAGGAGTTCAAGACACGGTCATTCCGTTTACACCAAATACTGATCGCTTCAATATCATTTTGCAATAAATAATTAACAATCCCGGTAAGTCTGAATCTCTAAGAAAATCTTGATATCATCGGCAAATTGTAAAATGTTACAGTGTTTTACGTATGACAGCAAGTCGTTGACAAATATCAGGAAGAGAAGAGGGCCAAGGTTGTAACCTTGAGGCACTCTTAGGAAATTTATTAAATTGTGTGAGGCCATTAAAACGCACGCAGTCTAGCAACCGTTGCGCCTTTAGTCGGGCGGTTGTGGCAACACAGTGCAAAGCTGAATCGGTTGACCAACCTACTTTTGGAAGATTGAAATCCCCATAATTATGAACAGCATACTTACTGAAATCGAGCTTTTGTTCTATATCGCGAAGGAACGACACGAAGGACAAGACGTCGAAATTCGGCGGAAAATAGTGATTGCCTGTAAAGCAGTTTCTCCTATCGCGGCACGACAATTCAATCGAGACACTTTCAGGACACAGTTCAAGGTCGTTTCTTCCAATGGCGTTTAAACTACGCTTGACAGCTCCACCACCTCCTACGATTTGACCGCAGGAACTTTAATTCCTACCATTCCTAAAGACAAGATACTCTGATGTAGAATAGTTGTCGATGGTTATCGTGTCGTTAAACCAAGTCTCAGTGAGACAAATAGCACCATAGGTGTCACAACTATGATTATTCAAAAATGTGGACGCTTTGGTACGTAATCCAAGGTATATCTAGACTGGCAGCGAAAACAAGCTAAAATATCAAGTCAGACCCATCAGCAAAGCTACCAGCAAGAGCCGCGAGCGATCCTGGGTGTTCGTAGTAGGGGTATGATCGTAAACAGAAAACCTTTAGAACATTGGCATGGCTTCTGTGAGCGTTTATGTTTAAGCGTCCGGAGGCGCTCGGAGCGGATATGTCGTCACAGAGCTGGCTCGAAGGCGTATGAGAATTGGCTCAGATCCGCCCGCTTTGTGTTTGGATATTCGCTCAGAGTCACCTCCGAGGCATCTCGCTTCGCTCGGAGCTTGGAGGGCGAGCTCGCAGATCCTGCCCACAATTCCTGAGCTAGAAGATGGCGGCTATTTTGAAATTTTGAGATGGCTTTCATCCAGAAAATCTAGACCGCCGTACCACACGAACCCATTGTGGAATGAGTGCTTGAAAATGCTAAACTCTGACAGATGTCGAGAAACTTTACGTAACACAGGCTCTGATGCAGAGTTTACAGCCAGCGTCGTGATGGACGAACGCGCGAGCGGCCCCCCCTGAACGGCTAGCAAATCGGTCGTCGTCGTCTTCCACAATGAAACGTGAAATGATGTACAAAAAAAAAAAAAAAAAAGAAGGAACACAAAATCAGAAAAACTGACAGAAGCGAAACCTTCAGGCCACCAACGCATAAACAGTGCCCTACGACGAACACCAACGGAAGCAGACGACACAGCGATAGATACTGCGCAAGGGCAAAGCCGTCGTCGCTCGGTCGCGTATGGAATTTTATTTTCTCCTCGCTTTACACGCGACCGATCGATTTCCGGTTCGGTGACGCACCTCTGGTCAGCTCGGGCTTTGCTCCGAGGGAATAAACATAAACGCCCTGTGTGTACTAAGAGGTCATTCAGAATTTCAATGTAGAAAAATCTTTCTGTTGCCCCACTCGTGCACATATACGAAATCATCTACCAGCCGAGTACATTTCCCTGTCCTGCTCCCTTTGCACATGTGTCACAGTGGGCGTGTTTATCCGTGCATCTCTGTATCCGTGCCGTGTGCCCGTGCATTGAATTCGTACACTTTTTGGGTTAAACAGGAAGTGACGTTCACATCTCGGAGCTGTAGACCAAGAAGTACGCGTATGAACAGATACATACAATCCATCCCCCGTTGCTGGCACCGCGAAAAAAAAAAAAAATTCGTCATGGGACAAGCGACCATGATAGCGTGACTGGTAGCAGGAATTCAGCTGTGCACCAACGATGCCATGTATTGTTGATGGCCACCTATAATGGCCACTCATTGAATAAATGTAAAAGTCTAATCACTATACGTGTACCTATAGCTCTACATGAGAAAATGTCCTTAAGTGAACCTTCCTAATTTCTGCGTGGTCATCTCGATGCCCTTCAGTTTGGAGTTGTCTAAATCTCTGATAACTTTATGTATTTCGAATTGATATGTTTAATTAAACCTGATATGATTTATTTTTCTTTATTGTCGTTTGGAGTTGTTGCCAGGGTGAAGAAAAGCGAATGCAACGCAAACAAAGTGCGCGAATGTAAAAGTGCCATGGCTAATTATGCACTACTTATTATTTATAGTGCTAACGTCATCTCTGACATTTATTAACAATCGTAGTAGTCCGCGCAACGGATGAATGGCGCTGACCGTCTCCATCATGGCGTCATGCTGAATACACGGGCCTATGGCAGTTGCGCTACGTGTTTAGATATACCTTGCGTAATCCACGAGCATTTTGATAGTACAGCCCGATATTACTGCGTGACATCACTGTCATTTCCAGAAGCAGCAGAATAACCTGGGTCAAGAACAGCAGGGACAAAAAGTCATGATTGATTGAGTTGACAAAAGTACTCATGGAAAATGCATCCCTCAGGCCAAGCATTAGGATCATTGAGCGTATCACTCATTGTCCGTAGATACATGGAACGACTAATACGAGGACAATCGGGTTTTTTAGCCTTGTGCACACAACAGAATGATTATCGGTTATTGAGCGTACCATATATTGAATACTGTCCACGGTTGTAGACGGTGCGAGTCTAGAGATGAACAGTGCTCGCTTACGAAGTGGATGGGGAGCTGCTGAGATGCTAGAGGATTTCGCCTGACCGACAGAAGGAGCAGGACGAGGACGTCGACGGCGTCCGAACCACGATGAAACCATCTTCTTGCATGTCACCGGAGCAGCTTCGAGTTAGTGACGAACTGGTCGCTGTTGTGGTCCTCCGCTAGACGACGACCAGTTGACGAATCCAACGGTCGAACGTTATGTCCAGCCGAATTATTGGAACTCACACTTGCACTGCGTGCAATAGTTGTTTCATGCGATGATCGTATGACAGCAGAACTAGCATGGTTTTTAGTCTCCTGCGAACAGTCAACACCGAAGAGCAGATGTTTAAGGGTGAAAACTTCATCACGCAGTTTACAGTTGTGTGTTGTCAAGTACTTCACCTCTGCAGTTAGAAAATCAACTTTCGCCAAAACTTTGTCTAGAAGAGAGACAATGGAAGAAAGTGTAGGAGCCGTATCGGCTTCCACATACAACTCACGTGACGAGGTACGCCCTAGAAACGGAGCGCCATTGCTGCCGCTAGAATCGTGTCGAGTATCCGAGGATCTTCTAGTACCATTTTGGCACTTGTAGATGCTGTTTCCACTGCTCATAAAGAACTCATACTCTTCGGCGCGAACTTTGATGCATTTACAGTGGTATTTGCCTCCGAAGTAACAAGTCCGAAGCTATGACTGTGAACGCACATCTTATTCGCCATTATAGAGGTTCTTGATGAATGCAGAATACAGTCACTCAGAGAGCAGCAGGTCGGAAAAGTCATAACCCGCTGGAGTTCGTTCCGACAGCATCAGTTCCTCATTTCCTGTCCGTGTTTGCTCAGTCAACAGGGCTTCCTCATAAAATGCCAGACTTTGCTCAGACAACAGCTGTTCCACATAACCTGCCAGACTTTACTAAAAGAAGTGATACGCAAGTGCGGGGACTTTTCCATATGTATCGTTGATAACAAAGATATGTGCTTGATTAAATGTGTATTTGTAGTTCTACCTAAGGGACGGAGTCATCGTCTCTGGCGCTTTTGGAGAAATGTTATGGTGATAGTTAGCTCTGAGTTAGCTTGGAGAAGGTTATACGATATAGATAGGTTGTACGACACTGGTTATACATGAAGCTGTCCAAGCTCTCTGTGAGACGGAACAACTGTGAAACAGATCGTTCGGGGCCTAACTGGCACCTAGGAACGAAAACGGACATCTCTAAGCTTCCCAGAAAGGCGCTCACCCCTTAAAAGTTTGAGTGTCTGTTACTATATTCTTTTCTCGAATGTCTTACTAGTGCCACTGTACATAGTTAATCCTTACTCACCGATTACTAGAACAAGGATTGTGATTGTGAATGTGAAATAGGAGCCAGAATCCAGTCTTTGTACTAGATCAATAATATGGCTTTATATATGCACGATATCATAGCGTGATGACTGATGAGGCTTGATGGAACAGATATGAACCGACAGATGTGTTTGTTGCATTGTGCCTCTTAAGGTTTTGTGCAAGCAAATTCCCGCCAATTACTTTTCTCGGAAGGATGGCGCTCTCTGCATTGCCTTTTAACAGCCAATTCCATATACGTACAGACTTGCCGAAACCCTGCGGTGCTATAGAAGATCTAGAGCATATTCTTCTTCATTGCTCTCACTGCCACCCTTCCCGAACCGCGCTCTTCGGCTCTCTAAATCAGCTGGACTCTTGCCCCCTCTCTCTCACAAAATTGCTTTCTCCATGGCCGAATCCAGCCCACCAATGCTCTGCCCTCAAAGCTCTTTTGACATTTTTGGGCACCATAGGACTTATTGTCAGGGGCTGATTATTTCATTCCCCACATCACCAGCAGCAATGGGGTAGATTATCGCCCCTGGCGATGGAACTCAGTCGTAGGAAATCAGTGTATAGGTGTATGACTCAGTAGCCCCCACTGATTGTAACGACAGGTTTGTACATTCATGTTTAGCCTTATGTTAAAAGGCCGCCATTAGGGACAGCAGCGCATACTCAGTTACGCATTGTATTATCATTACGCAGTCTATTCATACGGGCGCATGTAGACATAGTCAGTATCGCTAACATATAAGGAGCCCGCTTTTCTTGGGACCAGTTTATCCCGGACTCGAGATCGTGTTCCCTGAATCATGCAGCGTAGTTGTTTTCCTTAATAGACTTAGTTGGAAGTTAGCGTTTCTCGTCATCGATCTCTCTGTTTTCGTCCTTCTGTCTACTGCGCTACATACTCTAGATCAGGGGTCTGGAACCTTTACGATCCCAACGGCCACATTTCACCCCACATCCCCCCACCGGTTTTTTTCAGGGTCTGCAGAAGATATTTGAACCCTTTCTAAAATAAGTATAAATTAGCCTGCCGAAATTATTCATCGATCGAACAAGCTGAACATTCCTTTGTAACAATTACCGTTTCGGAAGTGTAACCGATAGCCTGCATTTTCGATGGCTCGTTGTGTTCACACAGTTATCGTATGAGAATACCACACCAACCTTGTGTTAGTTGTATTGAGAGCGGGGAAGGCAATACAGAGAGAGCGCTTTTGCCTGAGGAATTTGTCTGCCTTGCCGCGCCCTCTGCACGTCAGCTAAACACCGGTGTTTTTCTCACGCGCATGGTCTTCACCGGGTCGCAACTGCGCCGCTGCTTCACCCTAAGCGGCCCACAAATTTCCGACGCCTGATCTAGATGCTTTAAGGTGGGTTTGTCCAACAACCCCCAACAGGTGCTACATACGTACAAGCCGGAGCACGTTGAAAGCGTTTACACAGATTGACTCCTTTTCTTTTGGAGTGCACAAAAATATTCCCTTCGTGAATTGGGTGCGGTGGATATGACGTACAGTTACGGTTTTCGCTAGTTCGGAGGAAGGGAAGGGGAACCCCCGAACCGGCAGTTTTCCTCGCGTTTTAAATACAAACGGCGCAACGGATGCAGCTCGTTCCTTTCACGTTACGGTCATGGCAACGGGGCAGTGGGCGCATTATCGCCGGGGCCAGCGGGGGAGCGTCCCGGCGGAATCCGTTCCAGGGGGCGTTAATCGCTGCTCTAACGACTGGGGGGGGGGGGGAGGCATCATGCCTACTTGGCCGCCCCGGCGCGGAACGTACTTTAACGACGCCACTGCGACTGCGTCTTTCATACCGCGAAGAGAAACTTTGCCCTTTAGTGGCTCTTCAGACAAAGCTTTGAAAGCAAAACTGCCCGGGGAGTTATGGAAAGGAGTTATCGAGATAGCAGCAAGAGTGCAGGTTCTGAAGAACTTGAGATCAGAACGCACTGGACATCCACTGTATTCGCCGGATCTCGCCCCATCGAACCATTTTTTGTTTCAAACCTGAAATAAAGTTGGAAAAGAAAGAGGTCGTCTGCGGTCCTGGAGATCATAGAAGCAGCCGAAGCATATTTCGGAGACTCTGGGTTTATTTTTGTCGATAAGTAAAGAAGGTTCGTGGACAATGTGCCGTGTGCGCTGAATTTCGAGATGAATATGTCGAATTCTAATTGTAACTCAATTATAATTGTCTAGGCCGCGTTCTTCCTTTTCGGGCCGAGAAGTTTTCACAGCACCCTCGTACACGGTGTGCGCGTAACTCTGATAGGGCTAGAAACTATCTGGAGGAAATTGGGGGGGGGGGGGAGTGAGGTGCGGAAATTAAATTATTCATATCGCTCAAACAAAATATATCATATAGGAAGGCTGTCGGCATACTGTATACAGCGGCAGAGCAAGGTCCCTGCGAGCGGTAGTTTTCAAGGTCGATGTGGGGAGGGGGTTACTTCTACGTGCAACACCGTAGTGTGGGTACAGCTGCGCAAGAAGCCCGATCCACCATGATTTACGACCGCGTTAGTGCTCTCTCTGGTTAGTGTGCTAGAGAGAAACTTGATGTAATTGAAGTATGTCGGCTGTCCTCAACAGTATTCTAATTTTCACGTTGCATTGGACCAGCTCTCTACAAGGGAGTGTTCAACCCATGAGATGGTGTGGCAAAGCATTAAGTAAGTCTTGTCATTGACAGTTTCGGTTCTGTAACTTTTTTGCAGTGTGGGTGTACGGCGTTGTCAGTTACCACACTGCTTTGGGGCAAAGTAAAACAAATGGCAATGTTGCTGCAAATAGCTGGTGAGATTCTCCAGTTCTGCATAGTTTTTGCGTTCCTTAAAGGAATATATCACATCCGGAAATGTATGTATGAAACCGATACGGTAACATTCGGCACTGCTTCACATACTACTTGACCAACTTTCGTTCCCGAAAACAGCTTAAGTATTAAATAAACGAGATCCGAAGATTCGCCCTCCCTCTGCAGCTAAGGATGGCACAGCACCTAACTTTTCCTCCTCTTCTTTTCTCTCTCTTTTTAATAAAAATGTCTTCCCCAGCGATAGCAATGTCATGATGACATGAGCCAGGCAGACAAATGGCAGCGCAGCGTAGGCGATTGCCTTCGAGCTCGTCTGCTTCCCGATCGTACCGAAAAATACTAAATGAAATATCCTCGGCAAAAGCGCCAGCTCGCTTACCAGTGTGAGTTCTGAGGCGATCATGCCGCGTGGGACACGGTGTGTGTGAGCATGTTCGACGCTAACCCAGAAACAACATTCACAAGCCGATTTCACATATCTCCTTTTTTTTTCACCTACCATCATCGTCATCATCTTTCACAAGCCACTCACAGACTCTTCACGACTTGCGGGCGCCTTCCCACTCACCTGTTAGTCGCCAAAGGCCTTCCGTAGTTTCCTGGTTAGACTTGTCTGAGAGACGTTTTCTCCGATTTACAGTGAGTGTAGCTACTTCACAAACTCGCGGCGGATTTTATTTTCGGCGTTATTGTCGGTTGTGAACAAGGAGTAAAACAGCACAACTCGTAGTTTTGCAATTGACTTGGACGGATGCGGCTTCTTAGGTCGTTAGCAGTGAACATTGCGAATGGCTACCATCAGTTGAAACCAAAGAGATAGAGAGGGAATACAGGTTGAAACTGGCAGCCATGTTTGAAGCCACCCTGGATGGTGCCATGTTGACCTCACATTGCCTTGTTTGCAAATGGCTGGTATTAGGGACTCATGCGGTGAGTGCCTTTGCGTGCGTACGCTTCGAAATCTCTGTCGGCCACTTCAACCCAACGTGAGTCGCACACTCGCGTTTCATTGGTCCTTCGATT
Source organism: Ornithodoros turicata (assembly GCF_037126465.1). NCBI lineage: Eukaryota > Metazoa > Arthropoda > Arachnida > Ixodida > Argasidae > Ornithodoros > Ornithodoros turicata. The sequence continues at coordinate 13,162,716 of NC_088208.1, forward strand.
AGCTCTTCGTTCGTTTTTGCCTGAACGAAGGAGTGCGAGAGGTCTCCTTGAAGCTTCAAAGTTCAAGGGTGAACTCCGGGCGCCCCCCCCCCCCCTCCCACCTGCGCGCTCTATGTATCTCTATCTCGTTGGTTGACACTTTTGTGTGTTTACAGAAGTATTGTTCGCCATCCATCAAATGAGAAACAGGCTTTTCAATTTGGACATGCATCATGAAACTACAACAAATGGAACCGATTTCTTTACTGTATCAGATTGTGTGCATGAAACTTGTGGGATCACGCAATTTTGGCACATACATATCGATGTTGTGTGCACACAGAGGAGCAATGTTGTTGTCACGTTCATAGACCAACATCAGGATACAACAAACTTTAATTGTTTTTTTCTTTTTTTTCAAATCAATGACCCGTTCCCGTCGTTCTCAAAAAGTACGTCTTGCCCAGAGAAAGAAAGCTTCCCTTCTTTCCCCACAGAATGAACAGTTACGATGCCCAGCCTCGTGGGGTGACTAATGATATTCAACATTGACTTCGTTGTTATATGTAGCTCTCGTATTTGTTGGAATTGTTTACTTAACATCTGACCCATGCCCGCTCATGCAAGACCCAACCGGTCCAACCAGCGTTCCATTACAAAAGGAAACCCGCCTCCGCCCGCAACGCACACTTTTTTCTCAAAACCCCCGATGGGAAGAGACACGGGTGTGAGTTGTCGTCTATGCTGTCCCTTATGGCTTATTTACCTAAAGTGTTTGATGTACCAGTTGACGGCGTTCTTAGTACGCGACGAAACAACGATGCACTCATTGAATATTTTCTATTCCTCTTTTTGGAAAGTGTCTGCACCGCTGCCCGTGCTGGTGTCAGAAATAATACGTGATCCACTGTCCGCACAATATCACAAACCCGCGCGGTGAAGTGCAGGTTATCCTGCAGGACTCTATAGCTATATGCTCTTGATACGTGGGCCTCAAGTGTTTTGTGATACAGTTTCAAACATCTACGCCTCGTGTTCCAGTTTTATTTTGTTGTTACACTCACACATATGCGTGTGAGTCTTGACCATGCACATACTGCACCATGCTTGCCAACACGTTTAACTGCCATGTAAAGCCCGTGTACAGTCTTTCCTTGTAATGTGCATAGGATTTCGCCCTTCGACATGGAAAAATATAAACCATGCCGCTTTGACACGAAGACCATCATGAGCCATGAAGTGTGAAGGTGAAGGTGTGAAGAAATAGCACCTTAAAGAGACTATAGCATCCGGGAACGTATATATGATACCGATATGTAATGTTATTCACCGCTTCACAGTCAATTTGGCCAAGTTTATCTTGCGAAAACAGCTCGCGAACGCGTTTTAAGGATTCGCGCTCCCTCTGCAGCTAGCACCATGATGACGTCAGCCAGGCACACGAATGGGAGCGCAGCGCATGCGATTGTCTCAGAGGGCGTCTGTTTGGCTTTCGTTTCGCAATATACCAAGTGAAAAGTCCTCAATAAATACGCCGACTTTCGGTTACCAGTGTGAGTCCTGACGTCGTTTGTGAAGGGGCTCATTATTTCATTCCCCACATCACCACCAGCAATGGGGTGCAGTATCGCTCCTGGCGACGAAACTCCCCATCATTCATCCTCTTAAAATGTTTTGACTTGATCATGTTGCGTCGAACACGGTGTTACGCTCTTTACTGTACAAGCACGTCCGACGTTCACCAGAAACAACATTCTGCAAGCCGATCACAGAGCATACGCCGTCCCCTAGTATTCCCACTCTTCCGAACGCTTGTTGGTTGGTCGGTCGGTCGCCAAGGCTATCAAGGCCCCTCCAGCCGCTCCCTGACTGGTCTCGTACGCGCCGAACGACGATCACTGATTGGCCTTGTCCGGATGACGTTCCAGAGAGGGAATCACGGATTACTCCCAATGCGTGTCGTCTGCGGTTGCCATGCACAGGAACAACGGCACCAATTCACCTCGGATTTTCGACGTTATTATCAATGATGATGGCTGAGTAAAACAGCACTATAGTTTCGGGATCGACCGGGACGGATGTGATAGTCCCTATAATGTAGCATTATCATATATTAAAGCTATACTACGACTAAAAAGGCCTCTAAGTACGCCGGCTGTTGTTGCTTGGTTATTAGCAGTTCTAGACACAGATCTAGCACTGTAGGTTAAGAATTGCTCTGTGTGTTGAACCAGAGATGGGTGGATAAATCCATAAATGAGATAATGGCAGCTTAAGTGGTGCACAAACACCATAATGTCACTAGGGGCTCTATTGTCGTCAAAGTAATCGACTTCTATTACTTTGTCTTTGCCTGTCATTGGTTGTTACATGAAGAAGGCTTGGCCACGAAGGCGTGACGACCAATGACAGGCGAGACACAAAGTAATCCGGGTCGATTACTTTGACGAGAATAGTGCAACTACTGTCCTTCTAGTCGAACCAAGACTCAGGCTTTTCACATTATAGCGTTACGACAGAGCAACGCTGCCTCGTGATTATTATACACACGGTGAAATATAAATACAACAAATGAATATGCTAGACTCTGTTGGCCGTGAATATCCCAAACCATATGTGCTTTTGTGAATGGAGCTAGTGTCGAAATTGAGAATATTGTAACTGTTGGGAACGGTAAAGAAAATAAAGAGGGAGGATCAGAGAGCGACGCTGAGAAGAAAGTAGGGACGTCCGCACATCCGCTACGCACATCCGCTTCCCTGCCAAGAAATCCTTCAAGTCAGTTACCAGCACTCCAACTCGATTTGATAGCAATTACAAGATATTTTGACAGGTTCCATTAAGATAAGCTGGGGAGCTGGTTGACACACACACAGCAGTACCAGAACAATGCGACTGGATGACACTAAAACATTAGATAGTAGTATACGGCCATGTCCACTAGAGGAACCTGTCGCTATAAGTCCAACTCAAAAGCGAATTATTCGTGGCGAGTTTGTCGCATGACGGCTGCGCTGCCTAGGTCACGTACCCTAGTAACGACAACCTGCGAGCCCCAACGCGCACAAGCAATTACCCAGCGATGATCTCGGGCTCACCGACATTCACTGTTGCATTTCCCCACAAACATGGAACATCACATGCTACAGGTTGAGGAGATCTTTCATTCACGCGGCAACCTCCAGCTCCGCAAATTCATACAAAAAGACCTGCTGAACTTCATAAAGGAGAGTGCGCTCCAGGTCTTCTAGATCACTGCAGTCACGGCATCTGGGAGAGTCGGCTTGTCTCAAAGCGGCACCGCCACCGAGCTGTAAAAGCAACATTGAGTCACATCCGATGAATCAGGGCTGTGTCCAGACGAGAGGCATCCGGAAAGCCAGTGCCCGATCAATTCTTCTGAGCATAGATGAGGGAAGAAAGCCATTTGTCCATTGCGGGAAGCCAGGGGTATCGCTGGACGTCGAAGAATGGAAGGACGGTCTTCTTTCAATACTGCAATATTCGTCCGTCACTGGCATGAGAAAGCTGCTCCTGCGGGACTGTCGGCCTGTTTATTCCCAAGGACCCCACAATGAGCTAGAACCCACTGGAGAACATGCCTGTGCCCTGCTTCGTACTCAAGGTTGTAAACCACTAACACATCCGTGCTGGCCGTGCTCTCACCATGCTTGTCACTGCGCGTCTCATGTGTCCCACGGTACGTATGAAAGCCCCTATGAAAGAAGGAAGTCACCTAAAAATTTTATCCAGCCTGTAGGACCTTTTCAGTAACTTCCTTCTCTCATCGTTCTTAGGCACTTGGGGCTTGTGTGTTGTATTGTCCTTTCTCCTGTGTTACGGCCTCAGAACAACAATTTTCATCGTGAGCCTCGTATGCCTGTGTTTTTAATAGCTTGCAGTGCAAGTTTTGAGTAAGTTAACATTGCCCATTTTCGTAGAGTAACATGAACGATGTGCTCCATAAAGAATGGAATGGCATAGAGTTATGGTAGTTACAGCATGCATGGCTAATGGGCCGTACTTCACCTTCAGCACATTACCATTACGAAGACGGGCGGCGTTAGCATTTTAGTCGTCATGATGCAGTGCCGAACTCAAAGCCATGACGAAACTGCATCTTTCACTGCAACTTTCCAAGATTTTCAGTGCATAGTTGCACGCATATTTTGGTACTTTTTAGTGCATATTTATGCACAAGGACGGAGAACTACTTCTCGAATATTTCGCAGCAAAAGCGCTAAAATCTGTAAATGGTGCACCAGCAACTCATTCCTGGTTGTTTTTTCTGTAAAGACCCTGTTGATACTGCTCGTCTTGGACGCATCACCACGCAATCCTTATGGGCTTGCAAGGGACACATCATGGATCTAAACGTACGACCAAAAGTGATTCGGGTATGTCTGACTAATATGTTCCTTAGACGTCTTTATCCCAAGAAGAGATTCAGAAAAGCTGTCCAAGGCAGCTCAAGGTTCAGCCACTGCTGGGAGCTGAACCTTGGAACCTTGGCTGAACCTGAATGGCGGCACCCGGAAACTGATCGATGAAACCAATACCATCCCAAGCAGCATGCCAATATTGGTCCAATATTGGACCCATATGGGCTGCCAAGATTGCCAATATTGGACCAATATGGGGAGTGCAACCAGGCTCCATATTGGACCAATATGGGCTGCCCATATTGGCAAGCCCATTTTGCGCCAATATTGCCAATATTTCTGTGATAACACCTACGGGTAGCCCGTGTAATAATAAAGCATTATGCTGTATAATATTCACTACTTTTGTATGATTTGTGCTTTTTTATTTCTGCGGATCTAATTGATCCACGTTCACATCACTTCAAAAAAAAAGAACGAAAAAAAGGAAAGAAACACGGCATTGCCAAAACACACACAAAAAAAAACTAAGAACAGGTGCTACGCCCGCGCTGAAGATCACAAGCAGTCCCACAGAACTGCCAATACCTAAGATTAGTGATGTGTCAATCGCGAATGATTCGATCACAGTGAACGAATCACCGGACTGAACTGTGGGTGTCGATTCTTCGATCACACAACTCTCAGTTCAACAGTTCACCAGCTCACCCTGTAAGACCACATCCACAATCGCCATAACAAGCACGAACATGCATAAAAACAGCGGCGACAGCGGCTGCTTCTTGGCCGTCGCGCCACCTGTGGACGTTGTTGCCTACTCGAATGCTGGACGTGGCGGAGGCGGCGGGGAGGGCGTACTGTCGTACTGTTGAGGGAATCAGGAATCAGTGGAACAAGAGAGGAACTGATATCCGGTAATCCAGAAGATGTGGGTTCGATCCCTACAGCTGGCTAACCTTTTCAGTGACTTTCATCTTTCATAGTGGAACAAGTTCGTAAAGAGGTTCGTAAGGTGAGGGAGAGACCCATGGAGGCGCGGGGGCGCGGGTGTTTCGTTCGTACCGAGAGAGTTCGAAGGAATCGAGAGTCGGTGAACTGACGAACTAAGCAGCTGAATGCTGAATCGCCGGGAGGGAGAACGAGCTGGAGGCCAGGAGTGAGAAAGGGGTATCGAAGCTGCAGTGTGCGGTGTAGTAGTGTGTAGTTGCTGCGCTGTTCGGTTCAGAGAGGCTCCACAACGCCGTTTGTTGTTTGCAGTCGTGGCTCTCGCTCTGCCGCTGTCATATCGCCGTATGACGGAGGGCGCCTTGTCGTGCCGCCGTGGCTAGTTGACCTCAAAGGCTCACACTAATGGGTTTTTGGATGACTTGCAATACAGGACCACTGTGTGTGTTTCTTTTTGTAGTCTGTGTGTGCGCGTGTGGCAGGGCTTCCTGTGCTTGTTCATCCCGTCCTCTCCTTGTTGAATATAGGTGGACGGGACTTCGTTCACTTCAGAGGGTGTGCTGTCTAATGCTCGTCAGCGTGCACAACTGCGGTTTGCCCGTGTGGTCTTGTTTTCTTCGTGTTGATCAGCGCAATATGCATCACTCTGCTCTGCGTGTTGATTGATTTGTAAAAAGGAAAAAAAAAATGGAGATGTTAGTCTCGAGCCACTCGGGACTGGACGCGTTATTCAGAAAATAAAGTTTTTATTTGATCCCGGAGAATGGAAAACGAACGTGCCTAGAACTTTGAAAACATAAAAACGACCAGTCTACGTCGCGTACAAACACAAAGCACAATATTTTTACATTGCTGGACAAGTGTTCTTCGGCAAAATATGTAAAACAACTTCCGCACATAAAGGTGATACGCGTATGATCCTACTGCATGTTTGCGTTAAGAAACAGCACTTTGGACACCTTGCTGTGTGCTATCCGGTTCCTTCTTTCTGTAACAATTTGTCCGGCCTTAGAAAAGATCCTCTCACATGGCACAGACGTTGCCACAACGCACAATTTGCTTTTCATTATCTTAAAAAGGCGTGGGTAGACGTGCTGCCTTTCCCTCCACCAAGTGAGGGGGTTCTGTTTCCTCTCAAGTGGTGGCTCCTGCAGATACTTGTCGAGCTCGAGTATACCAGCCGCTGTAGGGTTCGCGCAGGTCAGTACGAGTGACATGGTTGTGTCGAATTCGTACCATAGCGGATCTTCTGGATCTTGCGCCCGGGACTGGTCCGCAGGTGCATCGCTGTAGTCCTGGGGGACTTCCACTGCTGTTGCCTGTGCCGACAGCGAGTGGTAGGCAATCTCGAATGCGGTCTCTCGCTGGAATCCGTGTCTCCTAAAGCGGGGATCCATAGCGGTTGCTTCTGCTAGAAGCCTTGTTACCTCTACATCTCCGAATCGCTTTGCCAGTTGCTCCGAAAGCACTTTCACCATTTTTTTGCAGTCTTCCGGCAGGCTGGGGTCTTTCTTGGCGTTATCCACGTGGGTAATGAGTGCTCGGGCAAGCAGTATTATTTTTGACACCGTCATAGTTTTTTCACTGCTCATCTCGGTAGTCACCGCCAAGAATGGCTTCAGGATGTCGCATGATTTCTCTATGACTGTCCATTCCGTTTGAGACAGCTGTTCAACACTCGCGTCTAAGATGGCCAGAGTGGATAGCACTGCATCCTTCAAATGCACTATCCTTGAAAACATTTCGTACGTCTACTTCCAACGGGTGGGAACGTCTTGTTTCAACTTAAGCAACGTCATTCCCATTTGTTGCTGGATTGCTTGTAGCCTTGCCAATCCATGCGAGCTGTGCTTAAAAAAGCGAACTATAGCCTTCACTTTTGCTTGTACGCTACTTATTTCCCGTACGCCGGCTTGCACGACCAAGTTTAGCACGTGTGCGAAGCACGGATTGTGACGCCAACCACACGCACGAATTGCAGCAGTGACATTGGCCGCACTATCGCTTACTGCAGCGCAAATCTTGTTCTGGATGTCCCACTCTGTCACCACTCTCTGTAGTTCACTTGCGATATTTTCAGCGGTGTGGCGCTCATTATAAGAGAAACAGTCCAGAAGGTATGACTTCATCTCACAGTTTTCGTCGATGAAGTGTGCAGTCAGTCCAATGTAACTTTCGTTTGTCATTGACGTCCAACCATCTGTCGTTAAGCAAACTGCCGTTGCGCTTCGTAAATGCATTCTTACCTGCTCCGCCACCTTTGCATGCTGTTGTGGAAGGAGGGTCGACGACAGCGTTTTCCTCGTTGGTAGCCGGTAATTTGGATTTAGCGCGTAGACAAACTGCTTAAACTGCTCACCCTCGACAAGGGAGAATGGGTGATACTCCTTGACAATAAGTTTGACCAGCTGTTCGTCTAGCTTTGCCGTCTTACTGAGTGTCAGCGGTCTATTCATGTAGTGAGAAATTGTAGCTTGCTGCTGGGTTTCCCATCGGTGTCCTCGGGCAACAGGTAGGGGACGTGGAGGAGCGGACTGTCCTGAAGTGGACGGTGCCGACAAGGATAAAGATGACAGTCCCGAAGGAACCGAAGGTCGGGCACCGGATTCATTCGGAGAAGGGTGTGAGGGTTCCACTGGGTCGTCAACAACCTCATCGTTACCTTGTTGTTGCGATGCCCCCAGGACCGGGTTCGAGCGCAGGAGAGATGCGCCAGGGTGCTTGACTCGGACATGCCGCCACAAATTTGCCGTTGCTCCTCCACGGTAGGAAAGAGCATTTCCACAAAAGTTGCACTTTGCAGTTTCGCCTTCGGGAACGGAAAAGAGGGTCCAAATTGCACTTCGCTTTCGTGACGGACCACGTCCTTGGTGTGCCTGTGCCATGTTGCAAAAGTGAGAGAGCGCGGACAATCGGTTTTGGCTAACGGATTCCAGGCAGCAGTGAGAGGGATGCTTGATCCAGGAAGACGTGAAATGTCTTACAACGAAGTCAAGACAGCATCAAAGTGACATGAGGATGAAAGACAACAGTCAAATCGCAGATCGGACCTTTAACTCTTTGAACGCCGGCGAGCGCCAGGAGACGCTTCTTGATCTCTCCACTCGCCACTCTGGCGCCGTGCACGCGGCCAGTGGGAGGACAGCGCATACAGGCGTACAGTTCACGAGATTCGTTTGCACTTTCCAGGTTCGAGAGTCGAGATTGTCGGATAGTCCGACTCATCGCCGTTTCCGGGGTACCACAGAGAACTGTCGTTCGAACCGTCGCCTGCTCGTCCAACCAGCGATGCCTTTTGTTTTTACCGGGACATCGCCACCGTCTGCAGCGGCGTGGTTTTGTTCTGGTCTGTGTTTGCTCGCGTGGTGATGTGGTGATGGTGGAATGCTGCTCTTTGGGATGCAGTGATCTCTGGACGTTTCAGTGAAGTGCATTTCGTCGTCCGATGTCTGGCTAGAAACATCAGGTTAGCATCGGATCGTGTGTCTTGACTGTCGGTCGACAACACCTGCCTTGCTGTTTTGAGATCACTTGCTGCGATTGATTGGATACATGTAATCGACGGTGATGCTGGGTTGCCGCGACAGTATTCCACTCTGTTTTCGACGCACCTCGCAGATGAAGCCCTCGACAGAGCGAGGCCGTACAAGCACACGAATGCCAAAGCATCGTCACGTCTGCAGAGAATTGTCGTGGATTTCGAGCCATGTCGTTCGTGCACGTTTCGTACGGAAGAGAACAAACCTATGTGTGCTTCCTGGGAATATCAGGTAGTGCAGTGAAACGATTTGTCAGGAGGACAAGCATTTGCCGCCCCACACGTCGTCTCACGTTTCACAACGGAGGCTGCATAATTAGCGCATGTAGAACGTGTTTAATCGGAAGTATACTAAATAAAACCAACAATCAAGGCTGAAAGAGGTCCTGAGATGATCCACACGAGCACCAACCGCTTGTCTGTTTGGCCGCCGATCACGGGAACCGCCATGCTTTCAATCCCTGTGGGTGTGACTGTGATGCTCTCCGCTTCATGATCAGTGTTCGTGTGGTTCGGGAGTGAGAGAACTGATTAGCTGAATGGCTGAGTCAGAGTTGGACCAAGTTGGACAGAGCGCAACGAGATCGGAGAACTATAGTGAACGGGGTTGTAGCGGTGGCGCTCTTTGAGTTGTTTGTTGAGAAATGTTTTTGGATGCAGTAGGCTCCTGTGCTCGTGTGTATGTGTCGTCTCTTCGTTGTTGGGCTCGCTGGGGCATTGGTGTGCTGTGGCCGCTGTGGCTTTATGAGTTGGCTCGCTGTTCATGCGTTGATGTGATTTGGGAGCTGTGGACTCCTTGTGCACGGGATGGAAGGACGTCTCAGGCGGTAGGTATTCCTTCTTTTACCGTTTTATGTGGTCGTGTCATGTCAAGCATTGAGGGACGCGGCGTAGCGCGTCCGACGACGAAAGCTTTCACTGACACAGCTGTCACCGGTGAGCCCGCATTCCAGCAGACAGCAGCCACGATGTGCTCATGAGCTGCAATACCAGTATGACGTAAAAAAAAGCTGTGACGTCACTGGTTCATGAACGAATCATTTGAACGAATCAGTAAAGTGAACTGATCGAAATGAGCCGGTTCACCAAAATGAGTCGGACTTCCCATCACTACCTAAGATCCCTCAGACGCCTTCATTGGGATCGCAATATTCTGTGGACTAACAATTTCCACACCCGCTCCGAGAATACAAAGTAGCGAAACACTTTCGTGGCGGTGACGGACACACGCCAGAGCAATTTACACTGCTTGCAGCAACTTGAAATCACCTAACTTTACAGAATAGCCATCCCTTCTTGTCAAACATTGTGTTTTTTACTTGACCTGCCGCAATTTCGTTACCATTACAGCACCCAGCGACATTTTAGCCCTATGAAACGTCCGTTCGGGCTGTCGCGCATGCGCATTAGTTGTAGGACGCGTGATTACGCTCAAACAACTCGCTTGCTCACAGTCGGCTCGACCGATTGGCATTGGCATCGCGAAGGAAGATGGCGGCGACTTTCAAGACGTGGAATGTTGAGGTGTCGAACTCTAGCGAACTTTACGTTGGGAATGCCAAGTACGTTGACTGTTTCGAACAATGTGTATCATCTGCGGGAAGTTGTTGAATGTAACGATGTAGTGAATAGGGTATTCCATACGCTTCAACGTTCAATCTTGCCGTGCTGCTTGGGCATTTGTGCAACAGGGCTACGTACCCTGTTCAGTCAATATGGGGTGTACGCGTGCAATATGGGGCCCATATTCCCTAGATTTTCCCAATATTGGCTCAAAGTGGGCAATATGGGGCCCATATTGCCAGGATTTTCCCCATATTGGCTGAAACTGGGCAATATGGGGCCCATGGGGCAATATGGGGCCCATATTGCCCATTTTCAGCCAATATGGGGAAAATCTTGGCGAAACGGGTCCCATATTGGACCCGTATCGCCAATGACCAGCCAATATGGGTCCAATATTGTGTGCTGCTTGGGATTATGTACCGCAGCGGCCGACAGTGTTCTCGGCTTCTTTTTGTCCGAAAAGTGCTTCACTATTAAATAAACGAATTCTAAAGCCCACAGAAGCTCCGGTGGCGTGACGTCGCTCTCTAAGCAAAGGAGGGAGAGGGCGGAGCTCAGAGGAACAATGGCGCCATCGAGGCGCCCCGTAAAGGCTGGTTCATATATATGGCACTGATGGAGGGCGACCGTGGACGGCACGGCAAATCATGCGGTTTCCTTGCCGTCGTGATGATGCAATGGCCTCCGCGGCAAAATGAAGTGGAGACATGTTCAACTTCTGCGGTGCCGTGACCTCGCCCACTCTCCATCGAGCAATGGCCGTTGTGCATTCGAACTGCCGGAGCGTAGCGTAGCGTGTTTAGCCATGGACGAGAGGTAAGAGAAGAAGATATGATAATGAACTCGTGTCGTTCGGGAAAGCACGCGACCACGGTGGGAAAAAAGGCAATGTGGTCAATGGCGACAAGCGACTGCGTCACGTCAGCTTGCCGTTATCGCTCGCCGTCCCTGCAGTTGCCGTATGTGTGAACTAGCCTTTGCTCTACGAGACGCCCGCACGGCCGCGGCATTCCTTTACTCAAGGTCGCGCCCTCATTGGTTCTTAGGGGGTGACGTTTTGTCATTTTTGCAGAGAGGGAATTGCGGCATACTCTCAATATCAGTCGTGTGCTCTTCTCATGTATTCTGTTGAGTAGCTCTCTATCTACGCGGCTATTTCGCGTGGAATTTTCGATACTTTATTCAGTGGTCCAAGAGGAATAAAATGGCAGTATAGTTTTGAAAGCGACTGGAACCCCATCTGATAAGCATGCTGCATTAAGTCAGGTGCCATGCAACAGGTCTGCAACAGGTGTCATGACAAAAAGTAAAAGCGGCTTGATTTTGGCACTGATGGAAACATGCACGCCAAGACAGATAGAAAATAAGAGAAAAACGATGGGTTCAAATAGCAAACTCTGCCCACATCCTTTGAATGGTTTAATACTTGGAAAACTGTAATGTTCATGCAAAATAGACAAGCCTGGCAAGCAACATAGCCATATCAAGCACGAATTGAGTGCAACTGTCAAATTGAAGCTTGGACCACAGTGCAGGGCATGTCGCTTGTTGCATAATATTGATGCCAGTAGGATAGCAAAGATAGAGTAGAGGGCATGCCTCTGTGTGGGGACCACATGCAGACAGCATCGGCGACAAAATAGCGACATTAAGTCCATAGATTCTCAACAGGCATATTGGAGAAGTGGCCAATTTCATCTAAAACCTACAAAAGTTCGCTGTGTCAACAGCTACACATGTGTAGTTTGTTGATGCAGATAACTTAGTTACTGAATGTACAAAAATTATTATAAATATTGAGTCACACCACTAACATAGCAGTATTTTCATGCTAAGGCTTGTCAATTGACGTCGATACCCAGGAAATAAGATTATCAACTATTACCACTTGGAACTTTGTTAGTGAACTGAACCCAATACTTTTCATTGTCGCTTTCTTAGGAATGTAAATACGCTAGATAAGGTTTCATTTGCATTATTTTCTCTCGTTTTGTGGTACTAACTATTTCATCGGTTCATTGTCAAGCTTCATTCAATGGCTTTGTTCAGTTTTACTGTTATGTCGATGCTATAATGTACAAGCACTTAAGGCTCGTTCGCACATGTGTTTCAAAAAGCTGTGCCGCCTCCGTGTTCGCGGCTCGGTCGAGAGGAGCCGATTACACTTGGCCGAGCGGCCAGCATGCAAACGCGTTTCGTTGTTGTTGCTACGTCAAGATGGTACCGACACTTCTGTCGCTCCGTTCATATTTTCACTGTGAACCATTTCTGCTTGCATCATCAGCCGTCGGAATGACATACGTGTCACGATACCGATTTTTTTATCGGGACTGATCTTATATAGAAACGTTACGAGAGCAGCATAGATGCCATTTTGAAGTTGAGTTCTACGGCCAGACGGATAGGCTCTGGACGAAAGTATGTAACTACAGGATGACTAATTACCTAAAATTCATTAATTACTTCTTTGATTAGGAAATTACGGGCAAATGCGAAATAACAGCATGGGAAACAATCGTTGTTGAAATTCATTCCATTTTCAAATTCAGATGAGCAAATGAGCCGAAACGAAAAAGGTGTCATGAGCGCATCGCCTTCGCTAACGGAGGTGGTGGTGCTGAAAGGGCTGGCCGTTGCCGGCCTCAAATGGGTGGGCAACGTCACGACAGACGCCCTGGGGGAATGTGCGTCCTGGGCAGACTTCTAAGGGAACTGTGCCGACATATGTCTGAAAGCGTGTGAGGAAACCACAGGAAAAAGCCCAGACAGCACAATCAGCATCGGGATTCGAACCCTGGTCCCTCCCGATCTTGACGTGACATGCAGGCTTACCTGGGACGGAAAGCGGTTGATCTGGCCAGCAGATCGGCACCAACTCCAATCATCTCCACGTACCCCAAGTCACGTGACCCTCTGACATGAAATGAGGGGTGTACTCGTTGCGTTCCTGGTCGCCGCGGTTTCGGTTTGCGCTCGTTTGCGTACCAAAGTTCGGGAGTAGATATTTTAAACAACGCGCGTGTTTCGGGATTTTTAAACCTGGAATACCTTTCAACTAAGACAGTCTCTCATTCTGCTGTTATCAGAAAATTTTGTTTGTTAGCATCACCGATTGGCTGATTGAGCTGCTGGGACTCGCGTTTGCATGAAATCCCGTGTTGCAAGAGTTAATTGATGAGTTTTAGGTAATTAGTCACCTTGTAGTTGCATACTTTCTTCGACAGGATGTCCGCCTGGAACGTATAACAACACTTCAAAAGCGAGATCTATAGTGCTCTCATTGCCTTTTTATAGCAAATATAGACATATAGATATAGATGTATAAATATAGATATGCTGCTCGAAACAGCTCTCGAAAAGCTTCTGGAAACGCGTCGCATCTCAAGAAACGCATGTGTGAATGAGCCTTAAGATGCATCAGGATTGACATTGTTTTCTGTTTTTGTGTTTACGATTTCATTCGTTGTCATTATTATCATTAGGAAGCAAACAGAATGTGTGCGGGAATCCGCATGTGCTACGTCTTGGCTGACGGGCTACAACAGGTAAGAACTGACGACATGACACATTGACAGATTGAAGACGTCGAAATTGTTACAACAAACATATGCTCCAGTAAGAGAGGTTTAGAAGCGCCAACAACGCCATTGTAGCGCAACCAATGTCTTATTTGTTTGTTCGGTGTTGAAAATGTGCCAGAAGATCATGAAGACTGCAAAATTGCATGTCTGTTCCAGGCTGTCCATGTGGTATCTTTCACTTGATACATTTCTCCTTCTTATCTTCCAGGATTAAAACCATTGAGTAATTAGGCAGTTTTCAACTCACGTGAGGTCAATGACAACTGTATACTAGAGAAGTAGTATAACTGGAAGTCCTATAGCCAAGAGGTTTCTCTAATCTAATAGAAGCCAATTCTGTCCAACACTATCCAGCTCTCATCCAACACAAGGCCAATTCTAAGCATTCTCATTGGTCGGCCTTAGCCCCACCCCTCTCTGCTAATGAGCTGGCTTGGCTCCACCCCTTCATGCTAATTGGTCCACACCACGCCTACTGATCGCTGATTGTAGCTCCTCCGTTTTTACTAGTTCCGCCCACTTTTTGCTGATTGCTCTATTCTAAGCATACTGATCAGTGAACAATCTGGACTTTTTCTTTTCTAGACTTCTTCAGTGTCGGCTTCTGTATTTTGTTTATGTGATCTACAGGACTTGACTCCCCTCTTCGTATACGCATCTTTTCTAGACTTCTAAGCTTTTTGGTTGGTCCACGCTAACACTACTGATTGGCCCTTCATGCTGATTGGTCCATTCTAAGCCTACTGGACAGTGATTGGCAAGCCCTCATTTGTAGCTCCTGAGCCGGTCCGACCGGTCCAAGAACTACCCAGTCCGCTGTGCAGCATCTTCAGACTAGACACAACAAAATAGATTTCAAACTTTATTTGGTACAACTGCAGCAATTGGATTGGAAAAGAAAAAAAAATATGGAGAGCAATTGATTTAGCCTCCTGCTATTGGTCCAGCTGAGTGCACTCACAGGATGGTCACTGGTCCAGTTGCATCATAGAGATCATTGGTAACTCATGGCTCATTCGTCCATAATTCTATCAAGCCACTCATCCAACTGCTCATTGGTTATTCTAGCCAGTCACTTCCACGCAGGTCCTTCATAGGTTGCTAGACTCCAACTGCTATTGGTCCATGTAACTGCAAGCGACTCATTGGTCACTTCCACTCCCAACCACTTGTTGGCCCATCTAACTGCGAGCCTCTGATCTGTTGCTGATGTCTACCCAACTACTTATTGCTTCATACTTCTAGCCAGTCACCTGAGGTGGCCAGCCACGGCGAGTTTGCATTCTCGCCACCACTATCTAGATTTCTAAGTTCCCTCATAGCCTGGAAGACTCCAACTGCTATTGATACATCAACATGCAAGCCACTCATTGGGTACTTCCGCTCATCTCTAGGTAAGATAAGTCTAGCAGGGTTATTGGAGCTTTCTACGCAACTGCTCATTGGTTCATGCTTCTAGCTAGAAAGACTGCCACACATCTCTAGAGCTCTCTCATTGGCTGGTAGACTTCAACTGCATGCCACTCATTGGTCACTCACCTCTAGTCCCAGCTGCTATTGGTCCATGCTTCTAGTCGTGGGCTGCTCACTCGTCTCCCTCCGAACTTCTATCCTCCTGGTTGCAAGCCACTCATTGGTTACTTCCACTCATCTCTACCCGTCTACTTATTGACAGTAATGTCCAGTAGTTAACTACATGTAGTTAAACTACCTGATTGTAGTTAAAAAGTAGTTCTCAACTACTTGCAGATTCTCCAGTAGTTAGGTTACTGCAGGTGCTAACTACTTTCGATTTTGCCACAAGCTTTACGGCACGATTGTGCTTCCGACGTTTACCTTGAGCTCCTTGTTTGGTGACAACGGAGGTGCAGAGCAATTGTGCGTGCATGTGTACTAAATATTCACTTTTAATGCTTGTCTGGTGAAGCCTCGTTTGTTGTGAAATAATTCTGCAACTTAGTTTATAACGTAGACGCAGAAAGAATCCCACCGCAAGCTTTGTGTTTCACGATCATAGCGGCCTGCGCAATACTTTGGTTACCGTCCTGGTATGCACATAACTGCATAGGATGGCTACATGATCAATCATTGTGGCTAACCGAAAATACTTAAGGTCCACAGTGGCGCAATCAGCAGCCACCGCAATATTTGTACGTGGCGCATTTATCTATCACGAAGGATTTTGAGTGTAAATCTCGTACATGGTCCGTCGTATGTTGTACGTACCTTCAGCTTTCGCTCCAAAGAAAATATTTCCGAAACAAGCTCTTTTCTCAGCGCATAATATACAAGGGACAAGCAGTCAATTTTACGATTGTATGTGAATGAAGCGACGTAGCCACAAGAGTACATTTTAGATACCATTCTCACTGCTTGTGATTCATACTATTTCGGTTCCCAACAACACTACAAGGGACTGGTATTGATGGACAATGTTAAGTAGCTATAGATGTAGTTAAAATACATTGCAGTAGTTAAAGAAGTAGTTTTAACTGCCCCCCCCAAAATGTAGTTGAACTACTAGTTAAGCCACTCCATCACAAAGTGGTTCGTAGTTACAGTTAAGCTACTGTAGAATTAGTTAGTGGCCATCACTGCTTATTGGTTTATAATTCTAGCCAGACATGTGTACTATGAAACATGTGTACCAAGCACATTCATTTCACATGATCCACACAAATTTTTACCGCTGCTGAACACGAATAAAACAGCTTACATCAACACGGGCCCTGAAGTCAGCCAAAGGCGCATATCATCTCCTTCCGGCTTTGTGCTTCGCAGTGCAAACAAGGACGATGTACCCACACCGGCCATAGAACACAAGTAAAGTTGGCTTTGCACCATTGCACGTAAGCTTTCGGTGAAGCCCATCCCTGGGGATTTTACTACGCGAGAATGCGATGCTATAAAGCAGGTCCCCCAAACTCACCTCAGAAAAGCGTGCAACGAAGAAGGCCGCCACTAGATACCCCACTGTTGCCGTTCCGGATCACTTCAGCGCGCTAAGTTTAGCGGAAAAATGTTTTTGTTGTTTCTGCGAATGAATCTAGTCTTTATATGTCCAAATAAAACGCGTATAACAACTTTCTCTGTCGTGTTTCACTTTTTGGTCCCGTTTTTAAACGTGTTGAGCGATCGGAAGGATCTAGTGCACGGCTGCGTGCATCACATAGCGTACCTGTCGTACCAGGCGCCGCAGGCGCTGCAGTCGTCCATTTCTCCTTCAGTGACTTGGCCTGGCTTGGATTGTGCTTCAATTGGATCTTTAGCGCGCTACAATCCACGCAAGCCAACGTCTGGTAACAATGGGGTATCTAAGGGCGGCCTCCGGCATTGCACGCATCAGGATAGGAACAAATACATGGGAAAATGGCGACCTTGGGGGACCTGCTATAAAGTGATGCTCAGGAGCGTTTCTCTCTACACCAGAATGGGAAAAAATGGTTTCAGTATCCATGATCGATAAAAGTTTCTATGCAGTGAAGCCTGAGAACGATTTTTTTCCAACAGCTCCCTCAAAACAATGTACGGCCCCTTCTGAGGAACACACACACAGAAATATAGATTCAAAATGCACTAAACTTATCACTTTATGGACACATCCAACGCAGTAGCTTAAGAGAACAGTAAGGGTAACAGTGACGTACACAGATTCACCGCATGCACGAACTTGTCAACTGCACTTTCTAGGCAATGGACACAGTCTAAAAAAGTAGAATACACAGGAAAAAGAAGACACTATTAGAAAACATGCAACAAAACGTATGGAACAAAATACTTTCAAATCAAATCCGATGTGAAAACTACTCCATCTCGACTGCCCCAACATGGGAGCCATCCGTTTTATATCACAGCTCGCTTGTTCTGCATGCTCGAACAAGTTGAAGCTTCATCTAATGGAAAAGAAACTACAGAAGAGAAACGTGAAACTCCTCAACCGCGCGGCTCATTTGGGCTCTCCCCATTGAAGCAGTAGTGTTCCAGTTGAGTTCGAGCTCCCACCGCTTACCGTTCGGGACAGCCAACATATGGAACTTGACAGCCGAATTAGAAAAGGTATTCTGATTTTATACGTGCCGAGTAAGTCTAATCAAAAACAGTATTTTCAGTAGGGCAAAGGGTCCTCGATGTTCTAACGTCGTTTTTCGGTTGGATCCTGGAAGAAGCAGTACCACAGGCGCTCCCTGAAGCTTTCATTGTGAAAAGATTCATCTCCACCGACAGGGTAGACGATGCTGTGGAGGAGATCCTACAAGTATATCATGAAATCGAGCTAGAACAAGGAGACGCGAAACTATTCAAGATATCACATAATCTCGACTAAGCCCTAAAGAGATACTGGTTCAGAGACATCATGGGCATAGATATTGTTCATCTGCTACACGTCTTAGTTTACCACTGGAATGAATCGTTTGATGAGTTTCATGAGTTTTGACGAAGCTCAACTTGTTCCAGCATGCAGAACAAGCGAGCTGTGATATAAAACGGATGGCTCCCATGTTGCGGCAGTCTAGGTGGAGTAGTTTTTACATCGGACATGCTTCAAAAGTATTTTGTTCCATAAGTTTTTTTGCGTGTTTTCTAAGAGTTCCTTTTCTTTTCCTGCATATTCTGCCTTTTCTGTCTGCGTCCATTGCCCAGAAAGTGTATGTAAGAAGTTCGTGCATGCATTGAATCTGTGTGTCAATGTCATCCTTACTGTTCTCTTAAGCTGGGTACTAGTTTTCTTCTGAGATGGATGTGTCCATAAAATGACAAGTTTAGTGCATTTTGAATCCGTATTTCTACGTGTGTGTTCCCCAGAAGAGTGAGTACACTATTTTGAGGGGAGCTGTTGGAAAAAATCGCTCTTAGGTTTCACCGCATAGCAACTTTTCTCGATCATAGATGAAATCTTTTTTTCCCATTCTAGTGTAGAGTGAAACGCTCCTGAGCTTCACTTCATAGCATCGCATTCTCGCGCAGTAAGATTCCCAGGGATGAGCTCGACGTGCCAACGTGGGGTGAAGCCAATTGTACTTGTTTTCTATGGGCAGTGCTTATACATCGTCCTCGTTAGCACCTCAAAGTACGAAGCAGGAAGGAGATACTATGCGCCCTAGGCTGACTTCAAGGACCGTGTTGATGTCAGCTGTTTTATTCATGTTCAGCAGCAGATTGTCCGAGGTGGATATTCGTGTGGATCATGTGAAATAAATGTGCTTGTGTCAGGCTAGAATTATAAGCTAATAAGCGGATAAGTGGAGATGAGCAGAAGTGACCAATGAGTGGCTTGGAGGTAGAAGCGTGGTAGTTGGGAGGGAGATCGTAGGGAGATCGAGGGAGACCGGGGGAAGCGTACGTCGGACCGGTTCAGAAGCGACAAATGCAGGCTAGCCAGTCACTGTTCAGTAAGCTCTAGAATGGACCAATCAGCAAAAAGAGGCAGAGCCAATTAGCAAAAAAGGGGGTTGAGCGATGTATCGGTAGGCTTAGAATGGACCAGTCAGCGTGAAGGGCCAATCAGTAAGCTCAGCGTGGACCAGTCAGAGGGCTTAGAAGTCTAGAAAATGTGGAGAGCCATTGAGTGATCAGTACACTTAGAATGGAGCAATTAGTGTGAAGTTGGCAGAGCTAGTAAAATGTGGCGGAGTTACGACCAGGCAATCAGCGATCTAATCAGCGTGACGGAGTGGACCAATCTGCGTGACAGGGTGGAGCCAAGCCAGTCGATTAGCATAAACGGGTGTAGCTATGGTCGAGAAATCATCGATCAGAGGCCTTGGCGCGGACCAATCACCATGAAGGGGTGGATCCAAGCGAGCTCATTAGTCTAAAGGACGGAGCTACGGTCGACCAATCAAGTGGCTTAGAATTGGCTTGTGTTGGATTAGAACTGGATTTTGGCTTAGAACTGGATTGTGTTGGATTACAATTACATTAAAATTGGCTTTTATTTGATTAGAAAAAGCGGTTGAAGCGCTTGATGACGAATTGATTTGGTGACTGAGAAAGCGAGGAGAAGGGTCTCGGGTTTGTACGAGTTCGGTTTGTTATAATTCCGTCTCATATTAGGGGCAGTCAATCCCGACAATGAACATGGCATCTCTGTGAGATCAGGTTCGATACAGCGCTACGAGTAGCAACTGTTACTTTAACTCCCGATGTAATCTTCTCGATCAGTGGCAAATTCCGGACATCTTGAAGCGGCTGCACAACTCGTTGCAGCCGCGGAATATTTGAGACGTAACATTAAACAAACAGTACTTCTGCCGTGTTTTCCCCGAGCGCCTTACTTCTGAATTCCTCAAAGAGTTTAGAGTGGGCAATGCACGAAACGCCGAGTGTCGTATATAGGCGCTGTTGTCGACGTCAGCATCAATCCAAGCGTATCGCGGATAGTCATGAGAACCGTCGTTCTCGCAATTAGTAAGGTTCGAAAACAGTATATTGTGTTCAATGTACAGCTGCCGTCACTGTAGTCCTCTTGGGATCGGTTTGTGTCTGGAGTACGTAACAACCCGGCATTCGGAGAACATTTGTCCGAGGCTTATGATGATGCACAGCTATAGTGATGAAGAAGAACTCGACAACGAAGATAAAACAGCAGGTAGAGACGAAACAAGATCATCAAGGAATGGGCGTTTTCGACAAACGTGTCTTATCTTCGGGACTACAACACTGGTTCTTTTTTCTTCTGTTTATATCTCACCTAGACTTGAGCCACACGGGACCACTCGTTTGGTGGCAACGCGAACCTCGATATCCTTCCTTCTCAAAGAAAATGTTAATGGAATTGTGGCAATATTTTGTACAAAAGCGAACCAGTAATTTTGTAGGTGTAGGTCCCGACAAGAGATTACCCAACACGCCAGCTACGTAGTCTTCCTTCAGCGAGACATTTTAGCGGCAGGCGGAATCGGGTGCCTTCATTCGTTCGGACGGGTGGAGCAGTGCGCGGGTAGCGCCACCTATCCAAACCATTTCACGAGCACACTCAAGCGATACCGAAACTACGGCGGTGCATCGTAAACGAGCGCACTCGCCCTCCCCTCTGGATGAATGAACGAGCCCGCTTCCGCTCGCCGCTGGGTTTCAACAGAGGAGGCACAGTTAGCGAGTTTCGCCGCCGCGAAAATAGTGTCGCCGCTGGCATTTCCCGCCAAATTCCTCCTATTTACTTTCCATTGGCTCCGGTCCCCCACGTGACCTTTCTCGATCATGATTGGCTGAGGCTCATTTAACCGGTGAATTCTGCCGCGTTCGTTTCTCCGAGGCGCCGACCCGTCTGATCGTTGTGTAGCTGGCGTCTACGTTTGTGAGCAGACGGTGATTTCGTTTCGTGGATTTCGAAGATGTTCAAGCCATGGACGAACGCTGAATGAAAGGTAAGCAGACAAACGTATGATGCATGTCAGTGATCAGACGTTTAATACTCTCGCCTAACTGTGTGCATGGAGGTACGCCTTGTCCCGTATTACATCACATTCTGCCGGTTATCAGTCATGATCTGGTTGATGATTATGCGTGGCTTTACTTGTTGCGTTTTGTTCCGCTATTTTGAATGTCTCTGATGTTTAACACACTGGTGTGCGTAAAAAGGAAAACAGCGTGCATCGCGTACGCCAGACTCCTCGAATTTTGTCATTAGGCGCGTAACGTTAGCATGTCTTACATAGTGCATTAAGCCAATTAACGTTGCCCCTGCTCCGGTTGACCATATCATTAACAGGTTCCTTTTCTTTTTCTCTTTCATTCAGACGCCGACAGTTGTCCGTGGCCTTGCGATTCGCGAGCATGTGGCCCCTGTACCCTGAAAATTCTACAGTTGCGCTGGGATTCATCTCTGCGACTCATCACGTGCTATGTATGTGTGTAATAATATCTACTTTCTCCAAACCTAATAGGTTCCCTTAAAGATTGTATAATATGATAGTCACGCTTTCTGTTGCTCGGCACTATTTATTCTTTATTTATTCTGCAGTATTCTGTAATAACCGTGTAGATTTACTTTCATTCAAATGTTGCTTCTTGTTTATATGTTTACTGTGTCAATAAATTTGTACATGTACAATCCTTCGTCTTCGGGATCTTCATTTTCTGCTTCTCGATAATATTAGCAGATGGCCTGGCGAAGCGCTTGAAACGGAGGGGGGAGAGAGAATTCGAGTGAGAGGGTGTGGAGAGGATACGCAGCGCACATGCGCAGTTCGATCAGCCAGCGCGCGCTTTTTAGCGCCGTTTTCCGGCTACTTTGTCGTGATTCATTACGGATGATCACGTGGTCAAGGGGGGCGGTGGTTTTCGTGGCGAAACTGTGGAAGCTACAGCTGCACTCCACTGGTTTCAAGCTGAACAAGAAGTACGCCGCTCGTGTGTTCCATAGTCGTTTGTTGGGACCTGTACATCCGATGCAGAAAGGCTATCTGTGGACAGGATAATCATGTACGATCTGGGACGTTCGTCTGTTTTCCCGGTATGACGTCATCCAACCCTCTTCCCGGAAACAGCTTTAGCTGTTCTAGCGGTAACGGTTTTAGCGTTGCAGTGGGGCACAGTTGGCCTCTCCGCGATTTGCCTTTATTACAGTATCAGCTACGACGACGGAATCAGTGCGCTCCTTCTCTGCACTTTAGAAACCTCCTGTGCAGTTTTGAACGCTTGCAATTAACTTACTCAACGTTTTCTAAGCAATACACAAAAACAATATGAACGAGCTCATCACTGGAAATAACTGAACGCGATGAACGGTAACTACTTCTGAACTGCACCTGAATTGTGAAAGAATTATAAAATCTAACTAATGTACATGTACAAGCTAATACATATAATGTACTAATACAATACACTAATACAATGCAAGGTACAAACCAACTAATGCACCCAACTGCACCAATTTAATAAGTTTTAATTATTCCATTCGCTCGTTAGATACCAATATAAACACCCAACTCACCGTGATTAAGGCTAGGCTAAGCCTTTGGTTTGTTTTGTTCCTGTTTCAGAATATCACAGCGTTCAGGGAGAGCATCTTCCAGTGCAGCGAACTCTCCTTGAAAGCCCTAGAGATGCTGGATCCAGTTAAGTTCACTTATTTTCGTGCAAAAAACGAAGTATTACGCAGCCGAGACTTTAATGCGAAGCAAAGCGAAAGGCACAACGTATGTGGTCCCTGTAGTTCTCAGTGATAAAATTGTTTTCCCAAAAATTAAATGGAGTGCAAAGTTGTCACGGACGTAAATACACATCAATTGGAGTTAGTCCACGGTGGTGTTGTTGGCATTCTGTTTTCCACATTTATTTCACCTGCCTCGGGAAATTCCACGTAGGTGTACGCAGTTGTCGCCAGTATTCTGGAATAAGCATAGAGGAGGGCGTTCCTGTGTCTGTCTGCATGGACAGCATGTATCGTACATATGTATGGCGTCGCCTCTCGCCTCTGTACAGCAATAGGAGCTGGTGGGGGCGGCGTTCGCTTGCGCTTGCGTTCCGTCTTAACTCGTGACGTGAAGGATTTTTGACTTGAAGGACTCGTGACGTGAAGGACGTGAAGGATTTCGAGACTTTCCGCAGCACTGAGACGAAGACAGAAGGATAGACGTGAGGTGGAGCATCTTGACTTATTCTGACCTGCGTGGTTGGTCTCCAATTTACTATCGTGCGTGTTAGTCTCATTAATGGGTATTAACTTGAGTGAACTCTTCAAAAAAGTCGTTCATTCTTGACCTCTTTGTGACGTCGTACCACCACGTGACTTGCACACATGTACCCGTATTCACCAACTGACTTAAACCATCGGTTTAGTGACGTCGGGTTTAAATCGATCACGTGTGACTTTCGCTCGCCAATCCTGGCAGACCGCACAGTGCGTCGAAGGCCGCTGTCGTGAAGCGCATGGCGACCTCTGTGTACGGCGCATGCGCATTTCTGCCAGAAGCGACGATGGCCGGTAGGCCGGTTCACCGGTTCTCGGTTCACTCCGAGTTCACGGTTCACTCCGGTAATCTCCGGTTCACGGATAATTTTTCATCAAATTCCGGGTAAGTTTTGTTTGGCTATTAGGAACTCTCAGCAGGCGAATTTTTTCACAATGGGACCAGTGTTTGCCTCCAATATTCCGTATCGACGACTAGCTCTTGCAGCTTAGACCGACCTAAAACCGCTGGTTTAAATGCCATGCATTTAAATGGGACGAACTTGAACTAGGGGAGGGGGTAGTTTAACGTTTGTTTATTTAAGTTTTAGCTGTGAACGTATTTCTGAAAAAAAATCATCTTAGTAGAGTAGTTGCGGTCGGTGTGGTTGCAAGGATTTGAAGTCGAACTGGTAAAAGCAAGCAAAATTAGCGTTGTAATTGCATCGCGAGTAAAGTAAACAGATAACGTGTGGCGAAGGACACGAAAAACGCGGCAGTCGTTATTATGAACTCCAGCGTACAGAAAACATCGCTGAAGGGAATGACACCAACATGTACTGTTGGATAAAATCCGTGTGCCGATCGAAGGTAGTCAGATATTTTTGGTGGCGGGACATCACAGTGCATCTTGGAGTACAGAGTAGATGATGACAGCGTTTATTATGAATTATATTATTATAATTATAATTATATTATAATTATTATGTCTTCTGTAATACACACGACAAGTTCCCCCGTCATTGCACAGCAAGCAATAGCACGTTAAAAATTGGAAAAACGGAGAAATGGGCTCTCACACAATGGGGGGATATCAACCTGCGTCTCTTATGATCACAGTTGTATCGCTGCGAACCAGTTATAAAGTATTAACTGATATCAACCAGCACGTTAGTCGGTATAGTTTCCACAGTTGCCTTAACGGCGCAATGAAACTGATTACAAAGCGCCATTTGTTTCTTCCGCTCCCCAACCATCATAATAATATTGTTGCTGCCTCTTCTTCCGTGACGGAAATAGCGTACAGTGTTGAGGCATGGAGATAATGAATGCTGTTGCACTCACACGGAACACTGAAGTCTGAGCATGTTACTTGTTCCGATATTATGGAAATACCACAACAGGAGTACAGGCGGTCCCTATTTTTCTAGAAGCATACTCAAACGCCTAACAATGCTCAAATATTTTTTTTTTTTCACTGTTTTGACCGCACCACACTAGAAGGGGTCAAAAATTCCAATAACCACAACGTATACAGGTGTGTGTTACTACCAGCATATTATAACATATTCAAGTAGACAGCTGGGCCCTGCTCTCGTCAAAGTCATCGACCTTGATTACTTTGTGTCTTTGCCTATCAGTGGTCTTTAAGGGAAGAAGGCATGACGGGCAAAATATTCAATCGAGGTCGGTTTCTGTGACGAGAATAGGGCCTCTGCATTCATTTCGGTCTGTCCATCCTCTGGTACTTAACTATATTCATTTGTAGGCATCCTTCTGCAAAAGTCACTGTCACTGATTGTGCTCAAGGAAACTGGGAGCATATTCATTTCCTCTGGGTGCAACGGTTGCTAAAACAACTTAGAGCCGTTAAATATCGCATATTATGATACTGAGATTGCTTTGTAATGTACTGTGATCAATATTTCCCATATTTTACATGCCTATGTGTAAGTCATCTATTTGGCAACCTACTGTAACAGGCCAAAACCACAGGCGCAAATGAGAAATCCATTGGAACGACTAGCACAGTACTACTGATGAAAGTATGTGTAAGGATTGCCTTACAAGATATTTGGTGCCCGTAGTTAAGGAGAACCTAATTTGTATTTAAGTTAATCTAGTCTGAATAAGTTGTTTATTCTGATTAGTTTCACTCTGATTTCCGATTTATTGCAAGGAGATTAGTGCAGCCTTTTATTTTTGCCATGTTGAAATACCTTGTATAGATTATCTAGTGTGATATGTGAGGAGCATACACATTAGGTTGCAATGAGCTTTGTATTTTGTGAAGTGGTTCTATCTTTTCAAGAGACAATCATCCTGAAAAATGAATCTTCGCCAGCTAAACAAAGCAACCCATTCAGTGCATGATGATTTCTACAAGACGTCAGGTACATTGTGTGTAGACATGCAGGTATGTGCTGTACATACTATTACACTACCACAGGGGACCATAGCCAACAGGAGCCCCTCTACCCAACATTCACACACAAAGGCACACGGGTGCTGTCTCAAACGTGTCGCAGTGCCCGCACTCACTTTCCAAGGGTACCACTTTCCTTCACATTAACAATTGCAAATGGCAACACGCAAACACCACATTCACCACCGTCAACCGCCGTATGTGTGTGACAGAATCTTGAAACCAGTTGTTTCTTGTCTTGTCTATTTCACGCATCGTGACAAAGCCATTGCACACAAGTAATTGGGAACACTGCACTAGGCTTGTAAACATGTAAGACACATTGCTGTATTTCTGCAACTTCTGTACTTCAGCATATGAGGCATGCGCCCTTAGAAGCATAGCAAGCGCAGTAGTGCTGTTACGCGTTGCAAGTTTGTGACACACTACAAAGAATATCAAACCATAACACCACAACAGTAATTGATGCCTTTGAAAGTCCGAGGCAGGATAACGGCCCCTCTTGGACCTATTTTCTTTTTGTTTGTATTGCCTACCGTGATGAAGCGCTTGCACACAAGTTGCGGACACCGACAAGGTACCTGGCTTGAACATGTATAAAACACGCTGCTGGAATGCCCCAGCGATCGAAAAACGTACCATCCTCATTATTGTAGTTGACAGCGCAGGCCCCACAAACGATGACCGCTGCAGTTATATGTGCAGCCACAACCGACTACCGAACATTAACCAATGTACGTACAACGATCACGTCCGCCAGAATCGCCAGAATACGTTCTGCTGCCTCCTCAACAGCATCGCAAACGCCGCCGCCGCCGCGAAGCACCTTTGTTCGGCCATACGTCCCCCTCCGAGCTTTCCATTACAAAACACAAACATTGATACAGCGCCATCTGAATTTTCTCCCGCTAACTTCTCTCAGAGCGCAGAACAAACAAGAAACAAACAAGAAAATCGAACTAAACCTCGTCTTCTTGGAGTCTTTCTTGTCGTCTGCTACTTTCTCCCTTTCCTCAACCATCTTGTGACAATGTGAATAATGCGCATGCGTTGTGGTCAGATCTTCAGAGCGAGAGAGATCACGTGATCGATGTAAACACGACGGCACTAAATCGATGGTTTATGTCGGTTGGTGAATACGCATAATGGTGTTTGAGTCGTTGGAAGCGTGGTTTGAGCCGAGCGCTGAGCAGCCCTAGCAAGTTCAGCTTGAGCTGTCGCAGAACACGGTACACTCTTAATAAACAAGAGAAAACTCAAGCTGGTATCTCAGATTTAACTGAGCTGAATGAAAGAGTTCATCAAATTGTACTGTCCTGCCCATCAAAAAGTTACTAGTAGTGACCTTTTTGCAGTAACTGGTTACTTTCCTACAAAACAACGTGCAGCAGCAGTAACTGCGCAACTAAGCCACTCATGTACTGAGATATTTCCCATGCGTCACTTCACCGTTGTCGTTCTGTTGACGCTTGAGATACCGTGCCGTATTTCGCCACCCAGGAATTCCACGCAGTCAGGATGATCTCAGATCACCCCGTAGCTGCTAGAGCCAATGAGATGCGTCCCGTTCACAGCGCGATATAACTGGGCTTGGTCAGTGCAGGAGGAGTTTTTAAGAGTAAAAACCTGGTCCACACGATTGCGCCTCCCACCCGTCAGTGTCTTGGTGTGACGGACGCATGGGTTTCCAACTCATGTCCGCACCTTTGCGACGCTGCTTTGCGAGGAACGGCTTACAGCTGACCACGTGAAGTGACGTAAAAGAAGATCAAACCCGAAACGCATGCGACATTTTTTCGGCTTCTGGCCTCTCGCGTCGCGCGCACGCCGTGGCCTTGCACGCGCGACCACCCGAAACGGATGGGACACGTATGCGAATGATGCGCGCCAATGGAGCTATTTTAGTCGACCACAAATGTCTGTTGGAATGTGCCGATACTGTTGCTTCCTACGGTTTCTGCTTTCATGCATACGAGATACCTTTGAAATGTAGAAGTAAATTTAGTGAGGTGGATAGTGTCCCAAAAATTTGTGGTAGCTACTCATACGCAAATTTGTCTACCGCACGGCGGCCACCGTTCTGTCCTATCCTAACGAGATAGAGAGGATAGTAAAGAGATATACCGGCAGCCATATTTGAAGCCATCCTGGATGGCGCCGTGTTGACCTCACCTTGCCTTTTTTTTATGCATTGCAAGGGCATTGCGTCGTTTCGCAGACGGACGCATTGAAACGCAATAGTGCGGAGCAGGCTTTACAGTGGTCTATTTCTAAAAATGTAACTGTAAAGCAACTATAAGTTACTTCCACATGGTACGGCTAGCTTCACATTTCAAGTAGAGTTCCGTAACTAACTCAGTTACTCTCTCGCCGGTATCTGTAGCTGTCAGCAACTTACCGGTGACTGGTTGAAGTGTCACTTTTTTCAGCTTTTTCACTTTTTTGTGTGACCTTAAGCTAGCGCTACGCAAATATCAGGCTAGAGCTCACCTTGAATATCCATCTGTGGTATGGAACACTAGTCACTCTGTACTAATGAACACAGTGAACAAATAAAGCAAACAGAGCAGTGTGTTTCATTCTGTGCAACTCTGCACTACCAAACTTCCAATGTGTCACTAATAATAGACGCACGTATCCCTACAAACGTTAGGCAATCTGGGCATAAAATTCCCCCCATGTTTCATAAGACACACTCTTCACTAAAACATTAATTTCTCCCGTCCTCGCTCTAGTTTTACATTCAGCTTCATAATGTTCTATATCTGGCGGCCAGGTTTGGCTAATTTCGTACAATGGGGCTTCTGAGCCAACACAAATGAACCTACGTGATCATTCCGATATCACTGCTGCACGCGCCAGACAGCTTTGAGGAAGTTATGGATCCCCACTTCAGCTCTTGGCGGTTCATTCTGGCACCCGTATCAGTGCACACTCCTTCTTTTAAGGACACCGCATAGCAAAAGCGCGTGAACAGTTTCGACGACATTCAGTGTGCTTTTTTATTGTGCCCTCATGGAGGAAACGGATGCTGGGGACACAATGTTTACCTTCTCACTAACAGTTTTGTTTCCTCCTCAGCCATTCCAGCCGAAACCAGCCGGCGCTGTAGGCCGCGACCCTGTTAGATTTCCCTGACAAAAATTGTGTGCATACCCTTAGGGTAGTAGTAGTATGTAGGATAAGCTTTTTGGCGTGAAAAGGTCTCTGAGATCGTTTTGGGAGTAGAGGTCAAAATTTATGACGTAACGAAATGTGCCGCATTTCGTGGCACGATAACTCGGTGACTAATAAGCCGATAGCAACCAATTTGCTAAATCCAGATAGCTTACAAGTGTAACATTATGGCTAACAAGGCCATTGCGACGGCACAGGCAATCACTGGGTGTGGCGGCCGTGTGCGAGGGAGACGGAAATATAGGGGTACACGTACCTTGATGGCACTCTATCTCGCGAACGCGTGAAGCTGAGACGCCGATTGAGGTGCCGTTGGAAAGCGCTTGAGAGGTTCTACCCGGACCTTGAGTGATGTCGGCTTCAGCTACAATAACCACATTTTATCGATTTGCAACCTTAAAATATTAAAATTTTGCCACAATATCGGCATATATGAAACTAAAGTATGATCAGAATACGTCGAAAAGGGAAACAAACAAAAAAAAATTGGGAGAAACACTGTCAAGGAGCCCGCGAAGAGGGAATCGTACACGTAACATGAAAAACGGTTAGGAGCAACTAAGATTTATTTCAACAAGAACTTTCGTGCAAGAGAGTGCACTTCTTCAGGTTACACAACTAACTGTTAACTTAGCTGTGTAACCTGAAGTTGTGTAACCTGAACCTGCAAGAGGCTGGAACAACATAGGAGGGACAGGTCCCCACACAGGGGCCCTTCTATGTTGTTCCAGCCTCAGAACATCAGTTCTTTCATGTTCAACAGTTGCCGCCTGCGTCGTTCACGTCGTATGGATGTGTGTATGAGTGAGCAAAAAGGTAAGAGTGAAAGGATGATGAGTGAGAGAGAGTGGCTCGTTTGACCCTTCAGATGGACGCACCCTGGAAGTCGCTGAGAAGGCGTGTTAGCTTAGCTCAATTGGTAGAGCCCTGGACCGGTAATCCAGAAGATGTGGGTTCGGATCCTACAGCTGGCTAACCTTTTCAGTGACTTTCATCTTTCATACACTTGTAGATTTGAAAAAAAAAGAGAGAGAGAGAGTGTCCCTTTTCACAGGAGGGCATTACAAAGGCGTCGATTTATACTTCCTAACTTCCTAGACGATCTCAACTAAGGAATGAGCCGCAGCTGAGTATGGTGAAGATTTCTTTTTCTCCATCATGAAAAAATACGCCTGTAGATTTTCAATGTGCTATTCGAGAATATCTGTTCTACAAATGGCACGATTTCTTCCACTTTCCACACGACGTCAGGTATCTAAAAAGTGACAGTTTTTACGAGTGGTTGACATTCTCGATCGCTTACTTCAACAATTAATACAGATCAGCTTCATATTCTTTCGTGAAACTGATCATCATACGGTAGTTTATGAGTATAAATAATCTTGGGGCTCTTGCAAAAATTCTACCTTACCGAAAATTCATCGTAAACGTGGCCCAACACGCGCTCCGTTCTTGAGCCCTCACAACGACACCGTGTTTGTTCTCGTTCCACTACGCACTGTAGTAAGCTAGGTCGACCCATTCCCTCTCACACTAGGCAAAGAAGACGCACAGATATCGTACGTATGTGTCAAAAGGATGCGCGGAACGGGCTTTTTTTTTTCTTTTTTGCATGTTCGGGGTCAATGGTGATCCATTCCTTCCACCAAATTGAAGACACACAGAGGTCGAGAATCTGGATTTTAATCAAAGGCAGAAACTCTGGCAGGCATAAAGAGGGCCCAGGTGGTGGTGGTGAAAGGGCTTGCCGTTGTCGGCCTCACGTATGTTGGCAACGTCACGACTGATGCCCCGGGGGAATGTGCGTCCTGGGCCGATTCTGGGGGAACTGTGCCGACATATGTCTGAAAGGGTCTGAGGAAAACCCAGGAAAAACCCCAGACAGCACAGCCGGCACCGAGATTCGAACCCGGGTACCTCCCAGTCTCGACGTGACATGGCCAGCACGCTAACCACTGAGCCACGGGAGCTGGTAAGAGGGCCCAGAACAGCCAAGAGGGCCGCAAGCTCTCGTGCTCCCCAGTTTCGCTGGCTTCCGTGCACGAGCCGTATGGCGTTTGCCCGTGTCCGACAATGACGGTGCTGATTAGCAGTAGTCCGGTGCCGACGGTAGCGACACAGTCGTGACGATGGTCAAGAAAACAAACTGTTGAGAAAAAAAGCAAATATCCTACACACGCACCCCTATGGAAATGCATACAATTTTTCTACCGAAATCTAAGAGGGTCGAGCTGCACCGCTGGCTTGTTTCGCCTGGAATCGCTCTGCTGAGCTTTATCATGAAGAGTTATTTACCCAAGGTAATTCAATGGTATACTGTCATGGCGTAACCTCAAGATTGTATCTCGGCATTTTTGGTGAACACTGGACATACATGTATTGAATTCGCAGTTTCGCTTTTATCAATGTTCACAACCTCCACGTTTCAGGGCATTCTGGAAGAGTACAACTTAAATGTAACAGCGATGATCGAAAAAGGAAGGGTATGTTACCCATACACATGCATACAAGATGTTTATTTTTAGCCTTTATAGACTTTTTACAAAAAAAAAAGCTATGAGAGGAGCATAGATGTCGTAGTTACAGTTGAGTTGCACGGCCAGACGGTCATCCTCTCGAAGAAAGTGCGCAACAAAAAAATGACTGCCTGCCTAAAATTCATTAATTAACTTCTTAATTAGGATTTTTCTCGCAAAAGCGGGATTGCAGATTCAGAGACCATCCTAGTTGCAAGCCATTTCACGTTTAACAAATCCTTAACCGCGCACGTGCGTTAATATGTCCATGGCGTTAATGTGCGCCGACTTTTGACATGCAAACGAGCCGAAACCGAAACCGCAGGGGTCCGGGAACGCGAGGAGTACACTGTTCATTTCACATCGGAGGACCGCGTGATTTGGAGCGATGGAGATGATAGAAGCAGATAAACCGCTCTTTCCGGCCCAGATAAGCCTTCGTCGGCGAAGGTGATGCGTTCCTCAGGCGCGCTTTTTCCGTCTCGGCTCATTTGGATATGAAAATTCGGATTTAGATATTTTGATATTTGATATTTATTTATTTTCTCATCAACAAGTGAAAGGGAGACTGACGCAAAGAAGGCTCAAACGGACTTTTTATTGTTGAATGCACGTGTGTTTCTGGATTGTGTAAACGTGGAGTGGCGTTCAATGAGGACATGCTCTCAATCTGCCAACTGCGCTCTTGCCCTAAATTCCCCAAGAAGGATGGGAAGTACAGATGGAGGGAGTATCGCGAGAAGGAGTGGGGGACAGATGGGCTACTATGCGTCCTGGGCCGACTTCAGGGGGTACCGTGGCGACATTCGTCTGGAAACTCTTTGGAAAACCCGGGGAAAACCTCAGACAGCACAGCCAGCGACCGAATTCGAACCCGTCTCGGCGTGGAAATGCACTTTATTCTGTACTTTTAGGGAAATTAGAAATATTGTTTGCGTTTATATTGTACGCGAACACGCTCGTTACAGGTGCCCGTAGTCTCTCATATTATGCTTACAGGTGTGCGTAGATATTGGAAGCGTATTCATTCTTTGCAAACAGTTACAAAATGTTGATTACATGAAAGAACGGAATAGAGTCATACAACATGCCATCTGACATCAGCAGCTGCCCGCCGGACGCCTCTCTCCTTCACTTATCTTCAGCACAGCCATTCCTAATGTACTATGTAAGCGATGACAGTATCGTTACTTGACCTCGGCAGTCGCTACCTGTCTGTTCTTCTGATAACCACTCTATGTGGAAGTGCGCCAGCACAGCTTTGGCGCCTGGGACAAACGTTTACTGAAAACCTGTGATTACTGAAAAGCATTTCAGAGGGTGACCTTCTGACGCCATCCGCTCAATCGTTGCCTGCCTGCATACTGCTGATGTGGCCCAAGAAGGCCGAAACAGCTCTCCAGTACTGGCATGGCGACGTTTGACTTACAAACATAGGCCTTAGGAAAAGACATTGAATTTTTGTTCCTGTGAAATTCAATGGGCACCATGTCAGACACTATCTACTGCCACGTGTGTACAGCGCGGCCAAATTGTCAATAGGAATGACGGGCTTTAAAGGGACTATGAAATTTCCGGAACCCCCATACTTTTTTTCGCTGGAAACTGTCCTTCCCGCCGAGAAACTAATATGCCACAAATTTTTCCGGACGAAATCGCTCCACGCTGTGAGGAGCGCGTGCTGGAAATGTCTCTTCCGCGTTCCTCCTCTCCCGCGCACATTCTCCCGTCGATGGTGTAACTGTACGGACCGCACTTCTGTTCCCCGTTATGTCACCGGTGTTGCGCAATGTCAAGTAATGCTGCGAGCGCGCTGTGGCTGGCGCCGTCCAGTCGCGCAAACAAGGTCACAGGGTCTCTGGTCGCGTCTGAGGTTTGAAGTTGGAGCATTACGTTTTGTTGGTTGGAGCCCAAGCAGCACAATGTACTGAAAGTCGAGTGCAATAGGGGTGGACGGGTAGGTGGAAGACCTTGAACAGACTCTTGAAACTAATGAACATGGATAAGACACATACCGTCCACCCCTATTGCACTCGACTTTCAGTACATTGTGCTGCTTGGGAGGCGTTCGGATAGCACGCTATAATGAACAGCTTTTTGCGTGTGAATCGTTTGCTACAGTTGAGCTGGCAAGTATGACATGTGAGCTGTGCTTTTTCATCGAATGTATTCGTCCTCTGTTCTGCGGCCGTTCACAACAAGGAACTCAAGTACCTCCGTGGCTTGGAGAGTTTTGCTGACGAGTTACGTGGACCTCTAACGATTCACCGCAACGTGTATTGGTTGTATCGCCGTCACCAATGGAAAGTGTCTGGTGGTTGCTTGGCGTTGCAGTTATATTTACGTCAGTTGCAGTTATGTTTACGTATTGGCAATCTGACAACAAAGGAAGTGTGTTGTGAAGTGCGACTGTGATATTTGGAAGATGCCCCCTTTGTTGCTCGATTTGTTTCCACAAATTATCGTAAAAGACTGGGTGGTCTAATGTTTTGTTTTACTTTGTTTCAACTCGTGTTCTTCGTCATCGTTACTGTTATTATTCAAAGCAGCTTCGCGTCTTCAGGCGATTTGATTTACTTTGCATTTATTGTTCTACACATGTATTTCCTTCCTGCTTCATCTTTGCTTCGGACAACAAGGACTTCTTGTTTGCCTAAGATTATGTTTCATGCAAGAATTTATTTATGAGCACGTCACGTATTCGGTATTCAATGTTGAGCACGTCGTAAATCTGAACGTTTAGCATTGCCAACCACCATGCCTACAAAACTCAGCTGTAGCGTATTGTGTAAGAGTATTCTGCACATCGTCACTGCACATCTGACAAGTGTTTGTCGTTTAACAAATTTATTGTTCAACCAGGTTTCCAACACCGTGTAATACATCCCTAAGACTGAGGGACACAATCTCACGACACCAGTTCGTCTGCTTCATGCCCTCTTATATTATTGTGTTACGTAAGCTTGAAGTCACCAGTTGAGGTAACTGGAAAGAAGGAAAAAAAAACCAGTACTGACGTAGCATGCCCAATATTTTGCAATTAGAAAAGCGACAAGTAATTGGTACCATTTCAAGTAAACTGCTTGTTGGTCTTCTGGCGGAATTCTGCTTTCTTTGTGAAAGAACTGGTCCATTTGCCACTGGGACAGAGTCCTCGCTATGCAGGCTCCTCCGAGGGTGTGGGCACACTTGTATGTGTGTCAAGGACGAGGGCATCAGGCTCAAACAGCTGAAATGTCGACATTTAGCTCAAATAGTACAATAATTAAGGCCTAACCATCTACATATACACGTTATACGCTATACATGCATAATTTTTATTTTTAATACAACACAGGATATGCTCTATTTTACACTGTCACACCTGATCTAACAACTGTATTGGCACCAGTGTTACCGGCAAATAAGGGCTGAAGTAGCTGCACGGCCTTGCAGGATGCCCAGAGCAAGTTGAACTGGTTGAACACAGCAGTACACCGGTATGATAATGGTTGGTAGGGTTATTTTTTGGTAATGTGAAACAAAGTGCAGAGTTGTAGCAGGAACAAAATCTCATGAGGACATAGTGCATCAAAGGTAGGTTCCTTTAGTTTAGAGGTGACTTGCAAAGCACTTGCTGGAGTTGTCCTGGCATGTTACCCTGGTGAAAGACTTCAGCTGCCATACACATGGGCCAGTTCCGGTGAATGCAAATGATGTAATCTAACTGAGCAATGATTATAAGTTAACGAGTGTAAACAAGAAAATGTCCCCCTCAATATCGTATTTGTGCACTTGATAACGCTAACTGTAAATCAAATGACAAAAAAGGTAAAAAGAAACTTGAGAACAATATACAGAGCCCGAATGGTGTGCAAGACACTGCATTAAAGAGGAATCTGGAAAGAGAGTGCACAGGCATTTGTCTGCTTTGAATAGTGGGTTACAATGATTATGCTGTCTCACCTGAGGGGTTTCCAGCTCCGCTGAGGAAGTCACCTCTGAACATGAAAGCAGCTGATTGAAGAGAAAAGAACGGATACGTATGTTCAACATATTACATAAATATTCTGTTGAAGTATGGTTTCTAAGATCATGCTAAACGAAGTGTACTTTTATCAACAGTGCACCGCCTGAGTTTAGGGACTAGATTCGGTAACTCCTATTTTCTTTTTTTTACTCTCTCTGTGCCGTAAGCGGCGGCAAGGTTCAGAGTCACGCAGATGAAAATTAACCCATTCACGCAATCCTGAAATCTATGATAGCATTTGAACCACACGGATTGAGACCTTTGTTAGCCCCAATAACGAAAAATACTCACACCTTTGCGCCGTTTAGGTGGATGTTCTTTCCCCGGTGTGGGCAGGTTGCTACACCTTGATTCAGACGACACTGAGCTCGTTATCCAGTACGTTGAAGAGATTCAGCGTACCCTTCGTAAATTCGATCATGCAAATGTCCGCTAAAAACGCGAGCAGTCGAATGCACCACATCGTCTTTCCACTCCGGCGGGCCGATTGCTTTGTGGCACCAAAAGCTGTCCGTCTCGTCACTGGGAAGCATGAGACATTGGATACCAGGCGACTATTGACGTAAATTAGGGCAACCAACTATCCAACATCGTCTCGGCATGTCGACGAAAGCCACAGGATGCGACTGCGATAATCTGCGACCATCGCGCGGAAGCTGCCGTCATGGAGATTTCCACTCCCGATGAACGCATACGCGGGTTCCTACGGCGCATGCTCCTGGCGGGATCCTTCGGCTCGGCCACACGTCACGATGACGTGTCGCCGAGCCGGCCGTGGTCCCGTCAAGTTACCCGCTGTGTCTCCGCTCGGCAGCTCGCCACGGCGCGGCGCCAGCTGTCCTCCCTTCGCCGCTCCGTTTAAATTCGTTCCTGAGAATACTCCTCGCGTGATGAAGGTAAAATTTTGGTTCTAGACTCGGAAAAAGGTTTACTTTCTGATGAAAACGAGAAAAAAATCATTTCATAGTCCCTTCAAGCTACGTAATCGTCAAACCCTGCGATGATACCGGCATGCGCTCTTACATACGCTAGACTATTTGTGTGTCAGTGCACACCATGTAGTGTTTTAAAATTCATGACCAACAAGTTGGAGGCACCTTTGCCGCATATGCCATGCCATTGGAAACCCTTCACCAAAAGCGGGTTCTCTGTGCGAACAATACACGAGCCTTCTCTTCCAGGACTGTCTCTTCAGATTGGTGCCGCTGGAAGAAAAGTTCGCTCTGGGGTATCTCAGGTGGATTTTTGACTACATGTCCGGCTAGAGCACTCTTCACATCGCAAGCAATAATAAGACGACCTATCACGAGAATAAAGTATTGTTGTACTTTTTACGTTTTTGCGGTGTTTTTATGGCACCGGATTTTTTCGAGATTTAGGTAGTATGATGAACCACACCGCTGGCATTCTTACCGTATTCAAATAATGTGGGTCACATGATTGAACCACTAATAGATTGCTAGATTTTGCGTTCAGAGGTATACTGTCCTTTAAAGATCACAGTCGGCTTGTTTATATCTGGGCTTTGAATTTGGTCATTTGGAGTTTTTTCTAATAAATTGGTTATGTAAGCATGCTCGGTGTGTCTGCGTGGTTTCGTTATGTCCCTTTGGTGTTTTCAACAGTGTTACTGAAAATATAGTGTCTTTACAACAGTTTCCAGGTGACTTATCTCCTTAAGCATTTATTACATCTGCAAATATCATTTTAGGCTATAAACGAACAATCACAAACAAATCCGTAGCTGTTAACAATGCGTGCAGGATCTAATACTCGCTGAATAATTCAGATCAATAAAATAGGTGCATTGAAACAATATATTGGCATGCTGAAGACCTCAGTGAAATTTCAACAGAAAAGTTCATGAGAAGGACGCCTTACCATGAAACGTTGTCCCCTTCCTCGGGTAATACGAATTCTGTGCGTTCACCGGTGTTTACTAAACAAACTTCGAACCATATTGTGTAGCGTACTCACTGTACTTGCTGATTTGTATGCTGATCGGATCGATAATTCGTATGCTGAGGACGGCGTAAATCCCTTTGTGCTTGTAGACTCGTATTCAAAATGGGTCAACGTAAATTGCCAAAGTACCAAGAGGACGATTGAGGCGGCCGACACCCTTATGGGTATTTTTGCCGCATATGGGTATCCGGAGGAGCTCGTCAGTGATAATGAAGAATGAGTTGACTTCGCCAATTATCGTGGCGGTTACCGCGCTACAGGGAGCATCCCTTTGAAGACTACTGAGATATGCTCGCATGTTTTCTTTGGTGGGTAGTTCTCTCGGACTACCCAAATCCCAGAGCACGAGGGTTAACACACTGAATGCAACGGTGCAGTATGCAATTCACACTGAATGCTTGGTGTGGACAAGTCGGTGCATACAGACACGTAAAAACTGCGCAGAAACGGGAAGTAGACAAACGGAGCGCTAACAACTGCGGTTTGCGCCGCGCTCCAACAAGAGCGATTGAACGGAAACATCTGTCTGAAGAGCAGTGAAGGGGAGGACTAGACAGGACGGACATGGGACGAGAACCGACAACGACGACGCCGTTCTGGCCCCGTGTCCACCCTGTCTAGTCATCCCCTTCGCTGCTCCTCAGCGTCAAAGAGATGTTTCCGTTCAATCGTATATGCCAGCTTTCTTGCCTCCTCTATGTATGTTCAACGAAAAGAGCGTTCTCCCCTTTTTATTGGCGCACTTTAAGTTGGTGAAGCGGGGTATTGCCCTGGCGGCCACGGGCAATGCTCTCAAGAGGTCTTGCACCCACTAAGCACAGTCCAGCCTCCAGTCACAGGTTCGAAGACTTGTATCTGGAGGGTACGCTGACTAGTTAATCAGCAGCCCGGGAGAGGCCCTCCTGAGAGGAAAGAATAAGCACAGTGAAGTGACCCCTCGTGATCGACGGTCCAGGGTTGCAGCCATTACCTATGTCCACGGGGTTTCGCACAACATCAAAAAAGCGGCTGGACATGTTGGTGCCCGTGTGGTGTTTACAGCGCCGAAGAAGCTTGGGCGACTGCGCTTGCGAGTAAACCGGGAAGGACCTTCTCTATCGTTCTGCGGGAAGAAACCTGCAAAACCTTATGTCCAGTGCAGATGTAATGTTGTATATGAGATAAGCCTTTCTTGTGGCAAGACGTATGTGGGCCAAACAGGACATGTCTAAATGACGGGCTCCGGGAGCACGTCAGGTCACACCCAAGCACCACTGGGAGCAACCTAGCCATTCATTGCCGTGATTGCGGACGCCGTTCTCTCCTTGAAGGCACACGCGTGTTGGAACGATATCGGAATAGAGGGCCAGGGAAATCTTCGAAGCTGTTCAAATTCACAATAGAGGCGATAACAGTGTGAGCGTGCCCTCGATTAAGCTCCTTTCCCACGAGATCCGGTATGTCAACTTGTTCTCGATATTTTCATTCCTTCCCAATAAACTGCAGTTGTCAGTCAGCGCTTCGTTTGTATACTTCACGTCCCGTAACTGCGCTGCTTTTTCGTGTTAGCACATTTCTCCCTCTCCTGTGCCACCATCATCTCTCCCTTCTCTACCTCTTTCACCCTCCCCCTAGTCTCTCTCCCCCGTGTGCACCCAGGCCACCAGGCGTGAGCTGGCTGACCGCACCTTCTCCCTACATAACCCCCGCCCCCCAAACCTAATAATGGGCCTCCATTCGTCGCACGGGGATTCTCTTACTTTGTGCAGTGCTACGAAATCCGCCATACGCGTACACCACCGTACAATGTAACATCTAATGCAGCAGCAGAGAGGGTGGTGCGAAGAGTAAAGACTACACTTCTCAGTCACGTTCTGCACGACACCCTAGAAGATCAAGACAGAAGCCTCAGTCAACGTGTCGATGATTTTCTTCTGGCCTCCAGAAACATTCCGAATACTCTAACGGGAAAGGCTCCGGCTGAACCTTTTCTAAAAAGATCGCTGCGAGTGAAGCTATCAGTCCTGAAACCATGTTTTCAGCAAGACACGAGGTACCGTTAAGAACAAGACGCCGCTAAGCGCAACAAAAGCCCAGGAGGGAACATGCGGATATCAGTTGGTGATGCAGTGTACGAGACGACGACTGGAGGTGAACCACTGGCGTAGGAGGAATCTACTTTGGATCGGTGATTCCACGTTCTTGGTAGAGGTGAATAACCAACTTCGTTTCGTACACATCGATCATTTAAGGCGACGTTAGACACTGGAATCGAAAACTTCATATCGCCATGATATTACGAAAAGAACACTGGACGACATGACAGGCACCAGCTTACCCAACCTTCCGACAACTTCTCTACCGCGTAATGCAAAAGAAACGCTTACGACAGAGCTTCCAAGTCGGAAGAGGTAGGCGCATCTTCTGAAGAGCGAACCGCAAATGCGCAACCGACAGCGAGAGAGACAGACGTACTGCCTACGATCCATGATACCGCTCCGACGTCGTCCGAAACGGTACCTTTGTGCCCAAGTAGTCGTTCTAGACGACCACCGGACCCCTTTCAAGCTGGCAGGTCATGAGCTCGAAGCGGGGACAGTTTAAGAGGGAGGACAATGCTATGTTCTAGACATACGGGCATGGGCATCGTGCCTTCGTGTAACTATTTTAGCATTAAGCTTCTTGGTTGGTTCCTTAATGAACGCGTCTGCTTGTACATCAAAATAGAACACCCCTGTGATGCCTGCGAAACGGTTAGTTCCAAGGTGATGCATGTACATCAGAATCAATTGGCTGTACGGTGCGTTTATTTTTATTCTTTACATAATTTTTATAAGAAAGCTATGAGAGCAGCACAGATGT
Source organism: Ornithodoros turicata (assembly GCF_037126465.1). Lineage (NCBI taxonomy): Eukaryota > Metazoa > Arthropoda > Arachnida > Ixodida > Argasidae > Ornithodoros > Ornithodoros turicata. Next base: position 13,203,253 of record NC_088208.1, read on the forward strand.
TGTTTTTGCAGTTGAGTTATACGGCCAGCCGGACATCCTATCGAAGAAGTATGCAACTACAACATAACTAATTACCTAAAATGCATTAATTAAATCCCGTTTGTCATGTGATAATATGGGAAGCCCTCCACAGGACGGAAGAACTTCTAAATTACTATTAGAATTTCATCTAAACCACATTTACATGATGTGCCCCATGTGATGCGGCAGACTGAGTCAACCTACGTGACACCTGGTCAATTCACAGTGCCTACACTGGACGTGGCCGCCAGAGCCCTCAGGGTAGTTCGGATAGAAGTCAGCATGAGACAGAGTCATACAAGGTTGTAATAAGAAACTTTACTGTGAGCATGGGTATCCCTCGGGGGCGGACATCGCAACGCCAGCAACCACGCAACCAGAGCCAGAGGCAAGAACCGGGTGGAGCACACCAGCAGCCAGAACCTGGTAGTGCAGACCCGCAGCCAGAACCAGGAACACAGGACCAGGTGGACGTTCAAACCCAGAGCCAGGCGGTAGGACCCCCAAGACGATGCCGACGATGCCAGGAATCCTTGTCTTCCAGAACCCAATCGCCCGTGCACCTCCGTCCGTGCCCGTTACGTCACACTTTTTTCACCTTGCGCGTTTTCCCCCCGAGCTTCTTTCCCCAGGAGTGACCACAACCATGACACCCCACACGAAAAACGAATAGTTTTAAGGAAAAATAGTATTGCACGCTAAAGCATGAAGCATGACCTTGACTAGAAGCAAACGCTTCTTCCTGCAGATCATGCCTAAATATTGAAGGTGTTTTTGAACCCACAATGTTAATTGCAAAGCTCATTCATTCAGAGAAATATGCACCTGTTCTTGACGGGATCAAGCGATTGCAATATCAATGTCACTAGTATAAGGTCTGGTTGTACAGGACCGGGGGTGAGTTCGTTCCATTTAAAAGCGATAAAACCCCGGTGCAGCGGACACAAAGAGACAACACAGACGAAGCACTGACTGACAAACAACTTTAATGGCAGGGACACATCTTAAATACACCAACTGCACACCCGACCCCGGTTTTTATCGCTTTCGTTCCATGCCAGTGCCCCACCTGGCACGATTTCGTTCCTCGGCCTGCAGCAGCATAACAAAAACGTTCCCTCCACGTTTGTATTGGAGAAATGTGGCTGGGCCGCTGTCTCTATGCTACGGAAATGTTCTCCAGCATTGTTGCTGGCAACAAACTATGAAGGTGACATTACCCAGACAAACATCAACAAACAAAATGTCATACTCCAAACGTCCCAGGGGTATTCCTCTATGGATATTCAATATCCCACCTGCATTCCAGAAATGTCCCTGGGTAGGCACATGCATGTCCCCGTGGTACCCTCTTCGATATTCCTAGGAATATCCCAAGAATGTATCACTTGGATATAAATGACCCTTAATGCACCTACGATTATTTGATGTGTCCACCCTTCCAGACGGTGCTTCAAAGCTTTATATATCTAGTGTACTGTACGCAAGTTCCAGACATTTCGCACATCCGTGTAAAATTACACTGCATTTCTTCTATCGCCACGCAGACGTGCACACATATGAGGACAAATGATGAGTCTAATAAAGAAAGTGTCAACCAATTCCTGAGGCAGTGTGTAATGCTCTGGCAAGCTTTATTTACTCTGGTAATCTACAAAAATTACAAACTTCCAATTACGCTCGAGTTTCATGTCGTGGGAAGGACTGGATGATGCTCTCTATCTCCAAAGTGTTTCCTTCTCGGAGGCCTGCAAGAGAGGTATATTTTGGGATTAACTTGCTATTGTTCCCACACAGACGACACTTCAATAAGCATCATGCGTGTACTGGAGATCTCTAATCCGAGCAGCGCTCGCGTTCATGTATAGTGCGTTCGTTGTGTGTCTCCAATTCACACCGATCGCTTTCAATTGGGGAACGCAATTATCTTCTGTGTTAGTTACCACATCATTACCCAGGCGTAAACCTGCACTAATTTTGCCTCATAAGGACGCAGTATTTCTCCGATAGTATTTCTATAAGCAATCCAAGTGGGACAAGATTGTTTAAAAAGTTGCACTCTGAGCAATGTGGTCACGCCATTATGTAAACAGCCTGCATTTGGTTTCTAAGGCCTTATACCCAAGCATTATGTATACGGTATGTATGGCATACTTACTTTTATGAAAGAAGAAATCTTGCGTCGCAACAAAGCAGTCCAGCAGCCGCGTCTGCTCCCGCGGTTTCACATCACTTTTAACTAACTGAACTGCGTCTTGACTGGGCTTCCTGCTTCATTGCTAAACAGGCAACTTCGCCATTCGTCTTCTGGCTCGAAAAGTGTCATGTGACTACTGCCAGTGCGAACCACACTTGGCCTTGAACATTTCCTCCCCCAGAGGAGTGAAAGGACCGACTGCGGTTTTCTCGGTGCATTTTTTTGACATATCTTTGTAGATGCTACTCGCAATGCCCTCTTCGGCAATCTTCGAACATTCTTTGGATATATGTTTGCGACCCTCACATGGAATGCCCGCTTCCGCACTCTCTGGATATTGTTTGGACATATAAATTTTGTTGTGGTTGTCTGGGTACCCACGTTCGCGCAATGTTTGAGGTAACATGTTCAGAACTGTCTTGGAAAATATTGCGCGACTATATGTTGCAGGATGCTTGGATGCAGGATGCAACAGGTGCTTGGATGAGTAATGTCGCTCAGAAGTGACTGAGGAACGTTCAGACACTGTTCCATGGCAACATTGGAGGAACGTTGCACTGCCTCGTTGCAGGAACATCGCAAAATGGATAGTAACATTGGCCCACTTTTAGTAATATTATAATAATGTTAACGGATGTTGCAAAACGTTGCTCCACATTGGACAACATTTGTGATGTTGCTTCAACGTCACGGCAACAATGTGTGCTACTAGGGTCGTCGTAACCTTTGTGGAGAACACTTTTCGAAAAGGCAAAAGGTGAGAGACCATGACCACGTGTGTGAGGAATTCCGGCAAACTGTATGTGGTTCATGCCACTTAAAACTCAGGACTCCTTCAATGATGCCGATTATTGACCACAATGCCAACGATGATTTAAGCTTCATATTGTCCCATCTTCACACTGCTTGATCTACCAAACAAGAAGGTAATCGCTACCGGCTGTCAAAAACTGAAAGCAATTGATGTTTGTTCATTCAGGTTTCTGGATAGTCTAAATTTCCTGAACTCGGGTCTAGAAACGTTGGATAACAACTTACGCGACAGAGAGGAATCTAATTTTCAGTGCTTGCATCATTTTTTTCTGGACGAGGAGCTTTTTCAGTCTGTTACAATTATGTTAGTCCTTTTGGGGCTCACCACAAGCCATCTCTACGACCTTGATAACAATTTTACAAGAGTTTGCGTGAAACGCATGTCAGCGAGGACGAATACCTGCATGCTGAAAACATTTTTGAAAAGTTCAAACTCAGCAGCTTGGGAGACATTCACGAAATATAAATCTTCGTTTTCACTATGTTACCAGCTCTTATGAAATTATGAGAAAGTACTCATGAGAAAAGTATACCTTCCAGAGAAAGGCACAGGGGCAAAACTAGTATTAACACTGTTTGACAAAAAGAAGTACTTTCTACATTACCACAACTTGAAATTGTACCTGCAAGTGGGATTGAAACTTACCAAAATTTACAGGGTTCTCAATTTTGAACTAAAACCATTCCTTCGACCCTATGTCGACTTCAACCACGATATGAGTCAACAGGCTATTAACGAATTTGAAAGAAGAGTAAGCTGATGATCAACTCTGTCTATGGCCCAGGTTAGAAAATTCGTGGATTGTCGACTTGCTGTGATGGACGAACAGGTGTTAAAGCTGCGTCGCAAGCCAATTGTCATATAGTTCCGAGCACTGAGTCCTAATGTCATTCTGTTCCAGTTTCCACAATCTGCTACGCATGAAGCAACCCCTGTACCTGAGTTTTAAAATATTGGAGTTGTGAAGACTCAAATTGTTCTACTTTTATTATAATCACATTATCTGTGTAGTGCCCGATACGATATGGATACTGTTACGATACAGATTACTGTACATGGATACGGATTCTTACATTGTGACGCTATACAGCGAGAAAGTACTCGAGGAGTTAGCCGGTGAACATCTCAAGAATTCTGGATATGACCCAAACTCGGTCAAACTCAGTCAAAAACAGGATGGTGCTGGGTAACTTCAAAAATGAGCTCCCACACTATCACATCCTTGGCTTCGCTTGCCTCAAGGCAAAATTATAAGCCCTGAATCCATGTAGTATATACTACATATTGCCTATTGCTATCTATATTCCTCTTTATAAGGAGTAATATAATCGAGCGAAAGGTGTGAAACATTGTGAACAAGGACTGAAAACTGTTTAAAGTGAAACAGAAGCTAATTGTGCACAGAAACAGGGTGAACAAAAGCATATCCCTGATCAAAATATCCCTCAATTCCTTGGTCATGAAATAATATATTTTTGATAATGGCGTTGAAATGCTTTCCTTTAGCTTTGATGGATTGCCATCTCTGTAAGAAAGGCATGTGCATGTCAGAACTTGTTCTCTCACTGACTTTAATTTGACGCTGACATGTCGGAAAGGCATTTACAGTGTACTTGCTCTCAACATTGTAATAGATAGTTTGTATTGTCATATGTCATGTTTGCTTTTGAATAGCTTTTTAGTTAGATGGCCAAATCATGTATAAAGTTTGTACTCAGCGCAAAGGAAAGAAAAGTGTTTGTTTTCTTGTATGTCTATAAAATGAGATGAGGTGCAGTAACTTGTAAATTTCAAATATCTTTAAAAAATGAATACCGTATTTACTCGCATAATTTGTGTACCCCCACTTTTCCACTACAAAAGTTGTGAAAATAAAAATTCGCGTAATTTGCGCACTCCTACTTCCGTGCGCGACATCATCGCGTTATGCGGATGGTACGAACGAGCGAGGACGCGACAGAGGTCGTTTCCCCGGGGCACATGCTGCTCCTTCTTTGGAAAGGGGAGGGAGATCGTCACCACGAATTCCCTACATCATGTTGCACAATGCAAGCAATGGCTCTCCCTTTGGTGGAGGAGATAAGATCAAAGGGATTACATGGCACTGGACCTTATATCTGTTTTGACCTTTTTACCCCCCCCCCCGCAACAATGGACCGCGAAGCTGTGTGACTCGCACTGGCTTAGGAAAACAACGATCAGGACACGTGAAGGGAACATATCAGGAAAACTTCTGGCAACATTACGTGGCAGCATTCCGCAAGGCGGCTTCACCTGACGCTTGCGTGCTTTAGGAGAAGCTCGCTTTAGAAAAAGTGTTGAAAGCACGTGCTGGGCCTTTTGAATTATCTCGCAAATTTCGGCAGCATTGACGAAAAACGAAGAGAGAAAATCGTTACGACCGACCTCTTTCACTGACGGTAATGTAAAATGAACAGTCATTGTCTATTTTCTTGCCTAAATTTTTATTTTGGTGTAATTCTTTTGAAACGAATTTTGGATGATACGAATGTTTTCCGCTACCCCATGAGATTCGTATCATCGAGATTCTACTGTATTATTCACCTGAAGGCCCACATTTTAACAGAAACTTAACATCTTTTAACGGATTTCCTACAGGTTTTTTAAGTCGTCTTGTTAATGCCTCGCGTAATTTGCGCACCCCCGACCTTTGCGTCAGTTTTTGGTAAAAAAAGTGCGCAAATTATGCGAGTAAATACAGATTTTCTCATTCACAGATTGCATTTATTGACTCTGATTAAACTCCTATGCTCTTGAAAGATGTTTACGAACAAGTGTTCGTATCAACTTGTCATTGAAACTTAAGTCGACCGACTAAAACTCCTTAGTACAATCTTGAAGTGGGAAGTCACAGCACAGAAGAATTCCTACATATAGACAGTAGATCACAGAGTTAGAGGACCCAAAGCCTTGAAGTCGCTTGTAGTTGTAGTAAAATGATCCTGCTGGGTGGATATTGGTATAACTCTTTGCAGGTCATATGCCGTAGCTGTCAAAGTAAGAAATCTTGTCCTTTGAAATGTGGCATATTCACACGACATCACACGTAGAGACCATGTGCAGCTTTTTTACTAGTAATAAGGGGTTTTCCTAAGTCGGCGCCATCTAGTATAAGGCACGCTAGCTATGCTCTGGCAGCGCGCGTCCGCCATACTTTTGGCAAGGATGGAAGTGTAGCCCGCGCGCGGGCTGCACGGCTCTGTTTGAGCCACGCGGATCTGAAAGTCGACAACGCGACGCGGGTGGAAGTCGAAAAGGCTGCGTAGAACTCCCACTCTTCTATTCTTCTTTCATACAAAATTGACTTTTCTATACTTGTTGATCTCAAGCACACGGGGTGTTCCAGACAGAAACAGCACCGTGACAGCTTTGTTAGATTTGTTGCAAAGGTTATAGTCAGAAGAACATTTGCCTGCATGACTGGGTTGAGTGATCACTCTTCCTAGTCGAAAGTAAGATGATAATACAACATAATGTTTCCCTAATAAGATGGGAACCCAGAGACAGGGGAAAGAAAACACGAAACACACACGATCTCAGCTTTAACTCCTATGCTCTTGAAAGATATTTACGAACAAGTGTTTGTATCAACTTGTCATTGAAACTAAAGTCTACCGACTAGAGCTCCTTAGTACAATCTTGAAGTGGGAAGTCACAGCACAGAAGAATTCCTACATATAGACAGTAGACCACAGAGGTAGAGGACCCAAAGCCTTGAAGTCTGGAGTCTTGCTGAGATCGTGTGTGTTTCGTTTTTCTTTCCCCTGTCTCTGGGTTCCCATCGTATTATCATGTACCAGCTCGCCTGCGCCCTTGCACTTCTTCTGATAATGTTTCCTTCTTATATGCAGCTAGGGCTAGAGGTATGTTTTTTCACTTTAGTTTGTGGAGTAAATTCATGTACCCCTTAGAATGGATATCCTTCTGAAAACCAGTCACCTCTGTGCTGCTGTCCTCTGACATCAAGCAGTGCTCTTTTAAGCTTTAAATTTTTGAAGCGTGAAAGGGTTCTGCTGCCAGTTACCTTGGTAGGCGTCACTCCTTGCCATCAATATTGTCAATTTAAATGGAACCCTTTCACTGCAGAGGTAATCAAGGATTACCTGTGACTGATTGGGCATGATGGTCCTGTATATGATCTCCAAATCTCGGAGAAAATGCCCACTAGTACAGTTTCAGCCCCTTGCACATGTCAACAACAACAACTTTATTACAAGACGATGGCTGGCGAGTTTCATCACAGATACAGTACAATATGGCAAACAATTCTACAGTATGTTTTTCGATCTCATTGGGACCAGCTACCAAGTGGAATTCATCTGTAGTTTGATGGAAAACCACCCGGATATCAACACCATTTGCTGACACAACACCATGCTTTTGCTGCTGACTGATTTCACTGAAGATGGGAGCATAAAGATCACAGAGTCGTCTTTAAGAGTGCTCACAGAGTAACGAGCCAACATTTCCTTGGCTTCGGGGAGCGCAAAATTTTCCGATTCACCCACTGGGTCGCTTTCATAGTGCATTGCAGACAGTGTGTCTGTCTGTAACATTGTTGGCATTTGTTACGACGTTAAAGTAAGAGTGATAGCCGTAGTAGTCGAAATTAGAGACCAAAGTAGAATTAAGACACATAATGACGTGATGAAAAAGAGAAAAATGAAATGCTTGCACAGGAATAGCGTTGATTTGTTTCACAAAATTCCTGCTGTGGTGGATGCTGCGTCCCCATTCTTGCAAAGGAGTTTGCACTGAATGTGCAAGAAGCTAGACTGCAGATCAAAGAAACCTGCTCCAAGTCCTGGAACATTATATTCAATCACACCATTTGCTGTAGGTGCATAAATGGGAAAGAACTCCATATATTCCGACTTTTCCAGAGTTTGTTCCAGGTTTGTTGGAGGGAGAGCAAACAGTTCCAGTTAGTTTGTAGGTAGTGCAGAGGCTGGAATACATGCGCAAGAATCCAAAGAGGCCGAACGACGTAGTTATAGCTGTTTTAGCAATATCTTCGTCGGCCATTGGAATTTGGTGATAGGCCCTGACCACATCGATCTTGGAAAAGAGGGATGAGCCTTCGATGTTTCCTGCAAAATCCATGATATTGTTAAGTAACGGGATAGCAAGCGCAGGAGGCAGAATAGAGATAGGGTGCAGGGGCAGGATAGGGTGCCTACGAGAGGGGCGGCTGCGCACTTCTGGACCGAGGACGACAGGCAGAACGCAAACTTGGTCTTCAACTGGAACGTGCTGGACTAAGCGAGCGGCTGTGGGTGACAAGGATCGCCACGAGCTGAGACTGCTGACCTGCTGGGCGAGGCCGTCTACAGACACGGGTCGAGGCGACCGCTCAGGCACAGCAAGGCGATCAATGGCAGTTGCTTGAGGGGTATAAACAGCGTTGACGTCTACGGATGTTGAAGTAGGGACTTCCGTGACAGCATCAGCAAGAGCACCTAGGTTGATGGCAAAGTCGGACGCTGTGACCAAGACCATCTGTACGTTACAACGAAGCCTCTGAAGGAACAGCTCTTGAAGGACATCGTCGCCTGCAGATAATGCGCTGTTTCCGAGAAGCTGTTTCATCCGGCAAAGTAGTTGAGTAGGACGTCTCGCAGACAGAAGCTGCTGCAGACGTGAGCGCACAGAGGGGGTGGTTCTGTTGAGAAGAGCGGATTTCAGACTGTCATAGTGGTTGTCCGAGGGAGGAATAGTAATGACACCATAAACTCTGTCGGCGGCAGCAGGTGACGACATGATAAAACTTCGTTAATTAGGAGGTCACCCCAGACAAGTGAAATTGGCCTTCAGCCTCTGCAAACCAGATAGCGGGGTTCCGCTCCCAATATGAAGGCAATCTTACTGCTACGGCAGTGAGTACAGAAGAGACTGATGTAGGTTCAGTAGATGAGCCGTCACTGTGGGGGCATGATTCTCGTGGTTCGAACGTCGGGTCACCACTGTGGTGAAGAGAGAGACAACAAAACTGGTCAGGAGGGGAACCAGAGCTCGAGAGAGCTCTGGAGGTTTCATCGTCACGCGCTTTGCCGCACTGATTATACGGTGGCTACCACCGGTTCCTTGCCTGCTCCAAAGTAAACTATGCGGCAAGGTGTCAGCACTATGTACAGTTTTGAAAGTCTAAGGTTACCACAACACTTCTAGATCCTGTGATGAATGGGATGAATTCACATGTCTAGCTTGCTCGCTCGATGTGAATGCTAATCAGCTTGTCAGGCATCTGGAACTGGGCGCCCCCATCGCCCGGCAGCAGCCGCAGTAGCCCTCGCCTGCATTCACGGTTGGGTCGCCGCAGGAGGGGGACCCCCACGTATAGCTGTGCGTGGCTTTCCCGTGTCTGGGGAAAGGGGGATCCTGGCAGTTGGGTGGACTCGGAGGTTGGTTTGGACCCTTCGGGGCCCCTCCGGGAAAACAACACACTGCTTTGGCCCCTGCTTCCCATAGACGGGTGGTCCTGTAAAGCCCGGCCAGGACTATTCAGCTAGTCGCCATCTCACATTTCATTGCTTTCTCTTTATCTTCTCTCCTCCTGGCTCCCTTCCTCTTTTCATCTTCTTTGGCGGCAAGGGTCAACCTTGGGCAGTTCGTTTCACTCTCAAGAAAGCTGCACCTGGGTATCATGCAGAGGTACCTGCTACTGCGTGGTGTGCGGTCCCCTGGTTGGGCTCCGTGGTGGGCGGCAGGACGTCTGCAGCGAATGTCATTCATTATATGCTATGGACACCATCACCTAAAAAAAACCCGATCGGCGCCCGAAGAGGAGCCGCGCCAAAGAACGAACATTGAATTTCTCTGACCTAAGTTGTCCGGAACCTTGGTTTGCCAAGTTCCTGATTCTTCACTCAGATGACGAGACGAAACAACTATCTAAAGTATCTCCCTTTCTTGTTGCTAGGGCACTCGAACACGTAATAGGAAAGTCCTTTCAGGCCAAGAAACTCAGCTCAGGAGACATTCAGATGGAGGTCAACAACAAACAACAAAGTATAGCACTGCAATCTCTAAAGAACATCGGGGAGGTACCTGTCTCAGTTTCCACCCACCGAACACTGAACACCGTTGAGGGAGTCATTTCCGAAGAAGAGTTAATCGAGTGCAGCGAAACTGAAATCGAAGAGGGCTTGAAAGAGCAAGGCGTTGTCTCTGCCAAACGTATAATTATGCGGAGAGATGGCAAGGAGATCCCGACCAAGCTATCATCCTGTCGTTTAAGCTGCACACACTTCCTTCTAGTATCAAAGCCGGTTATGTCAATTGCCATGTCAGGCCATTTATTCCTAATCCTCGTCGCTGTTTCAAATGCCAGCGGTTTGGGCACAGCTCCCAAGTCTGTCGAGGACAGTTGGTGTGTCCCAGATGTGCTGGCAAAGAACATAGTCCTGAGTCGTGAACAAAAGACTTCCACTGTGTTAACTGTGAGGGGGGGGGGGGGGCACCCGGTCTATTCTCGGTCCTGCCCAAGATGGGAAAAAGAAATATTGAAGATAAAAACAGAACAGGACTTAAACCACAAAGCAGCACGAGCACAGCTCGAGTTCAGAAAGAAAGGAAGTTTTTCCGACGTGGTGCGTAGGGGAGTGGCGCCACCGGGGAAGTCCGTGGAGACACAGACCTGTCTTTCGGGTTCTGAGTCCCCACTCTACACTCCCCAACCTCAGAAGGCTGGAGACACTCCGGTGTCTTCTGCCGTGACGGGGGCCAGCCGTTCAACTGGCCACAAAGAAACAGCCATGGCCTCCTCTAACGTCGATGGCACACAGTCAGTTTGGGATGGGGTCGTAAAAACCCCTTCCCAAAAAGGCACCCAAAGTATGGAGGTCGACGATGATGACTGCATGTCACACAAGTCATCGTCGAGCCTCCCCAGCATTCCTTCACAAGGTGAGGAAAAGCGAGAAAAAGGACGAGGAATGGATTTCAAAGGGAATGAACAACAGAAACAACACCCACGAAAGGTCCAACCCCCCTAAATGGTACAAGTCTTTTCTAGTCGTTGTCACCAAGTGCTGCGCTTTCTTTTCCTCCTTTTTAGCGTGACCGTTATGAACCACTTCCTCCAGTGGAACTGCCGTGGTTTACTTTCTAACTCAGACGACATTAACGATCTCTTCGACAGGTACAATGAAGCATGTTTCTGCCTCCAAGAAACATATTTAAACACACACACCAAATCCAATTCGTAGACACAATGTATTTCGAAGAGATCGAACAGACGCCCCTCGCGCATCTGGTGGCGTGGCTATCGTCACACGAGGAACTGTTCCGTCCAAAGAAGACCACTTGCTTACAGACTTGGAAGCCGTAGCCGTGCAGATGTGTCTGGACAAAATTGTCACCATCTGCTCGGTCTATTTGCCACCATCAGGAAGTTTTGTACAGAGAGATATAGAACACTTAATCAGCCAACTTCCAACTCCATTTATACTCTTAGGCGACATTAATGCCCACAATCCGCTTTGGGGCAGTGCAAGACCGACGGCCGAGGGAAAATGTTGGAAAGGGTCTTGTTATCAACCTCCATCTGTCTTTTAAATACAGAAGCACCTACGTACGTCCACTGTTCAAGTCAGTCTTTCTCGGTCTTAGATTTATCGCTTTGCAGTCCATGTCTATATCAAGATATAGAATGGAGCGTGGAAGAAAACCCACTTGGGAGTGATCACTTTCCAGTGGTCCTGAAATATATGTGTGCAGTCAATAGTCTGACAGCATGCCCCCCTAGATGGAAGCTCCAACATGCTGACTGGAATACTTTCTCTAAAAAATGTGACCTGTCGTTAATCCCTGTGGAGAGGATGACGATTGAAGTGGCCAACAATGTAATTACCAACGTCATCCTCGATGCAGCAACACAATCTATTCCCCAGACTTCCGGTCGTCTACCGAAACGACCGAAGCCATGGTGGAACAGTGAGTGCAAAGACACTCGTATACTTCAAAATTGTGGGGTACATTTCGGAGGTAACCCACATCACAAAATCTTCTTTTGTTTAAAAAGGCGAGAGCCAAGGCCCGATGGACGCGGAAATAAGCAAAGCGGTCATCTTGGCACAACTTCGTGTCTACTCTATCTTACAGTACCCCATCCAAAGTAGTGTGGGACAGACTTCGCAAAATCAAAGGAGAACACCGCAGTTATACAATCCCTCAACGGGCAGGTGTGCGGAAGCCTACAAGAACAGGCGGATGCGCTCGGGCAACATTTTGAATGCATTTCTGATTCATCCCATTACAGTCCCAAATTTCTTAGAGTAAAAACAAACGCTGAGAAACGAAAAATTCCAATGAGTGGTGGTGATGAGTACGTATACAATCAGCCGTTCACGATGGTGGAGCTTCAGCGGTCCCTATTCGCTGCTAAAGCCACTGCCCTGGGTCCAGACAGAGTAACCTACTCTATGCTGTGCCACTTGTCTGATGACTCAAAAAAATTGTTGCTCCTTTTCTTTAACCGCATTTGGGCAGAGGGAACATTACCATTATTATGGAATACTGCGATTGTCATTCCCCTTCTCAAGCCAAGAAAGGAAGCATCGGATCCAGCCAGTTACAGACTCAACGCCCTTACGAGTTGTATTGCGAAGACGTTTGTAACGTCAATAACCGGCTGGTTCATCATCTGGAAGAAAATAATTGCCTTTCTGAAATTCAATGTGGTTTTCGAACAGGGTGCTCCATTATAGATCACCTTGTTCGGCTAGAAACCACTATCCGTGAAGCCTTCGTCAGAAGACAACATTGCTTATCTGTTTTCTTTGATTTAGAGAAAGCGTATGACTCCGCGTGGCGACACGGTTTTCTGCAGGATCTTTACTCTTTTGGCGTGGGGGGCAGACTCCTTAGATGCATTTCAAACTTCCTCCAGCACAGATCCTTTAGGTTGCGACTGGGAACCACTCTATCCCGCCCCTTCGTACAAGAGAATGGTGTCCCGCAGGAATCCGTTCTCAGTGTTGTTTTATTTATTGTGAAAATCAACTCTGTGACCAATGTCATCCCACCCCCTATATCTTTCTCCTTGTACGTGGATGACATTCAAATATCTTGTTGCTCCACGAACCTGTCAATATGCGAACGACAGATGCAGATGGCCATCAACAATATGGCCAAGTGGTCTTCACCAAATGGATTTAAATTTTCAGCTGAGAAAACTGTGTGTGTCCATTTCTCTAGGATTAGAGGACTGTTTTCACCACCTACGCTGCAGCTTAACCGACAAGATATCCTTGTTCAACCAGAAGCCAAATTTCTTGGCATTACTTTCGACTCGAAGCTGACCTTCAAGGCTCATATCCAAAACCTAAAGATAAAGTGTGTCAAGTCACTAAACATTTTAAAAATCATTTCTCACAGATCTTGTGGTGCAGACTAGGAAACACTTCACCAAGTGTATACTGCATGTATTCGTTCCAAGATGGATTATGGGTCCTTTGTCTACAATTCTGCTCGAGAGTCGGTGTTGAAAGCCCTGGACCCTGTCCATCACCAGGGGCTCAGGCTCGTGCTTGGCGCCTTCCGAACGTCTCCAGTACAGAGTATATATGTTGAATCGAAGGAATGCTCCTTGAAAAGACGGCGTTCTTATCTCGGTACGTCGTACGCACTTAGAATAAATAGTCTACCCCAAAATCCAGCCGCGACTTGCGTCAAGCACACACGCTTTAAACAGCTGTTCATTAACAAGCCCTCTGTCGTCCCTTTATTCTCTTTACGAATTGCACCAGAGTTTGATTGCCACGGTTCCTCGTCCTGTGACCTACAAGCTGTAGAGTGTAGCAGAAAGCTCCCTCCCTGGGAACCACCTCCAAGGTCTGACATCTCTTTGGCAAAATACAAGAAACAAGACTGTGCGTCATCAGCACTTCAACTAGAGTTTGCACACTTGAAAGACAGCTTTGATAACCATACTGAGATTTACACAGATGGGTCCAAGTCTAGTGCAGGAGTGACTTGTGCCATGATTTGTGGCGCGCACACAAGGTCTCATCATATAAAAACATTGGCATCAATTTTTACTGCCGAGGTTTACGCCATTATCTTGGCTGTCAACTAGATCCTTCAAGATTCCATAAAGTCGTCTGTTATATATACAGACTCCTTGAGTTCCATTAACACAATTTGTATTCAGCACACTACAAAGAACTTTCTTGTGCTGCGAGCAAGATCTTTAGCCAGTTTGATAAGAACAAAGGGGTACTCCCTCATCCTATGCTGGGTGCCCAGCCACGTAGGCATCAAAGGCAATGAGCTGGCAGATCAAGCAGCTGCAGCTGCTCTCCAAAATGACATCACACCTTTTGAGATGTCCGTGCAAGACATGAGATCGGCACTCAAGAAATCACTGCACGGATTGTGGCAAGCCTTTTGGAACACACAGACCAATAACAAGCTCCACTTGGTTAAACCTCACATTCAGGATACAGGAGACCGGCTGGAAAACCGCCTGTTGTGCACTTTTCGAGCAAAGTTACGTATAGACCATACGTACCTTACACATGGGTTCTTACTTCGGGGAGAGGAGCCACCTCAGTGTGCGCACTGTGGTCGGCTCCTGTCTGTTGTACACATACTCATCACATGCACACATCATGAAGTACATCGCAAGCATCCCTTCAAGGAATTTTATAAACACTTCTTACCTCTTCACCCAGCCTTATTGCTTGGTGACGAGGCAAGCGTCTTTGATTTCCTGAAAGACGTTGGCGTTCTGAGCCTTTTGTAGTCTTACACGTATACACTCATCTTTTATTAGTCATCGTGTATATAACCATAACATCACCACTGTCTCAGCCATACCTCAGTTTATGGCGCACTATGATCTTTGTTGTCAATGCGCCATTAAACCCCCAATCATCATCATCATCAGCTAATCAGCTTGTAGCGGGCCGTGGACAACGACGAAGATGGCCACGCGCCTGGAGCACCGGCTTCAGCTCCATCGGCGCGGCCATGGAGTAGGCCACCGTAATCGCCTGTCCGTGGCATACCATCATCGCCGGTCGGGACTCATGTGGGGGAAGACTGTCGTCCTCTACAAGCTCTTTTGTAGCCACATACGACTGTGCCCATTTTCAACGAAACCGTGGTTTTGCCCAAGGAAAGGGAAAAGACTTTTGAAAGAGACGGTGAAGATAACGCAACACGGGAACTGTGTAAATAGGCCGTCCTTTCTCCCTCTCCTTCCCATCTGGGAGTGGTTGGGTATTTAGGAGGCGTGTTTGAGAACGTTTCGTTTTTGTGTGCGTGTCCCGTGTCTCTCGGTTGTTCGTTTCTTCATCAACATATTTATAGTAGAGATTTGTGAAAGGATAAGAAGTGACTTGATTTCGACCGTGTATCTTCAGGGGTAGTGACCATAGGAGGGGTGCTGTAATGTCGCCTGCTGCTTCATTCTCTATTATGTCATTATAGACAAAGATGTATTTTTCTGCTGAAAATAGGCAGACACCGTGATTTGCTACAGCAAAGCTTGAGAATGTTGCCCGTTTCCCAAATCTAGGCATGAGAGCCGGTAAGGATGGAATGTAGCATAGCAATCACTCTGTAGGATTCTGTCCCCTTAAATCCCACCAGAGGTAGAGACCTACCCTTCTTTTGCCCAACCGCTGCACCGGAAGACACCGACAGAAGTGAAAAGAACAGTCCCTTTATTCCCTGATAAAGAATTCAACAAAATAAAAAAGGACACTCACATTGTGTACAATCTGAAGCAGTTCTTGGCCCAGCTGCAGTTCCGTGTTGTCTCCCTCGCGCCTCGTCGTGCAATGCCTTTTATCTCTCTTTGATCGCGGTAATCCTTCGCGCGGATCCGCCCCCCCCCCCCCCCCCCAACGGTGCACCCTGTCGGTCTCGAGTGTAGCGACACCCCACAACTCCTACGTCCTAGGTGACATATTCCATTGTAAGGATTGAGGAATAGTCGAGCGTCTTGTGACACTTGCAGTTGCGCGCAATAGGCGTGATATGTTGCACATACAAGGTCCTTCCCACACTCGTAATAACCTCTTGAACCTCTTGGTATTTCGAATTTTGTTGTTCGTGAACGGTAGGCAATCAGGGTAACTTTTTCCTCTGGGTCTGCAGGGTTTCACAGGTCGATCTTCTTCCACTTCAGAACAGCCAATAATTTTATGTAGCCAGCCAAGCTTAGTAGAGAACACCGAGCTTAACTCCAGTTCAGTATTGAGTGGAAGTTGTGTCCCATAGCGACCTGCCCCTGCGACATCCTTGCTTGACTTTTGAAATGTTTTCCGACGTCTGACGAATACTAGAAAAAAATGTTTTCTGTTGCAAAGAACTTCACGTGCTCCGTTGTGGGAATAGCACCGTAGAAGCTGGCTTGATATATGGCATTCACATTATCTGGAACGTTTTTTTATCACAAATTTAAAATTAACCTCTGTCGAAGTCCTACTTTTCATCTCAGTGCACTGGCCTAGCAAGTTTAACTCCGAACTTACTCACCGTACTATGAGGGTGGATCACTTGACGCATTTGAAAGTAATCTAACTAGAATTTTTGCACGTCCCCAATATTCTCAAGAGAAAGTCATCTTAATCTGTAATTTTTAATTTAGAATATGTCTAGTGCCATTTACTTGTTTTTATAATGTTTTTTTCCTTCATTATAATTCACCGACTTGCACTGTGGCATTGAGGAGTGCTCAGTCACCCTCCCAGGTGTATATCGCCCGCTGAGCGACCCCTGGTTTTCCAACTCCGAACGATGCGCAGCTACCCAGAGCTGACGAGCCGCAAACACGGCGAAACACGTGTCCTCTGGTGCTGTCACATCGTTCCATGAGTACCTGTTTCTTTGCGTGCAGCCATAGAAGCCATCTTAATCTGTAATTCTGAATTTCAAACACGGCCAGTGTCATTTATTTGTTTCTTTAATGGCTTTTTTTTCCTGCTTTATAATTCACTGGCTTGCACTGTGGCATTGAGGAGTGCTCAGTCACCCTCCCAGGTGTATATCGCTCGCTGAGCGACCCGTGGTTTGCCAATTCCGAACGATGCGAAGCTACACAGAGCTGACGAGCCGCAAACACGGCGAAACACGTGTCCTCTGGTGCTGTCACGTCGATCCATGAGTATCTGTTTCTCTGCGTGCAGCCATAAAAGCCATCTTAATGTGTAATTTTGAATTTCAAACACGTCTAGTGTTATTTATTTGTTTCTTTAATGGCATTTTTCCTGCTTTATAATTCACTGGTTTGCACTGTGGCATTGAGGAGTGCTCAGTCATCCTCCCAAGTGTATATCACTCGCTGAGCGACCCCTGGTTTGCCAATTCCGAACGATGCGCAGCTTCCCCGAGGTGACGAGCCCCAACACGGCGAAACACGCGTCCTCTGGTGCTGTAGCATCGTTCAATGAGTATATATATATATGTATGTATACGCTAAAAAATGGAGGTTCGAACGACCAGGATGTTGTATATAGATAGAGGAATAGATAGAGGATAGACTTCCCCAGACCCTTAGTTTAAATGCCAGCTTAATAAATAACTTTCCCCCACTCCCTAATTCAGTGTTTGGTGTCCTTTTTTTCATATATATATATATATATATATGTTTACAATTTGATCGTGCACTCCCAGCCAAAGACAGCTGTTTCGCTCTACTTGGAGCTCGTCAGCCTGGCGTAGGGAAGTGACACGATCTTGGGTCGGCACAACAGTGCGTCTCGGCGAGACGTCAATGTTCCACGGTGACGACGCCACCTGTGGAGGCCGCAGTGCAAGCCAGCAAGTACATATAAAAAGTAAAAAAATAGCCGAAGCTCTGTAGCTGCACGTTGAGCATATGTTTACAATTTGATTGTACACTCCCAGCCACGGACAGCTGTTTCGCTCTACTTGGAGCTCGTCAGCCTGGCGTAGGGAAGTGGCTTGCACTGCGGCCTCCACAGGTGGCGTCGTCACCGTGGAACATTGACGTCTCGCCGAGACGCACTGTTGTGCCGACCCAAGATCGTGTCACTTCCCTACGCCAGGCTGACGAGCTCCAAGTAGAGCGAAACAGCTGTCCTTGGCTGGGAGTGCACGATCAAATTGTAAACATATGCTCAACGTGCAGCTACAGAGCTTCGGCTATTTTTTTACTTTTTATATGTATATATATGTATATATAGTTGTGGAAGGAAAAAGACGCGGAGAATAGATTTTAGGAAAGTTAGAAACACTAGTTCTTTTAATGGGCAGAAATTAAAAGTTGAATTAGAAACGGGGTCGACGTTTCGACAGTGGCACTGTCTTCGTCAGGACATCTTTTTTGTCCTGACGAAGACAGTGCCACTGTCAAAACGTCGACCCCGTTTCTAATTTAACTTTTAATTTCTGCCCATTAAATGAACTAGTGTTTCTAACTTCACTAAAATCTGTTGTCCGCGTCTTTTTCCTTCCACAACTGTAAAACTTCGTGGCTGTTTGACTTTTGTACTTCCCTCGACCTATGTATATATATATATATATCTCGTTCTACACTATATGAACACGAAGCAAATGTATAGCTCGAATATACTCTTTTCGACTGTTCTTATATTTCTATGTAATCTTACAGCATTGTTCGAACAGTGCTTCGTACCAATTGTGGAGTGCCATTTAAACTTAGCCCGGCTAATTGTATCGCCATCCCTTGAAGGCTATGCGAAATGAACACGATTGGCATGATTTAATTGTCGCGCCATCCATGGAAACCTACGTAACATGGTTTCC